>NC_061511.1:42928264-43288463 GCF_022539505.1 Lolium rigidum
AACATGGTTGCAAAAGTTGGGGTGTTACAGGCTAGATGTAGATTAATGGTCTGTGTCACACCAGCCTCTATGCCCATGGTCCCTATCCTCGGTGACGCAGATAGGCCTTGCTACCTATGCGCCCCAGGCTGGGTAGCTGTCTGACGACTGATTACTTTCTTAGTGTGTCCTACAGGTTCTAGTCTGTGGGCCGTTGTTGGCAGTAGGGCTGCCTGGAAACCAGTACATGGGAGAAACCAAACGGGCCTCTTAGGCTAGGGACTAATTATACTAGGGAAAAAAAACTCGACTGTGAGACCTAGAGCATGTTCATTCGAGACTTGAATAAGCCGACTACGACGTCTCCGGTGAGTCCTCCTCTCCCTCTCCCCTTACCCAACCTCCTTTCCCTCGCCCTTTCCCATACCCCGGCCTCCTCGGAGGAGATCTCGTCGATGCCGTCCGTCCCATCCACATCCATGCACCAAATCCCTAGATCGATCGGCTGGATGGGAAGCGGCCGCAGGAGGGGGTGACGTCGGGAGGGGAACAATGTTCACTCCTCTAGCCCTCCCCAGGCTGGCCTCTCCCTGGCCCTCATTTTTATTTTCAATTTGTTCCATGTCGGCTGCCTATTTTGCCTTCAGATATTCATACGTTTGATCTGCCTGAAGTGCATAACATGAGCAAAATAAGCAGCTGAGCTCAATTGAAGGTACAAACTCCATTTTCTCTGCCCTATGCTCTGAATTGTTTGATTTCAAACGCAGTATGCACTGTAGGTTCATCATGTATCGACTATAGTTGATTGCTTGCATTACCAAGTAGAACAAAAAAAGGGTGGCCTATCTGTTATAGTACCATGTTGTACTTGCTATTGAAAGATTTTAGCAAGGCATGCACATACAAATTGTTGACGTCACTGTGTTCGTCCTACTACGAATGGCATCGGCATTGGGTGAAGGCATGTTGGTCGCCATAGAATGAACCTGCGCTGGCCATGCACGCCACCGGTGTGGGTTGGACGTAGATTCGCGGTCTGCGTCACGCCGGCCTCTATGGCCATGATCCCTATCCTCGGTGACGTCGATAGGCCTTGCATCCTACAAGGCTGGGTAGTTGTTTGATGACTGATTACTTTCTTAGTGTTTCTTATAGGGTCGAGTCTGTGGGCCATTGTTGGCCGTAGGGCCGCCTGGCAATTAGTTCATGGGAGAAACCAAACGGGCCTCTTAGGGTAGGGACTAGTTATACCAGGCAAACGGAACTTGACCACCAGACCTAGAGCACGTTCGTCTGAGACTTGAACAAGCCGACTGCGGCATCTCCGGTGAGTCCTCCTCTCCCTCTCCCCTTACCCGACCTCCTTTCCCTCTCCCTTTCCCATACCCCGGTCTCCTCGGAGGAGATATCATCGATGTCATCCGTCCCATCCACAACCACACACCAAATCCCTAGATTGACTGGATGGATGGGAAGCATCGGCAGGAGGGGGTGGCGTCGGGAGGGTAATGGTATTCACTCCTCTGGCCCTCTCCGGGTCGGCCTCTCCCTAGTCCTCATTTTTCCTTTCGATTTCTTCCATATCGTCTGCCTATTTTGCCTTCAGATATTCACACTTTTGATCTGTCTGAAGTGCAGAACATGAGGAGAATAAGCAGCAGCTGAGCTCAATTGAAGGTACAAACTCCATTTTCTCTGCCCTATGCTCTGAATTGTTTGATTTCAAACATTGTATGCATTGTAGGTTCATCATGTATCGACTATAGTTGGTTGCTTGCATTACCGAGTAGAACAAAAAAGGGTGGCCTATCTGTTATAGTACCATGCTGTACTTGCTATCGAAATATTTTAGCAAAGCATGCACGGACAAATCATTGGGGGCGCTCTTTTCGAGGGGGTAAAACGCGTTCCCCAACAAAGAGGTGTATCCTTTGTTAGAGCAAGTACAATAAGGTACAGTCAGCAGGCTATAAGACTTAAAATAATATAGTTTTGCTGAGTTGGATGAGAGAGAAGAGAAGCAGGCTACAGGATAATAGCCCGCTGCAGCGCGCGCTCCTAGGCACTTTGTGAGATTGCAAGGTGGGCCATATGCATATAAAGTAGTTCATACTTGTATCTAACTGTATGAGCTGACTACAAATAGACTATATATAGATCACATGGCAAAAACATATAGCCAACTAGTGACTCTTCTATTGTTCTTGCTCTTAAACCTCTGCTTGGATGAAGTGGCCAGCTCTCCCGTTTTTCGAAGCCATGGCAGTTGACTGGAAAGCTGCTCAACCATATGTTCGAAGTCAGGATACGCACGAACCAGAGATAAAAAAAGGTACAGTTTCAGATGGTCTGTGCTATGAATCAGGGTACATGTTCTTATGCAGTGTCGCTAGAATGTCGACCCTGCTATATCATTGTAGCTAGAGTTAGGTATATGAAATGTATAGCAATACTGCTAATGTATACATCTAGCGCGTGGGGTTATTGTGCGGCGGATCTAAGGATGTTTAAAACAGCAGTATTCTAACGGATCTGGCACTGTGAGCTGTATTAATTAATGGGTATGAATAATGGACACACCGAGCGTAGCACATCGTTCTAATGGATCCAGGCTTGCTACCCATGCTTGGATGGTAGGCCTGTGAATTCACAAAAAAAAGAGGATGGTAGGCCTGTGATACATGTGCAGGTCAGGCTGTATGGTGGTCGATGGTGCTGCTAGCTATGCCGATGCATCGAGCCTACCACGATACCCTCATGAATCCGACCCTGTTGTGTTGCATGCATAAGTAAGGTTGCATGGTTTACCTCTGGGCAGCTGTCCTGGTGCTACCGGCAGATCCTTCGGCCATCGGCCGCTTAGGTTGGCACAGGTCGACTTCGAAGGGGGCGGCGGTGAGGTCATCTATGTTTAGGGTACGGTGGGACTCCAGAAGCTAGCGACTTCCGGATTAATCGACTAGGTGAGTTATCCGGGGCTGTAGGGCATGCTGTATTATTTGTTTTGTCCTACGAAGGGGCGGCGGCTGTCAAACGTACTGAGATGATGGTCCCTGCTGATCTAAAAAGGGGGATGGCTGTCGAATGGAGGGAGACCGAGCGGGCTCCTCCGTTCCTTATATACACAATAAAAATACTAGGGTTTGCGTCTGCCGGGCCATATTGGGCCTAGGTATCACACACGGGTATGAGTTCATGGGTTGTGAAACAATCGTTTCTGTACCGCTATTCCCTCGGCCTATATTCCAGCATATCTTTCCTTGAATGGTGGGCGTCGCTGTGTTCGTCCTACTACGAATGGCATCGACATTAGGTGAAGCCACATTGCTCGCTAGAGAATGAACCTGCGCTGGCCGCGCATGCCACCGGCGTGGCTGGACGTAGATTCGCGCTATGCGTCATGCCGGTGTATATGGCCATGGTCCCTATGACCCTATCCTCGATGATGCCGATAGCCCTTGCATCCTGCGCGCTCTAGGTCGGGTAGCTGTCTGACGATTGATTACTTTCTTAGTGTTTCTTACAGGTTCGAGACTGTGGGCTGTTGTTGGCAGTAGGGCCGCCTGGAAACCTGTGTGTGGGAGAAACCAAACGGGCCTCTTAGGCTAGGGACTAATTATGCCAGGCAAACGGGACTCGAGCGCGAGACCTAGAGCACATTCGCCCGAGATATGAACAAGCCGGCTGCAGCGTCTCAAGTGAATCCTCCTCTCCCTCTCCCCTTACCCAACTTCCTTTCCCTCTCTCTTTCCCATACACCGGCTTCCTCGGAGGAAATCTCGTCGATGCCATCTGTCCCATCCACAGCCACGCATGAAATCCCTAGATCAACCGGCTGGATGGGAAGCAGCGGCGGGATTGAGGTGGCATCGGGAGGGGCACGGTGTTCACTCCTCTGGCCCTCTCTAGGCCGGCCTCTCCCTGGCGCTCATTTTTCTTTTCGATTTCTTCCATATCAGTTGCCTTTTTTACCTTTAGATATTCATACGTTTGATCTGTCTATGCATTGTAGGTGTCGCGGGTGCGTTCGCGGACACCGGGGGTGAGGTCACCCCCTTTCTTGGTTCGGCAAGGGGCGTGGGGACACTATTGGCCTTGACGCCTTGTACCCAGGAACTCAACAATACAAAGACACGGCGAGTTTTTTACGCAGGTTCGGGCGGCTCTCACGAGCTAACAGCGCTATGTCCTGCTATGGTGGATTGAAGTGGATGAACTGGGAGTTTACAGTGTTCGATGCCTCGCACTCTCCTATCTGAGCTACTAGGGGGAGTATGTTTGCTCCATTCTCTCTTCTGGGAGAACCCTATGTCTACTATTTTCCTTTCCCTCCAGGTTTTCTCTTTAGCTATCTGGCATCCCCCTCTCCTTGACGGCCATGGGCCTCCTTTCATAGAAGCAAGGGGCTACCACAGAGGCCACACAACACGTGGTGTCAACCGTGACACGCGGGGAGTATTGTGGCACAAGGCCGAGGTGACTGCGGTAGCCGGTTGGCGCGTGGCGGGTGAGCTGTTGCTGCGGCAGAGCACCTGCCTGCATGGACAAGATGGCTCTGCCCTGTCTCATCATGTCAATGCTTCACACGAAAGAGGGAAGGCTCTGTCACAAGCCAAGTGTCACGTGGAGCGGTGGATGCAAAGTCCTGCTGTGGTCCTGTCGGCGAGCATTTATGCCATCCATATGCCTCGAGGACGGGGAGAAGGTCTCCGGGAACAACTGCCCCACAAACACAACTCAGTTGTTGTCGGGTGGTGTTCCGGTGTTGGTTGGCGATGCAACTGGGGAGTTGATCTCCCGTCCCGTCAAGGTCTTCTCGGGTGCTAGGGCCGGAGCGCACATGCTTGGGCACCTTGAAGGTGTAGACCTTGCATGTAGCCGCCGCTAGCTCACATAAGATCTACACGCTCAAGGTGTCCCTAGCAGGCCCACTCGTCTTCGTCTTCTCAAAGCAGATCATCGTGGCCCTCTCTTATATGGTCTCGTGGGAGCCCTGGTTCCCGCGGGGCCGACAGTAGGTTCATCATGTATCGACTATAGTTGGTTGCTTGCATTACCGAGTAGAACAAAAAAATGGGTGGCCTATCTGTTATAGTACCATGTTGTACTTGCTGTCGAAAGATTTTAGCAAGGCATGCACAGACAAATCGTTGGTGGCACTCTTTTTGAGGGGGTAAGACAGTTTTGGCTGCGTGTTATGCCATTCCAATGTTTTTATAAAGCTTCCCTGCATACCTTTCAATTTTTGGTCCCACCTGGCATATGCCTGCAGAAGGAATCCATGCCAAGATTTTGATTCTTTTGTTGAACTTGGAGATCAATATTTTGGTCTCACGTACCATAAAAGGACACCATGTTAGTTTATATTTTTTTAAATGAAATCCATATTTTCAGTGCCGAAGGTAGGTAAACAAACCCACGGGGTCCGCTCTTTGTCCATGTTATGATGTTTCACCTGTAAACATTGGAGGAATAAATTTGACCACTAAAAGAGGAAAGTTAGATGAATGATGGTTTTACAAATTTTATGCGGTTCATTTGAACCAAGCGGCTACATCGCAGGTCCGCCCTTGCTTTCCTATTAAGGTAGCTGAAAGTGTTTATTTTTGCTGATTTTGAAGAACATTCTAGTCACATCACACACCTTGCCCTCACAAATTAGCCAGGCTAGGTCTAACCGGAGATGGGGGCGGTGGTTGCCGCCGCAAGAATGCGTGGAGGAAGTCTGCTCCAGAGGACAGTGTTGATGCCATCCCAGATGAGCTTCTCGGTTTGGTTTTCATTTGACTCACCTTGCCTGCCGACCTTGTCCGCTCCATGTTCACCTACAGGCGCTAGCGACATGTCATCGCGTCGGATGGCTTCCGAGTCCTCACCTCTCTCCACGGCATGCCACCCTCACATGTCGCTAGCCATTACTATGTCGACGGGCGCATCGACTCCACGCATCTGCCTGGCCGTAACCCCACCTTCGTTCCCTCCTCTTATTGGAAGGGCATCGCTGCCACACAGAATCTTGCGCTCGACTTCCTCCCACACACGGCATATGGCACTGGTAGAAAAAGAGCCTTCCATCCACCCCCATTAGTCCCCAAAATATTCGAACCGCGACTAAAGGGGTCTTTAGTCGCGGTTCTGGAGGCGACCTGCGACCAAAGGTCTGGGCCCAGCGGGCTCGGTCGACAGCTGGGGGACGTGAGGGGCTTTAGTCGCGGTTGGCCAGGCCAACCGCGACTAAAGGCCCACCCCTATAAATACCGTTCAGCACACTCACTTAGCCATTTGGTGCCACTTCTCCTCACAATCTTCACAAGGGGGTGGTGTGTTTGTCTTTGGATCCACTTATGCACACAAGGTGTTCGATGAAATGCCCGAGAGTATGAAACAAACATGATACGAAGTGTCCGAGCCACACTTGACTTTCTCATTTATTTTTCCTCCTCGATCGCGGTTAGCAACTTGAACCTTTCATGTGTCATTGATAAAATATGCATGTGTGTAGTTCATTGTTTAATTTCTATTATTTCTAGCTAGTTAGTTTAACAAATGCATGACGGTTAATTATATACTTTATATAATAATAATGCAGATGAATCGGCAATGGATGTACGGTAACCGACTCTCCGGCGAGTTCATTACGGGTTTGAAAGATTTCCTCGTAGTGGCTAATGCGAACAAGCAGGGGGGGTTTGTTATCTGTCCATATGTTGGTTTTAAGAATCAGAAGGGTTACTCTTCCTCAAGAGACGTTCACGTGCACCTGCTTCGGCACGGTTTCATGCCAAGCTATAATTGTTGGACCAAGCATGGAGAAAGAGGGCTTAGAATGGAAGAAGATGAAGAAGGGGATGATATCATCGATGACAACTATCCTGATCATTTCGGTGATACTTTCATGGAGGATGCTGAAGGTGGGGAAGGTGAAGAAGAGGCACGTGATGAGCCCGCTGATGATCTTGGTCAGGCCATTGCTGATGCACGGAGAGGCTGCGAAACTGAAAAGGAGAGGGAGAATTTGGATCGCATGTTAGAGGATCATAAAAAGTCACTGTACCCAGGATGCGATAATGGTCTGAAAAAGCTGGACTGCACACTGGATTTGCTGAAAGGGAAGGCACAGGAAGGTGTAGCTGGCTCAGGATTTGAAAATTTGCTGAAAATGTTGAAGAATATGTTTCCAAAGAATAACGAGTTGCCCGCCAGTACGTACGAAGCAAAGAAGGTTGTCTGCCCTCTAGGTTTAGAGGTTCTGAAGATACATGCATGCATTAACGACTACATCCTCTACCGCGGTGAATACGAGAATTTGAATGAATGCCCAGTATGCACTGCATTGCGTTATAAAGATCAGAGGCGATGACCCTGGTGACGATGTTGAGGGCGAGAAACCCAGGAAGAGGGTTCCCGCCAAGGTGATGTGGTATGCTCCTATAATACCACGGTTGAAACGTCTGTTCAGGAACAAAGAGCATGCCAAGTTGTTGCGATGGCACAAAGAGGACCGTAAGTCGGACGGGGAGTTGAGACACCCCGCTGATGGAACGCAATGGAGAAAGATCGATAGAGAGTTCAAAGATTTTGCAGCTGACGCAAGGAACATAAGATTTGGTCTAAGTACAGATGGCATGAATCCTTTTGGCGAGCAGAGCTCCAGCCATAGCACCTGGCCCGTGACTCTATGCATCTACAACCTTCCTCCTTGGTTGTTCATGAAGCGGAAGTTCATTATGATGACAGTGCTCATCCAAGGTCCGAAGCAACCCGGCAACGACATCGATGTGTACCTAAGGCCATTAGTTGATGAACTTTTACAGTTATGGGGCAGACCTGGTGTATGTGTGTGGGATGAGCACAAAGAAGAGGAATTTGACCTACGAGCGTTGCTTTTCGTAACCATCAACGATTGGCCTGCTCTTAGTAACCTTTCGGGACAGACAAATAAGGGATACAATGCATGCACGCACTGCTTACATGAGACTGAAAGTGTATATCTGGGTAATTGTAAGAAGAACGTGTACCTGGGGCATCGTCGATTTCTTCACCGACATCATAACGTAAGAAAGAAAGGCAAGCATTTCAACGGCAAGGCAGATCACCGGCCGAAGCCTGCAGAACGTACTGGTACGGAGGTATTTGATATGGTCAAGGATTTGAAAGTCATCTTTGGAAAGGGTCCTGGCGTACAATCAGTTCCGCAGGGAGTTGACGGGCACGCACCCATGTGGAAGAAGAAATCTATATTTTGGGAGCTACAATATTGGAAAGTCCTAGATGTCCGCTCTGCAATCGATGTGATGCATGTTACGAAGAATATTTGCGTGAACCTGCTAAGCTTCTTGGGCGTGTATGGGAAGACAAATGATACAAAGGAAGCACGGCAGGACCAGCAACGTTTGAAAGACCCTGATGACCGGCATCCGGAATGGTTTCAAGGTCGTGAGCTACGCTTTTACCAAAGAAGAGAAGGTCATCTTTTTTGAATGCCTGAGCAGTATGAAGGTCCCGTCTGGCTTCTCGTCGAATATAAAGGGAATAATAAACATGGCGGATAAAAAGTTCCAAAATCTGAAGTCTCACGACTGCCACGTAATTATGACGCAATTGCTTCCGATTGCTTTGAGGGGGCTCCTACCGGAAAATGTTCGAGTAGCCATTGTGAAGCTATGTGCATTCCTCAATGCAATCTCTCAGAAGGTAATAAATCCAGAAGATCTACCACGGTTACAGAACGATGTGGTCCAATGTCTTGTCAGTTTTGAGTTGGTGTTCCCACCATCCTTCTTCAATATTATGACGCACCTCCTGGTTCACCTAGTCGAAGAGATTTCCATTCTCGGTCATGTATTTCTACACAATATGTTCCCCTTTGAGAGGTTCATGGGAGTATTAAAGAAATATGTTCGTAACCGTGCTAGGCCAGAAGGAAGCATCGCCAAGGGCTATGGAAATGAGGAGGTAATTGAGTTTTGTGTTGACTATGTTCCTGACCTTAAGCCGATTGGTATTCCTCAATCGCGGCACGATGGGAGACTAAGTGGAAAAGGCACGATCGGAAGGAAATCAACGATATGTATGGATGGCCATTCTATGACTGAAGCACACCACACAGTTCTGCAAAATTCCAGCTTGGTGGCTCCGTACTTCGAGGAACACAAGAATATTTTACGCTCGGATAACCCGGGGAAGCCCGAATCCTGGATTAGAAAGGCCCACATGGAGACTTTCGGCAGTTGGTTGCGAAAACATTTAATGAATGACAATGATGTTGGAGATCAGCTGTACATGTTGGCCAAGACACCATCTTCGACTATAACGACTTTCCAAGGGTACGAGATAAATGGGAATACATTTTACACGATCGCCCAAGATAAAAAGAGCACCAACTAAAACAGTGGTGTCCGCTTTGATGCAGCAACCGAGAATGGGCAAAAGGTCACATATTATGGTTACATAGAGGAGATATGAGAAATTGACTATGGACCCTCCTTTAAGGTCCCTTTGTTCCGGTGCAAATGGTTCAAGCTAACAGGAGGTGGGGTAATGGTGGACGAGCAATACGGAATGACAATGGTGGATTTCAACAATCTTGGTTACCTTGACGAACCATTCGTCCTAGCCAAAGGTGTCGCTCAGGTTTTCTATGTGACGGCATGAGTAGCAAACCGAGGAAACGGAAAGATAAGAAAACGATCAGTACATCATGCGATGATCCAAAGCGCCACATTGTTCTTTCAGGGAAAAGAAACATCGTGGAAGTGGAGGACAAGACAGACATGTCAGAAGATTATAATATGTTTGGTGAAATTCCGCCCTTCAAAGTGAACACCGACCCAAGCATTAAGTTAAATGATGAGGATGCTCCATGGATACGGCACAATCGTAAGCAAGCGGGGACACAAGGGAAGAAATGATGTGTAATAATTTATTGTACCAAACTTTGTTGAATGGATCATGTGAATTATATTATCTGTGATGTGTTTGGTGTCCATTTTCGAATGATTCGATTGATTCGAGATAGCACTGATGATACATGAAATTTGAACTACAACCAATGATGTGAAGGACATGCCTAGGCCTAGGAGTACATCTTGGAATGTTGGAGCGATTTAGTCATACTCCTGCCTAGGCGTATAATATGCATACTCGTAGTCTTCATAGTCGCCGCTGTTGTACTGGTAGTCATCGCCTTCTAAGTTGCCGCCGTCGTCGTCGCTGCCGTCGTCGCAGTCATCGGGCGGCGCTCGTGGCTCAAACTGAGGGTAGCGTAGGCGGGGGATATCGCCGGCCGTGATGTAGTCCATGACGCTCTGTAGAGTCCGGCCGTACCACCATAGCCGACGGCTGGCCTCGTGGAAGTTCCCAGGAGGCAGACCGTCCTCCTCATACCTGGCGAGCGCCCTCTCACGCCGATTGATGAAGAAGGCGTCCCAAGTATGCGGGTTATCGGGATGCCAGCGGGGATTCATCCGCTGCTCCGGCGTGAGGTCGAGGTAGTAGTGGTTCGTGATGGCCACCCTTCGCGCAGTACCCTGAGGGACGCGGTAGCCCGGTGGGCAAGGGTAGTTCGAGGCACAAAGCTCCTCCACCTGCTGGTAGGTTAGAGTGGGTACGGTGGAAGCCATGAGAGAGTGATGAGAGATTGTAGAGATGTGATAATGCTGGCCAAGCCGGGCAACATATATGTGTAGGGATTCGTAGCATAGAAAACAAAAAATTTCCTATCGCAAGAACGAAGAAGAAGCCAAGATCCAATCAAGAAGATGGTAGCAACGAGGTGAAGATCAACATACCCTTGAAGATCACAAAGCGTTAACGAGATCAGATCTCGTGGTGGATGTAGACGATCACTTGCCGCTTGCAAAAGCGCGTAGAAGATCCTGACGGTGCTACGAACGGGCAGCACCTCCGTACTCGGTCACACGTTCGGTGTTGATGACGATGTCCTCCTCCCCGTTCCAGCGGGCAGCGGAAGTAGTAGAACCTCCTCGGAATCCCGACAGCATGACGGCGTGGTGGTGGTGGCGGTGGTGGTGGAGATCTCCGGCAGGGCTTCGCCTAAGCGCTGCTGGAGTTGCCGGTGGAAGAGGGGGCGGCTAGGGTTTGGGAGAGGGGGAGCTTGGGGTGCCGGCCTCAAGGGGGGCAGGGGTGGTGCAGCCAATGATGTGCTGCCCCCTCCCTCTCTCCCTCATTATATAGGAGGATCCCCAAGGGTTAGGTCAAAAGTCTTCGAATAAGACCCCAACACAAAACCTTCCAAATTGCCAAACCTAGGGGGAGTGGGACTCCCCCCTTCCTTTGGTGGGGCTTGGCCGGCCACCATGAGAGGAGTCCACCTGGGACTCCTCCTCCCTTTGGCTGGCCGGCCATGGTGGGTGGAGTCCCTCCGGGACTCCACTTTCCATGGTGATTTCTTCCGGACTCTTCTAGAACCTTCTAGAACCTTCCAGAAAAAAACCCGGATCATTTTCAAACCTAGAAAATGACTTCCTATATATGAATCTTATTCTCCGGACCATTCCGGACCTCCTCGTGATGTCCTGGATCCCATCCGAGACTCCGAACAAACATTCGAACTCCATTCCAAATTCCATATCTACTTAAACGACATCAAACCTTAAGTGTGTCACCCTACGGTTCGTGAACTATGCAGACATAGTCGAGACTCTTCTCCAACCAATAACCAATAGCGGGATCTGGAGATCCATAATGGCTCCCACATATTCAACGATAACTTAGTGATCGATTGAACCATTTACATACGATACCGATTCCCTTTGTCACGCGATATTTTACTTGTCCGAGGTTTGATCATCGGTATCTCCATACCTTGTTCAACCTCGTCTCCGACAAGTACTCTTTACTCGTACCGTGGCATGTCATCTCTTGTGACCAAGTCACATGCTTGCAAGCTAATCAGACGACATTTCACCGAGAGGGCCCAGAGTATATCTATCCATCATCGGGATGGACAATATCCCACTCTTGATCCATATGCCTCTACTCATACTTTCCGAATACTTAATCCCACCTTTATAACCACCCATTTACGCAGTGGTGTTTGATGTAATCAAAGTACCCTTCCGGTATAAGTGATTTACATGATCTCATGGTCGAAGGATTTAGGTAACTATGTATCGAAAGCTTATAGCAAGTTGAACTTTAATAACTTGATCTTATGCTATGCTTACTATGGGTGTGTCCATCACATCATTCACCTAATGATATGATCTTGTTATTAATAACATCCGATGTTCATGATCGAGAAACCATGATCATCTATTAATCAACAAGCTAGTTAAATGAGAGGCTTACTAGGGACGCTGGTTGTTTACACAACACACATGTATCAATGTTTCCGGTTAATACAATTATAGCATGGAGTGTAAACATTTATCATGAACATTAAGATATAACAATAACTGTTTTATTATTGCCTCTCGGGCATATCTCCAACAGTCTCCCACTTGCACTAGAGTCAATAATCATGTTTACATATGTAAAGATATAACACCTTGGCCTTCTGGTGCTTATCATGTTTTTGCTCACGGGAGAGGTTTCAGTCAACGGATCTGACATGCTCAGAAACGTATGTATTTTGCAATTCATTTGCGTCTCAACGCATCACTCATTTTCCAAATGAGTTGGCATTAATCATATATGTTCGATCTTCCGGTGGAACCTTAATTCCGCGGTCCGAAATATGTCACTAATATTGTCACACACAATATAGCTTCAAAGTTCTGACACTATCGGAACTACACCAAGTTCTCAAAGAACTCCTCGACTTTAACATCCTCAGTCATTGTCAAAACAATGACATACTCTGCCTTCGTTTGTAGAATCCGTCACAATATTTAGAACTCACCTAAATCTAGCATTATGCTACCTTCTAATGAACACTTAGCCTAATTGAGATTTGAAATTCATTTTTATATGTGACCAAACTAATATCGGTGTAACACCTTACAACGATTTGTTTGTCATTTCCCCATACAAAACTAATATCCTTGGTTCTTCTAAAGCACTCAGGGATATTCTTACTGTTGTTCAATGATCATCACATGAAACATTCTGGTATATGCTCCTAACTCTTTAGAGCACAGAACATCTGATTGTGTACATATTATTCGTGATCTAAAATCACTCATGTGTTTTTACTCATTGAGTGTCAGATACACCCAAGTCTTGTTAAACCTTCACATGAAAAGAATATTGAACTACTTCAATCTTCATTCTATGTACTTTAACTTTAACTTATTATGTGTTTCAATCTATCTTCATAGATCTTGACACTAAATATGTTTCAGTCCATATCCTTTCATTGAAGTTGATTTTCAATGAAACCTTCTAATCACATCAAGTACATGATTACATTATTTATAATCAACGATATGTCATCTACATAAAGTATTATAAACATGTCTCAGTGCTCCCACTTAATTTCTTGCAAATGCAAGCCTCTTCATCGTCTCTGATGAAATCATAACTCTTTGATCATTTCATCCGGTGAAGATTCCAACTCCGTGATACTTACTTCATCCAGTGAAGTTTTGTATACCTTTCTAGTATTCTACGGACTAGCAAAACTCTCAGCTGTATCTTGTATACACTTTTAATACACACTTCTGTTAAGAAATGTATTTTGCCATCCTACTAACATATCTCATAAAAGAAATATGTAGTGATTACTAGAACAATCCACATAGATTATAAGCATCGCTGCTAAAGATCTAATCTTATCGCAGATCAACTCTTTGAACTTTGTCGTAAACAATCTTTTGACAAGTCGAGCTTCTTCAAGGATATTATATCCAAGTCTATTAATTTTATAGATCCATTTACTTTCTAAAAGTATTTATTCCTTCAAAAGGTTTACCAAGCTCCAAGCTTGATTTTAGATACTATCTTGGATTTCATGGCTCTTAGCCATTTTGACGGAGTCGGGGCCCATCATAACTTCTTTGTATGCAGTTGGTTTATCATTGTTCAAAATCAATCCTTTGTTCACAAATCATTTATTTGATCACAAAGTAAACCATACCTACAAGGTTCAATAGGTACTTCGATCTCCATGACTATAACACTTTGTAGACATGGGAGCCATGATCATCGTGGTCGTTTCTGGAACCATTTCCGATGCTGCGCTACTCTGATCATCATGCTCAGGTTCATCAACCTTATCAAGTTCCATTGTCCTCCCACTCAAATACTTCGCTAGAAACAATTTCTTGGAAATAAGTAAGAAACATCGACAAACACTTTTGTCTTTGTCTCCATAGTGGAAAGAATTCCCAATCATTCTCTGGGATAACCAACAAAGACATTCATCCGATTTTGGTTGTAAACTCATTTACTTATGCTATGCATACCAAAATTTTAAGAAAGGACTATTAGGGTTTATACCCATGCCATAACTCGTATGGTGTCATTACAACAGATTTATGATGACGCTCTATTTAGTGTAAAAGAGGTAGTCTCTAAAGCATAATCCACAAAAATATAATGGCATCATATATTATCTCATCATTAATCCAACAAGGTTTGGATACGTCTCTCGGATACTCCATCATCACTATGATACTCCAAGAAACGTGAGTTGTAGAACAATTTCATAACTCTCTTAGATGTTCGCTAAAAAATCGTAATTCAAATATTTCCACCATGATACAATCATAGATATTTGACTTTTCTATTACGATGATTTCCACTTCATGCTGAAATTTATTTGAATCCATTCAAATGTTTAAACTTCTTCCTTATCGAATAAATATATCCACATATATATACTCAATTCATTGTTGGAAGTTTTCATGAAGTAGAAGAATCTCCCGCACACAACTATGCCCAGTGAACCACATACATCATCATGTATGTTTCCACTAAGTTAGTTTTCCGTTCAACTCTTGGCCTATGAACGGAATTTCAGTCATTCTCTTTAGAAGAGATTTGCAAGCGTCAAATGATTCAAAAATCAAATGACTCCAAAAATCCATTTGCATGGAGTTCCTTCATGCGTTCCTTTCTAACATGATCAAAATGGCAGTTCCACTAATAAGTGGAATTCACATCATTTGCCTTACGGCATTTTAGCGTCAGTGTTATGCATGTGTGTTTCACCATAAAGATTTATAATAACTTATCCATCGTACATGGAATACTGTCATAATTTAAACAACTCATTGTTTTCATTTGACCAGAGTTAAATAACAATTATGAAGTTCTTTATTATAAATCTCAAGAGCTAGGTAGAATGCCAACGACGAACACAATAACACTTTATTTTGTTCCAGACGTGCATTTCTACCACATTCCTTATCAGTCACTTAGGCCATTGTATTCTTGTATTGCGTTGTGTTGTATGACATCTCATACCAACCAATATGGTACAAATACCCAATAACTTCATTGTGTGAACAATCAAAGAATACATTCATAACATGTATATCATCTATATACAGCTGAGCTAGACTTTCTAGTCTTTACTTTCTTTCTGCCAAAAATCTTTTGTAGTTTCTCTTTTAGCTTTCCTCATTCTCAGAAAACACTTCACCTTCAATAACTTCTAGGTCCATTGGTCAAATACCAATAACCTTGAGGTTTTGACTTTGAAGTTGATCATCATATGACAAGTGTTCTAAATTTCACTATTAGTAACTTTGTAATGTGAAGAACAATTTCACTCATAATTTATCCATCAAATCATGACGACTTTCCGAGACCATGTCTGTACATGCTAGGCTCGTAAAGTTTTAACCTCAGTATTCGCATGTGCAAATCTGGCTTGCACCCGTTGTATGCACACGTAGAATCTATAACACCCGATCATCACGTGATGCTTCGAAACGACGAGTCTTAGCAACGGTGCATACTAAGGACGATCACTTCATGGATATGCGAATATCGTTAGTGCCCAACTAGTTGGTGGATTGAGACGCCTGGCGTCTTCAACCTTAATACATTCCCATAAAACTTATGAGTTTATGTAGTCTCACTAGATTATATTCTATCATCTTGCAATAAGGTCTTAGATATCACATATATCTCACACCTTGCTTATTTCTGAAAACAAACTTTCCAGCTCCTTACTTTTCAAACGGATTTGAACTTCAAGTTTCATGGAGACAAGATGATTTTAGGTACTAATTGAAACCATTGCACTAATATGAGTTTTACCAAAAGTTTGTGTCGTCGTGGTGAACAGACAGATGCCATGGGATGGCTTAAGTTGGGGCCGAATGGGCGCTAGAGGATTCGGGGGAGGGTTTTGGTTACACAAGAATGGGTTTCCGGATGGATACCGGTATCTTTGTTGATGAACTTGGCTTTGGCCAGAGGTTGAAGAAGCACAGTACAAGCACTATCTCTACTTGCTATAGAATGAATCTCCTCTCTAGGTTCGATCGTCTGTCTAATCGTAATCAATCTGTCCCCCTGCGCAAGGGAGTGCCCCCTCTCCTTATATAGGGGAGAGGGTGGCTTACAAGGAAGGAACCCTAGGAAACCCTAATGGCATCTTTGACTAGACAAACTACTTTACAAAGCTACTTTGGCCAGGGATGACACCGGCCTCTTCTTTATACATGGGCTGGTGACGATTGCCGGTACCTTTGGCGTCATCAGTTGCTTTGGCGCCAGGGCTTCGATTAAAGCTGAACTGCTTCGCTCATCTTTGTCGTTTGGCTCTTGGGGAATCTTTGACTGCCCGTTGCCGTGCTACCAAAGAAAACATACCGGAATCCCGGTATCTTACCGTGGGTTCCGGAACCTTTGCCTTTGTGCTGAAACCCTCTGGACTACAGCACTCCGGCGTACCCCCTCTTGGGATACCGGTTCTTTCTGGCATGCTCCCAGAAACATACCGGAATACCTCAAAAAGGTACCGGAAGGATAAAAACATGGCATCCTTGACATACTCTTGGCATACTGGGGGTCATCTCCCCGACAATAGTCCCCGAAGCGGGTATAGTCCGGCGGATCCTATCCGACGGACCATGCGAGGTTCCTATTCCAAGCGTACCGGATTAATCCTTCCGGTTTCAAGTTAAATCTTCCGGCCTCTGAGCCGGACTTTCATCAATATAACGTTCTTGACAAAACCTTCTGGTATCCTTTTTCCGGAAGGTTTGCCGTCGAAACCTTCTCGGCAAAGTCGAGAATATTTCGGAAGTTGTGCCTGTCAGAGACATGCGCACTGTTTTACTTCGTCTTCTGCGCGCGCAGTTAATGCTTCGCACCAGATCCTTGCGGCGGTACCGGATCCCTGCGGCCACTGTGTGGCATCTTTGCGCAGCTCGTGTGTAACGGGCCAGGGTAGTACCCCTAATAGATTTGCTTGTTGCTTTTCTTTTATGCATCATCATGTCATCATACATCATATCATTCATGTTTTCAACAAAATAAAATTATTTTGTAAACCCTAGCTATTTTGTTTTTCCCTCTCATATGGTTTTATTAAACTTACCCCTTTCTTTTCATTTAATAAAACTCCAAAATAAAACTATATTTTGTTTTGCTATAAAATATTTGGCTCTTATCTTATTTCTCTCCAATTCTATTTTCAAAAGAAAACTCAAATCTGGGTTTGATCGGTTTTCAAATCAATTTTACAAACAGTTTTCTAATTCTCAAAAACAGAAAAGAAACCCTAACCCTCTCCAGGCCACCTCTCCCTCTCAGGCCCAGTTCTCCCTCTCTCCCCAGCCCACCTCCTCCTGTTTTTTTCTCTGCACCGAGCCAACCCAGGACCAACCGAGCGGCCCAGCCCCGGTGGCCCATCTCTTCCTCCCTCCTTTCCTTCCGGCCCAGAACCATCGTGGCCACCTTTCCTGATCGAAGCGGTAAGAAGTTTTTTTTACCTTGTCGTCTTCACCTCCACAGAATCGGCATGAGGCTGTGGTCCTCGGACGCCAACCACCGCGCCATGTTCACGTGATCCTCGTCCTTCCCTCTCACTTTATCTGGACCAGCGCTTCCCATCTTTTCCTCTCCACGCCTCTCTCGCCCCTTTTCTTTCTTCATCTGCAAGCCAAAACCGAGAGAGGAGAAACCCCACCCCGGCCACCGTGAGCTCCTCCATGGCACCGTCGCTCCGGCCGTTCCCTCGACGAGCCAACGCCACCAATAGCTCTGCCTCCCTCCCCTTGTTCATCTCCTGCAAGCAATCGTCTTGGGAGGCCTTCTATCGCCGCCAATTTCGTCTTCCCCGCCTCTGACCGCGAGCAGTTCATCGACGATGGCGTCGCCGCCCGTCTTCCCCCGACCTCACCGACCTCTCCATCGGTTCCCTGGTGATCTTCCGCGTCCCCTGCACCTCCTCTCCTCTCTCCTTGCCTCCTGGTTCGCGTTCCCACCGTTCATGCCGACGTCTCCTCCGCAGATCCTCGACGCCGGTGGTGTTCCGGCGACCTCCTAGGAGCAGCGCCACCACCTTCTCGTCCGCGACACCGAGGCGGTTCCGACGCGGTCACACGCGCATCCGGGGGCCCTCTGCAACGCCGGCGCTCACCATGCCGCCTCGCCGTGGTCACCGCCCCTGTCCAGAATGCGCGCGGCATCCCCCTTGCAAGCAAGCTTCGCCACGCAAGCAGCCGATGTGGCGTCGGGCCCACATGTCAGCGGCAAGGGCTAGCGACCCCCTGGGTGAGAAACCCCGCCCCCCCTTCTGGATCTGATTCTTTTGCAAAAAGGCCACTGCACATCTAATTCTTCAACCCGGTGTCCCTGGCACGGTTGCTTTCTAAGAAAACCCCCTGGAAGTTTTATAAACCAACCCGGGGTCCTTCCCCCATATAAAAATTGTTTCTGGGTCCTTTTTCAATTAAAATAAATCTGTAATTACTATTTTAATTAATAAAAACCAAATTGTTAATAACTTTTAAATGGTAACTCATATGAAAATGTTTTCTATATCAATTTTGATCAGAAAAATGTAAGGAACATGAATATGCCATCCATTTGTCTGTTTGCATCTCGCATCATGTTGCTCGTGATAGCCCGTGTATGTTTCACCCTAATGAACACCGGAGTATTTTGGAACACCGCCTAGGGTTTTCCCCGCTCCGCTTAATATTGAAGTAGATCACCCTTGCCATGCTGCTGCCATGTTAAATAACCTTTAACCTAGCCGGTAGAAATGCAACTTCAACCCTAATTGTTTGTCCAGGGTTCCGACTCCGCTTAATTTGAATAAGTAGCATCGCACCATCGCTGCCATGCCATGCATATCATCTTGATCATGCTGGATCTTCCTTATCCGTAGTAGTAAGACTTGCAACCGTTGTGTGTTCCAGCATTTGCTTCTTCCCGAATAGGATCACGAAGTGGTGCGGTGAGATACGACAAGTTCTCCGGATGTTCCTCGGCAAGCTGTAACAGGCAAGCATTTCCTAAACTCCTGTCTCTGCAGGAGTCGCTCACCTATTTTATTTTGCCTTCTCTCTTATGCTAGCCTTGAGTTGCATTCTTGTCACGTGTCCTATCCACTTGTTACCTCAAGCAGCCTATATTGCCACCACCACCTCCTACAGCTATTGTTTGGTTATCGAGTCTGCCTTGCGAGTCGTGGTGCATGCTAGTGCTGTTTATATCTCGTTACCGTTATCATTATCTTACCGGGTTATCTGTTGGGGAGTCATGACACATGGTTTGTGGATATGTTGTTGGAGATAATCACACTTACTTATTGTTAACAACTAAAATTGTAAGCAGAGGCATCTGTGAGCCCCTTTGCGAAAGCATCGGAACTTTGACTCGCTAATGTCCCCTAGGACCCGAGTTCTTGTTATCTGTTCCGAGATTGAGCGCTCTACCCGTACGTGGGGACGATTATTGGGACCCTCCCTCACCCATTACCTTTTCTCGAGTCAGTTGAAAAGGGGGCCACAACCTTGGTTTTATTTGCCTATGCCATGTATGCCATGCTTTACTTACTGTTGCCTTCGGGTGTTTACTTCCTGTTGCCTTCGGGTGTTTATATTACTGTACTGTACCCCGCGGGACGTTTAGCGAAAGTGTGTGGTTCGCACGCCTAGCCGCCGTCGCAAACCCCGAGTCCGCTTCGGAGTACGGCCGGACTTCGTTACGGGTAGCTTAGTCGGGTGGCCCCCTAGACTTTCTTGTTGAACCGGGAACGGTCTTGTTGTGAGACATCCACCTGTCGTAAGTGGGTCGAGCATGCGTATGGTTACATTTGGGCAACCCCTGCAGGGTGTACATCTTATCGATAAGCCGTGTCCGCGGTTATGGACGACTTGGAATTGTATAGCTCGATCATAGAACAACTTACACCTTTATGTTGCTTCTAATAAGTTGATAATAACTTGCGTAGTAATACAGCACTACTTCAACGGCTACCTAATAAAACTTGTCCACCGCGTGAGTGCCTTTGTAAGTACTTCCTTGCGAGGGGGAAACACATCGGCTGTGTTATGTTTGCAGAGTATAGAACTGTTAGTCTTATGCGCTCTCTCATCTTCTCTGATTAGACGACTGTTGTAGAGCGTCTCTATAGGTTTTTAGTGCTTGCGCGCTGCCGCTTAACCCCACAATATTGCCTATGACGTTCCTCTTGCGTCCTCTAAGCCCCCTGCGTGCCTCAAGTACAAAGGACGGCTGGTTGACGAATGCTTATACGTCTTGAAGTCTTGTTAAGTACGAACCCGTACTTATTGCTGCTTCTTTGGGACATAACCGGGCAGGTATGAAGTTATGTTCGATGAAGACGACGTTAGCAAGGTTACCCTTCCGGCTTGGCCTGGGCAGGGTTATGGACGCCATCGTTTATCTTCAGGACTCTTAGTCCAATTTGTATCTTGTCCGTACACGGATGTATTTGATCTTCTGTATGATTTGGGTCTTTGTATTGTATATTTGTATCTTGACTCGTTGGAGTCGTTGTTGTAATATATGTTTCTTGTGGGCTCTATTGTAATCCTGTTGTAATGTTACCGCTCGTGTTAATTCCTCTGGCATCACGTGTGTGATTCGTCGCGCACGTCGTGTCGGAGGGCGTCCCTGAATCGATATCGTGCGGATTTCGGTGGGATCGCTGGAATCCTCATGGTACTGGTTTCGGGGCGTCACAAGTTGGTATCAGAGCCTCAGGTTGACGGTACCCCACTAGTCCAGCCTCTAGGATAACCTTGCCAACGGACGTTGTGTCTAGTGTCAAAACCTATTTTCTGAAAATTCGTTATATAGATCTGATTAGCTCTGATTTTTCTCCTTACCTAAATTCTTTCTCCTCTTACCTTTGCGATTTTGAATCTTCTCTTATCTGCTTCTCTGAGTATTAGGTTTCGACGTGGTTGGACGATCTCTGCCTTATCCTAATAGGTTCGATCTTCGGAGGATCTCAACTGAAGCGCATCATCGACAGCGGAACAACGACTTCTTGTTGGTGGTGTCGACCGTTCTACATGGAGCAAGACTTCTTGTTAGTGGTGTCAAGGAGATCGACACGGCACCAGAAGATCCGATAGTTCACCTCTCTCCCCCTTAGGTTGACGTGGGATCTCGGGGCGCGATCCCTTGTTAGTGGTGTCGTTTGTAACGGCCCAGGGTAGTACCCCTAATAGATTTGCTTGTTGCTTTTCTTTTATGCATCATCATGTCATCATACATCATATCATTCATGTTTTCAACAAAATAAAATTATTTTGTAAACCCTAGCTATTTTGTTTTTCCCTCTCATATGGTTTTATTAAACTTACCCCTTTCTTTTCATTTAATAAAACTCCAAAATAAAACTATATTTTGTTTTGCTATAAAATATTTGGCTCTTATCTTATTTCTCTCCAATTCTATTTTCAAAAGAAAACTCAAATCTGGGTTTGATCGGTTTTCAAATCAATTTTACAAACAGTTTTCTAATTCTCAAAAACAGAAAAGAAACCCTAACCCTCTCCAGGCCACCTCTCCCTCTCAGGCCCAGTTCTCCCTCTCTCCCCAGCCCACCTCCTCCTGTTTTTTTTCTCTCCACCGAGCCAACCCAGGACCAACCGAGCGGCCCAGCCCCGGTGGCCCATCTCTTCCTCCCTCCTTTCCTTCCGGCCCAGAACCATCGTGGCCACCTTTCCTGATCGAAGCGGTAAGAAGTTTTTTTTACCTTGTCGTCTTCACCTCCACAGAATCGGCATGAGGCTGTGGTCCTCGGACGCCAACCATCGCGCCATGTTCACGTGATCCTCGTCCTTCCCTCTCACTTTATCTGGACCAGCGCTTCCCATCTTTTCCTCTCCACGCCTCTCTCGCCCCCTTTTCTTTCTTCATCTGCAAGCCAAAACCGAGAGAGGAGAAACCCCACCCCGGCCACCGTGAGCTCCTCCATGGCACCGTCGCTCCGGCCGTTCCCTCGACGAGCCAACGCCACCAATAGCTCCGCCTCCCTCCCCTTGTTCATCTCCTGCAAGCAATCGTCTCGGGAGGCCTTCTATCGCCACCAATTTCGTCTTCCCCGCCTCCGACCGCGAGCAGTTCATCGACGATGGCGTCGCCGCTCGTCTTCCCCCGACCTCACCGACCTCTCCATCGGTTCCCTGGTGATCTTCCGCGTCCCCTGCACCTCCTCTCCTCTCTCCTTGCCTCCTGGTTCGCGTTCCCACCATTCATGCCGACGTCTCCTCCGCAGATCCTCGCCGCCGGCGGCGTTCCGGCGACCTCCCAGGAGCAGCGCCGCCACCTTCTCGTCCGTGACACCGAGGCGGTTCTGACGCGGTCACGCGCGCATCCGGGGGCCCTCTGCAACGTCGGCGCTCACCATGCCGCCTCGCCGTGGTCACCGCCCCAGTCCAGAACGCGCGCGGCATCCCCCTTGCAAGCCTGCTTCGCCACGCAAGCAGCCGACGTGGCGTTGGGCCCACATGTCAGCGGCAAGGGCTAGCGACCCCCTGGGTGAGAAACCCCGCCCCCCCTTCTGGATCTGATTCTTTTGCAAAAAGGCCACTGCACATCTAATTCTTCAACCCGGTGTCCCTGGCGCGGTTGCTTTCTAAGAAAACCCCCTGGAAGTTTTATAAACCAACCCGGGGTCCTTCCCCCATATAAAAATTGTTTCTGGGTCCTTTTTCAATTAAAATAAATCTGTAATTACTATTTTAATTAATAAAAACCAGATTGTTAATAACTTTTAAATGGTAACTCATATGAAAATGTTTTCTATATCAATTTTGATCAGAAAAATGTAAGGAACATGAATATGCCATCCATTTGTCTGTTTGCATCTCGCATCATGTTGCTCGTGATAGCCCGTGTATGTTTCACCCTAATGAACACCGGAGTATTTTGGAACACCGCTAGGGTTTTCCCCGCTCCGCTTAATATTGAAGTAGATCACCCTTGCCATGCTGCTGCCATGTTAAATAACCTTTAACCTTGACGGTAGAAATGCAACTTCAACCCTAATTGTTTGTCCGGGGTTCCGACTCCGCTTAATTTGAATAAGTTGCATCGCACCATCGCTGCCATGCCATGCATATCATCTTGATCATGCTGGATCTTCCTTATCCGTAGTAGTAAGACTTGCATCCGTTGTGTGTTCCAGCATTTGCTTCTTCCCGGATAGGATCACGAAGTGGTGCGGTGAGATACGACAAGTTCTCCGGATGTTCCTCGGCAAGCTGTAACAGGCAAGCATTTCCTAAACTCCTGTCTCTGCAGGAGTCGCTCACCTATTTTATTTCGCCTTCTCTCTTATGCTAGCCTTGAGTTGCGTTCTTGTCACGTGTCCTATCCACTTGTTACCTCAAGCAGCCTATATTGCCACCACCACCTCCTACAGCTATTGTTTGGTTATCGAGTCTGCCTTGCGAGTCGTAGTGCATGCTAGTGCTGTTTATATCTCGTTACCGTTATCGTTATCTTACCGGGTTATCTGTTGGGGAGTCATGACACATGGTTTGTGGATATGTTGTTGGAGATAATCACACTTACTTATTGTTAACAACTAAAATTGTAAGCAGAGGCATCTGTGAGCCCCTTTGCGAAAGCATCGGAACTTTGACTCGCTAATGTCCCCTAGGACCCGAGTTCTTGTTATCTGTTCCGAGATTGAGCGCTCTACCCGTACGTGGGGACGATTATTGGGACCCCCCCTCACCCATTACCTTTTCTCAAGTCGGTTGAAAAGGGGGCCACAACCTTGGTTTTATTTGCCTATGCCATGTATGCCATGCTTTACTTACTGTTGCCTTCGGGTGTTTACTTCCTGTTGCCTTCGGGTGTTTATATTCTCGTATCTGTACCCCGCGGGACGTTTAGCGAAAGCGTGTGGTTCGCACGCCTAGCCGCCGTCGCAAACCCTGAGTCCGCTTCGGAGTACGGCCGGACTTCGTTACGGGTAACTTAGTCGGGTGGCCCCCCTAGACTTTCTTGTTGAACTGGGAACGGTCTTGTTGTGAGATATCCACCTGTCGTAAGTGGGTCGAGCATGCGTATGGTTACATTTGGGCAACCCCTGCAGGGTGTACATCTTATCGATAAGTCGTGTCCGCGGTTATGGACGACTTGGAATTGTATAGCTCGATCATAGAACAACTTACACCTTTATGTTGCTGCTAATAAGTTGATAATAACTTGCGTAGTAATACAGCACTACTTCAACGGCTACCTAATAAAACTTGTCCACCGCGTGAGTGCCTTTGTAAGTACTTCCTTGCGAGGGGGAAACACATCGGCTGTGTTATGTTTGCAGAGTATAGAACTGTTAGTCTTATGCGCTCTCTCATCTTCTCTGATTAGACGACTGTTGTAGAGCATCTCTATAGGTTTTTAGTGCTTGCGCGCTGCCGCTTAACCCCACCATATTGCCTATGACGTTCCTCTTGCGTCCTCTAAGCCCTCGCGTGCCTCAAGTACAAAGGACGGCTGGTTGACGAATGCTTATACGTCTTGAAGTCTTGTTAAGTACGAACCCGTACTTATTGCTGCTTCTTTGGGACCTAACCGGGCAGGTATGAAGTTATGTTCGATGAAGACGACGTTAGCAAGGTTACCCTTCCGGCTTGGCCTGGGCAGGGTTATGGACGCCATCGTTTATCTTCAGGACTCTTAGTCCAATTTGTATCTTGTCCGTACACGGATGTATTTGATCTTCTGTATGATTTGGGTCTTTGTATTGTATATTTGTATCTTGACTCGTTGGAGTCGTTGTTGTAATATATGTTTCTTGTGGGCTCTATTGTAATCCTGTTGTAATGTTACCGCTCGTGTTAATTCCTCTGGCATCACGTGTGTGATTCGTCGCGCACGTCGTGTCGGAGGGCGTCCCTGAATCGATATCGTGCGGATTTCGGCGGGATCGCTGGAATCCTCATGGTACCGGTTTCGGGGCGTCACATCGTGTATTCTTGCGACACGTGGTGGCCCACGAGCCGGAACAGTGTGGGCCGGACGGTTTCTGGCCCACTAAACTTCGCAGTATAAAGGGACGCAACGGTTCCTTTCTTCCCCACGCCCTCATTCTCACAAACTCCACTCTCCAGTGCTCCGCCGCTCAAACCCTTGGCGCTTCCGTCCGCCGCAGAGCCCAAGCCCTCCGGCGAACCTCCGCGAGGAAACACCGCAGAACCTGCTCGCCCGCCGTCGCTGTCGTCGAGATCCTGCCGCGCTCTCTTCCCCTTTCGCACTGGAGCACAGTACGGCCTCTTCACCCGTTTCTCCGCTTGCCGCCGCCGCCGCTCTCCTCGACCGGCTCCGGCGAGTTGCCCAGCCCCTCAATCTTCAAGATCTCCGCCGCTGCTCTCTGGTAAGTTCTTTTGAGCTGATTCTCCTCCTCTTGCGCGGCGCCGTCCTTGAGTCCGGTAGGGTATTTACCCTCTCTTTTTCTTTTGTTTTTTCTCTATTTCGTAGATCTTCGTGAAGAAGTAGGATTCGGGAAATCTGTTGTTAGCTAGTCTCCGCACTTAGCAAAAAATGTCGTCTGAGGAATCTCTTCCGGTAGACTCCGCCAGCACCCGGTATAGCGAGAGTCCGGAAATCTCTTCGGGAGAAGAAATCCCGGTAGAGCAAAGCAACGACGGGCTCGAGGAGGACCTCGAAGAAGATGCCGGCAGCTCTGGCCAAGCTACCGGTACCCGAGGGCAGCACGCCGGCAGCTCCAGCCAGGGCCCCGATGCCCACTGCTCCGGTATCGATCTTGACTCCTACACGCGCGGAGCCTGGATGGGCTCCGACGTCACTCAGGCGGAGATTGACTGGCTATACCGGTCCCGGAGGATACCGGAGGAGGTGTTCTGCCGGATCCCCCGGCGAGGAGCGGGAGCCTGAGCCCCAGCCCAGAGAGTACGTCATCTTCGCCGCCCATTTTGAGCGCGGCTTAGGCCTTCCGTTGTCGGATTTCTTCCGGCACTTCCTTGATTTCTATGAGCTTCAGCCCCACCATCTTCCGGGAAACTCTATCTTCTACCTTTCTTCTTTTACCGCTTTCATGGAGGGATACGTCGGTATCACTCCCACTGTTGATAACTTTTCTTTTTTCTACACCCTCCGGAAGAATTCGATCCAAGATCGGAAACTTCCACTCCCCAAACCTTTCGTCCGGTGCGGGGGATGCATCCTTGCGCCCCGCCAAGGGAGCAACTTCTTCAAGTTTTCCGGTCTGGAGTCAGTCCGGACTTGGCAGAAAACCTTTTTCTATGTCCGGAATGGGGGCCCGGAGGATTTTATCAACCTACCGGCATACGTTCCGGGGCCCCCCGTCATGACCAACTGGATGCACCACCCCAAGGACGACAAGGAGTCCAAGCGGGTGGCTCTGTATGTTGAGAAGAGCAAGGAGGAGACTAACCTCTGCTCTGACGATATCATCCGGTTGTTTCTCTCGCGCCGGGTCCTGCCCCTCCAGCGCCGCGCTCACAAGATGAGCCAAATGACCGGTTTGAGGGATCCGACAAGGATCACCACCTTTTCGCTGCGCCCCGGAGACTTGGTCCTTAAGGCCAAGCAAATCTGGCGGAACACTCTACGGGCTGACGGGAAGTTTGGCCTGAAGCCTTACAGCCGCTCCGATCCTCCCCCGCCCCGAGTAAGATCTCGGGAATTTTCTGGGAAACTATTTCCGGTACATTTGTAAGCTCTTGTTCTGACTTGATTTTGTGATGTTGCAGAACTTTTCCCGGATCGCCAGGGAGGAACCGGCCTCTTTCGCTCCCAAGCGCAAGTTCTACGATGAAGCGGACGCAGATCCCTACGTGAAGGGAAAACACAAGATGGGCCCAACTCACTTCCGGCGCCCCGGTAACTTTTCAACTCAGCACCCGGCAAACGATTCCGGTACCGATGATGAGGTCGTTGTTCTCGAGGTATATTGTACATCTCCTTTGTCTTATAAACTTTTTCTTTGTAGCACCACCTTCAGCCACTGAGAACCCTCAGGTCGTGGAACATGCAACTCCCCTAGCGGCCGAGGTTGGCCAGGAGTTTCTGGACGCCCTGGGCTCAAAAGGGCGAAAGGACAAGGGCCCGGCTGAAGGTGCCGGCACCAGCACGACCTCCAGAGTCCGCAAAGCTCCGGCCCCTGAAGCCGGTATCGGCCAAGCTCCACCCGCCAAGCGCCATAAGAAAGCCGGCAGCGGGCCTGGCGGAAGGAAGCGGAGGCACGAGTGACAAGGGATTAACTTATCAATGCCTACGGATTGTAGACTAGGGTTTTAGAGGAAGTAGAGGGCAAGTAGATCTCGAAGGTTTCAGCCGAAAAGTACTCGACGATGTAAAAACTAGGGTTGCGTGAGACAATGAATCGATCCTTTCTTTGTCCCTCGACTCCCCCTTATATAGGAGGTGGAGTCGAGGGATTCGTAGTACACACATTACGCAGTCCGGGAAGGTTTCTAACTCATCCCGAAAGATTACAAGTGTTTTTCTAGCTTTCCTTAATACTAACTTGGGCTTCCGAATCTTCATACTCATCGAGTCGTGGGCCTTCGATGAAACCCCGGGTACCATCTTCGGCAGGCCCATTGGGGATGCCTATGTCAGTAGCCCCCGAGATTTTGCTTGAATCGAAGAATCAGGGAAAATCTCCAACTTTAATCATTCAATATCTTATCAAATTTATCATATATCTTTTGGATACGCAATTATATATTGTACAGGGATAATGGTAGTTGGGGCTAGTTCATCTGACGGATCAGGTACTAGTTAACTGCTCTAGTGGCAATCCGCAAAAACCTACTTCAAGATCAAGTCCCTGGACCTGATCTCGGGATACTGGTGTAAACTTCGACAGGTGCCGCTTAAGGTCTTACCATTCCGTCGAGTCCCGGCCATGTTTTATCGGTACCTAACGCGTCCGTTAGGATTTTTCTTCGTATCTCGTTGATACGGAAAAAAGTAGCAAACCGACGTCGGAGACGGTGCCACGCCGCTCGAACGGATCTGGGGTCTTACCTTCGCAGAGTTTTGCGGCATTCAGAGATTATTCGCAACTTTGGCGCTCTGAGAATATATTGTCGAGTGCTTTTTTGGCTGCTGGAATAGCACATTTTATTGAGTCAACAGATGGCTTATATTGCCTTCCCGATGGGAGTATGTTTCGAGTTATTTGCATAACTCGAAATATGCTCACTTCTTTTTTCTCTCTATATATTTTTTATAATTTCATCGGGCACGCGAACAGCGTTCCCGATGGGAGTAGCCCCCGAGGCTACAGCCAAGGACTTGTGCTTGGTTGTAGGCTCAACATCTTATGCCACTATATTGTCAATCCCTCTCGAGCTTTTTATGTCTATCGGGTGCGCGACCAGCGCTCCCGATGGGAGTAGCCCCCGAGGCTATGAACAAATGCTTGCGTTTGATCATAGGCTCTCGCTATTTCTATTTTGTCATACTTGAGCTTTTTCTTTTTTCTTTTTTCCGAAGTAGCCCCCGAGCATTTGGGCAAAAACTTGTATTTGATCAAAGGCTCTCGAAATAATCGATTATTTTTATCTGCCGCCAATTCCCTTACTCCTCTCTGCCGAGATTTTCCTTTAGTCAATGTTGTCACTACTGACGATAACCACGACCAATGTATCGGAAAAAACGCGAGTACTGCTCTTTCTCTGTCTTGCGGGCCCAGAATCCTCACCACGCTTACACGTTGTGCAAGTGGGGGACCCACGTCCTCCGCTTTTCCTGGCGCACGCACTGTAACGCCTGTTCCGTTCCTTCACAGTCAAAATACTCTTTTACCCCTTAGCCACGTGTACAACATCCACCGCCAAAATTACTCCATCCAACGGTGCGCCGCTTCGCCAATTCCTTATATAAGGTCTTCTTCTTCCTCCGTTTACACTTTCGCTTGCGCCGCACCTCTGCTTCTACTTTGCGAAAAATCCCCACTGCGCCCAGAGCTCAACCATACTCGCACGCTAACGCCCTCGCCATTGTTGATGCCACCACGCGCGCGGCTCACTCGCCACACCACTCCCGAATCCAAGATGGCGGCGGAAGATCTGGAGTGGGAGAGATCCAAGATCTCCCACCAAGATATGAACTTGATGAAGAAACTGGGGCTCACGAAGACGAAGGACGCGCTGCGGTTCCCCAGCGACGAAAGCTATCCCTCGCCTCCAATCGAGTATCGGGTCAGTTTCGTCGACCACCTCATTCGCGGCCTTTCTACCCCCATTCACGATTTCCTCCGCGGTCTTCTCTTTGTTTACGGGGTGCAGCTGCATCAGCTGACTCCCAACTCCATCCTCCATATCGCCATTTTCATTACTCTTTGTGAATGCTTCCTCGGAGTCCCTCCTAACTGGGCTCTGTGGAAGCGCATCTTCTACCTCCGCCGCAATGGCTCCCACAACTTCACCTACAATATAGGTGGCGTTGTTATTTGCGTTCGCCCTGACGTCGAGTACTTTGACGTCAAATTCCCCGACTCCGTCCAAGGGTGGCGCAAAAGGTGGCTCTATGTGCGCAAAGAAAGCTCCAACTCAGTGGAGTACAACATAGCTCCTTTTGATGGAAACGCCAAGATTCTTCGCCGCCGTTCCTGGGACGCTGAAGCTACCGAAGAAGAGAAAGCATCGACAGAGGCGCTAATGTCTCGTATCCATGAGCTTCAGAATACCCGCGGCAGGGAACTTTCGGGTATCCAAATCACAGCTTACTTCCTTAGGATTAGGGTGCAGCCTCTTCAGGCTCGCAAAAATCCCCTTTGGACGTATGCTGGCGAAAAAGATGCTAATAGGATCTCCAAGGACCTTTCTGTAAAGGACTTGGAGAAACTTATCCGAAGAATTTCATCACTCAGCAAGAAAGATCCCATTCCATCTTCTTGCCGTGTGGAGTCATATAGTGTCTCCAACCCACTCCCCAAGGTATTTTCTCCAACTAGTTTTGTCGACTGTTACTTCTGCTGATTTCCCCTGCATAACTTTCTTGTTGACTTTTCTTGCCTTTTTAGAATCATCCAATTCTAGCTTCTCTCCCTCCTCTTCCTGAAGATGGAGAAGTCGAAGAACAGGCTGTTGTCACTGACGACAACCAGGGCACTTCTCGCCCTGATAGTGAAGTCGCGGGTTCTCAGAAATCCGCGGCTTCTTCTGAAAGAGAAGATTCTGAGGCTACCGCATCGACACACTCCATCCCCTCCGCTGTTTCTCCAAGGAACAAGAGAAAAAGGGACGAAGTTGACGATTCTGGCACCTCCAAGACCGGCGCACCTCCTGCCGAAGAAGTTGTTCCCTATCGAAGAAAGGACAACTTTCAACCCTTACGAGGATGCCCTTGTCAGCTCGTAAGTTCTCTGTTGCTCTTTGTTGTTTGCTCTCGATATTTTGTCTATGTTGTTTCTTACGTTGTCGCCTTTTATTGTAGTGGCGACGAGGATGAAAATCCACCTACTAACGTGACTGCTCGAACGAGCACGTCGCAAACTTTAGTCGTCTCCGAAGTTCAACCTGATGAAGAGGAAACTTCGCCTCCTCAGCAGGATATTGAGCTCACTGCTCCAATTGTGAGCCCCCGTGCCTCTTCACCGAAGAGAGCTAGGGTTGAGCCAGCCACGGAACCCTCCCAATTAACTGGCAGTTCCACAACTCCTCCACTGGATGATGTAAGTTCACTTCTGTCGACTCCCCTCTTTGTGTTCCGAAGATTTCAACACTTGACTCCCCTCTATTTCTCTGCTTCTTTTGCTTGTTACTGTCGAACTTTTCAATTCCTATATTGATTTTTCTTTCTATACTTGTCTTTCGCAGCCTTTGATGAAGGAGTTTCTTCATCTCGGTACCCAATTCGTCGGGTATCGTGACCATTGCAAAGAGCTTGAAGGTACTCGACACTTGTTTTGCTGCTTCTCTTGTTTCTCCTATAAAATAAATTCTCCTGCTTCTCCTTCATTTTTTTTTTTTGCCATGACACTTGTTTATTGTTGATTGTTTTGCCAGCCAATCTTGCGGAAGCTAACAAACGTGCTGGTGCTCTTGCTCTGCAATTGGAGCAAAGCGAAAATGCTCGCAAGAAGGCTGAATCAAATGCCTCCGTTATTGAAGACCTTCGAAAGAGACTTCAGAACGCGGAAAATTCTTTGAGTGAAAACATCACTCAGCAAACTGCCCGCGAGGAAGGGATTATCTCCCGATTAGAAGCACAGAGCCGACGTTTTATCCGTAAGTGCTCTAACCATTGCTTGTTCTTTTGAATACCCATGCTTTTCTTGGCGTGCTTTTTTCATGATGAACTATATTTTTGCCTTATTAGGGAGGACGCAGCAAGATTATGATCTAGAGAATCCTGAAGGTGATCGCCTCCTCGACGCGCTCTCCCTTCTCGAGATCCATGGAGATGAAGCACGCCAAGGTCTTACTGATGCGAGAACAGTTCTGTCTCGGCTTTTTCCCTTCCACTTCGCGAAGAAAGAAGAACCCGAGTCTTTTACTGCCCTCGCCCACTGCTTCATGTCGAAGGAAGATCTTGGACCCAGTCTTCGACAAGAAGGCTTGAAAATTGGTGTTGAAGGCACCATAGCTTTGGTTGCTAACAGCCATCAAGATGTCGACTGGGCCAAAGTTGGCGATGTGAAGGATATGGAGACGAAGAAATGGCAGTCTTTGATTAAGGCTGCCAAGCCAAATTCGAAGAAGATCCTTGCTTTCCTTGGATTCAAGCCAACTCCGGCTCCTAGTTCGTCGAAGCCGGAGGTCAAGTAGACCACCTTGTCTTTCTTTTTTCGATGTACTTTTCTTTTAATGCTGTCGCCATAGTAGCTCTGGCGATAACTACCCCATTAGTTCAGTAGGAACTTTCCTTTGTAATAGCCATGTAAATACCTGTCTTTACTAATGAAAAAGCTATGTTGCCAAGGTATTGATGTCGAATTATTTTCTCTCCAGTTGATTTTTGACAACTATACCACTGGGCCTCATTCCTCGGCTGCCCTGCCTGCGGCGTCTTGCCCTAAAAGGTCCTCCACTGTCGAATATATTGGAGGTTTGTCGAGTATTACACAAAATGAGGATTTGGACGAACTCCGTCGAGAACTTCAGTCGAAGAAAAAACAAATTCTCGTGATCATGGAGCAGTCTCGAAGATCATCTGAGAATGAAAAACGAGCTATCCAACAAACTCAAGAAGCCATGGTGTTGAAGGAAACTGCAGTTGCTGAGGCTGCCGAAGCTACGCGCCGAGAAAATCATACGCTTGAGCTGATGAATGATGCTAGCTTGGATATGGCGGGTATGCTCCGCAAAACTTGGTCATGTTAGTTTAACCTTGCTACTTTTTACTCCTTGCTGAAGTTTCTGGTGGAACAGGTTCTTTCTTGGATACTACTGCCGAAGATCAACGTGTTGAAGCCCGAACCAACGTGCTTGTCAGGCTTGCCCGTGAGCATGGTGCCAATTTTTGGGTCACTCCTGAGTGAACTCGCCAAATAGTCAGATTTCAAGATCGCGCGACTCAGGTCCGCGATTTTCTCGACTTTTGTACGAAAACTTTGTCTTTAGTCTACAGCACCATGTTTCCTCGCAACAAAATCCCAGGCACCCTTCCTGCTTTGATGGAGAAATTTCGAGATGCTCCTCGTATTCATCAATTTGTGGGGGCTCAACTGGAAGCCAGGGCAAGATTCGCCATGATTATGATACGGATCCGCTACCCAAAGTTGGTTCTTACTCAAATTGTCGACAAGTGTCCGGTTAGCAGTGCGAAGCGAAGGAGAAACATTGACAAAATTGATGACACCGTGCGCCCGTAGCAGAAAAGATGATGGACGAACTGCTTCGGCTAGATGCAGAATTCTTTGTAAGGGGTAGTTACGCTGAACATAGCACTGGTGCTGCAAATAACGAGGGAATCAATATAGACGCTATATTGAATGCTGATTGAAGAAATATCTTTGTTTTTTTTTTCTCTGTCGAAGAACGCCTGTATATTGTAAATAACATATATGTTTGTCAAGTATCTCGAACTATTTTTGTTTCAACGAGCCCCCGAGCCTTTTATTGATCTTTTCTGTGTCTCTATATTGCTTTGCGAGGTGTGTTGCACCAAAGCGAAGTTCTATTTTGTCGGTAGTTTATATATGGTAGCTGCTGTGTGCGAGCCCCCGAGCGTGTCGACAAAGAAGATGTATACCACCAATATCTTTTCTATATTGTAGCACCGCGAGCCCGCCTCATTAAAAACCTTTCCAGCCCCACTCGGTGCCCTGAAAAGGAAAAGAGTGCGTCTGAAAGCTCGCGGGTGTTTCAGTACATTGTGTTTTTACAAAGGGGGACTATATTTTGACTTTAAGCGTAGAACCGCCTGAGTTGCGCCACGTTCCAAGGGTTTGGCTCCGCAACCCCTGTCTTCTTGTCCTTTATCCTGTATGCTCCTCCTTCGATTACTTCTGTGATGATGTAGGGACCAAGCCACGGCGATTCGAGTTTTTCATGACTTTTTTGAGTGAGCCGAGGAACTAAGTCGCCCACCTGAAAGGATCTTGGTCGTAAACGTCGATTGTGGTAGTTCTTCAGGTCCTGCTGATACTTAGTGACCCGTGATAGCACTTCATCTCGAGCTTCATCTAGTGCATCGACATCATCCTCCAATGCTTTTCTTGAGGCCTCTTCATCATATTCTGTGACCCTTGGAGAATCATGTTCTATTTCTATCGGCAGTACTGCTTCAGCTCCATGGACCAGAAAAAACGGAGTTTCCTGTGTCGCTGTATTTGGTGTTGTTCGAATACTCCATAACACACTGGGCAACTCTTGAGGCCAAGTATGTCGAGCTTTTTCCAATGGTGCTAGTAAACGCTTCTTGATACCATTGCAGATAATTCCATTGGCTTTTTCGACTTGACCATTGGTTTGCGGGTGCGCAACTGATGCAAAGTGTAGTTTGATACCTACCTCTGCACAATATGTCTTGAATTCCTTTGATGTGAAGTTACTACCATTGTCTGTGACGATGCTATGAGGTACTCCAAACCGAAAAACGATACTTTTTACGAACTTTATTGCCGACGCTCCGTCTGGTGAATTTATCGGCTTTGCTTCTATCCACTTAGTGAATTTGTCGACAGCGACGAGCATATACTCGTATCCCCCTGGCGAAGCCTTGTATAATTTTCCCACCATATCGAGACCCCACTGAGCAAAGGGCCAAGACAGCGGTATTGGCATCAGCTCTGCTGCCGGAGAATGAGGTTTTGCGGCAAATCTCTGACACGCGTCGCAAGTACGAACTATTTCTTTCGCGTCCTCTATTGCTGTCAACCAATAAAATCCTGCTCTGAAAACCTTGGCTACTATAGCTCGACTGCTTGCATGATGACCGCATATTCCTTCGTGTACATCCTTCAAAATTAGCCTTCCTTCTTCGGGTGTAACGCACCTTTGTAACACTCCCGAAATACTTCGCTTGTACAACTCCCCTTTGACCACAGTAAAGGCCTTGGACCGCCTAATAACTCGCCTTGCTTCAACTGGATCGTCGGGTATCTGTTTCCTTAGAATGTATGATATGCATACTTGCATCCATGGAATTTGTACCATCATAACTAGGTCATGTTCCTCCTCTTCTTCCAGTGTCGCTTTTATAGCCCCCGAGGGTTTCTCATCCTTCTCCTTCTTTGGTTTCTTCGACTTTGTAGATCTCTCGGCTATCTCTTCCCAAAATACGCCAGGTGGAATCGCGAGACACTGTGACCCAATATTTGCAAGAACGTTGGCTTCATCATTGCTTAGCCTGCTGATGTGATTTACTTCGCACCCATCAAACAGCTTCTCCAGCTCATTGTAAACTTCCTTGTATGCTACCATGCTATCGTTGACTGCATCACATTGATTCATGACTTGCTGAGCCACCAATTGTGAGTCGCCAAAGATTTTTAATCGAGTTGCACCACAAGCCTTCGCCATCTTCAGATACGCATATGCATCCAAACGGGAGGGCGGGTGAGGAATAAAATCGACTAGACCAGTTTCGATCTGTTTACCTCTGTCCATCGCGTTGCTTGAAGCTGACGAAGTTGACGATCTTGAACATGCCATCGAGATCAGCTCCTTGACACCTCTAATTCCCACAGACGGCGCCAATTGACAAGGGATTAACTTATCAATGCCTACGGATTGTAGACTAGGGTTTTAGCGGAAGTAGAGGGCAAGTAGATCTCGAAGGTTTCAGCTGAAAAGTACTCGACGATGTAAAAACTAGGGTTGCGTGAGACAATGAATCGATCCTTTCTTTGTCCCTCGACTCCCCCTTATATAGGAGGTGGAGTCGAGGGATTCGTAGTACACACATTACAGAGTCCGGGAAGGTTTCTAACTCATCCCGAAAGATTACAAGTGTTTTTCTAGCTTTCCTTAATACTAACTTGGGCTTCCGAATCTTCATACTCATCGAGTCGTGGGCCTTCAGTAAACCCCGGGTACCATCTTCGGCAGGCCCATTGGGGATGCCTATGTCAACGAGATACCGGTTGCTTCCAGGTAAGACGCTAACGTCACCTTTTTCCGGCTTAGATTTTCTCATTTGCTGCCTTGTTGTTGGCTCTTATCTTTCTTTTTTCAGGCCTGCCCTCAAGCTTTCCCGGAGCGCTACCGGTATGAGGCCAGAAACTTCGGAAGAACCTGCCAGGGCCTCTCCTCATCCTCAAGCAAGTCCGGTACCTTCGGGTGCCGGCAAATCTCCATCCTCCCCTCGGGGGGGAAACACAAGTTCGGGGCGCGCGGCTCCTAAACCGCCAAATTCCCGCGCGGAGGACTTCATCTCCCCTCCAGAACATGAAGACACCGACGCCAGCAACATGGGCGCCGGCACCGAAGATACCGGACGGTCGGAACCTCTGGTTCCGCCCGTCCTCGAAAAGAAGACAACCACTAGCTCTCCTCCCAAGACAGCACCGGCAACCGCGTCGCCGGCCAAGGATGCACCTGCACCTCCGCCGGCATCTCCTACCGGTACACCAACTTGTGTGCCCGAGCCAACCTCGCCAAGGGGCGCCATTATAACCGCAGAGCAGCTCAGCGGTGCAGTCACAGCAGCGACCGCGCCCCCTTCCGGCTCCCAGGCTCAGTCCTTGGTGCTACACGCCGGACGTGCCGCAGTCGTTGCCAGCGATAAGGCCTTAGCTCAGCTGGGCCGGATCGTTGAGCTGACCCGCGGCGGGGCCGATCTGGGCCTGCTCAAGGAGTACGCCGAGAAGTGGAACCGGGCGGACCTTTCCGCTGCCACTTGCGGCCTTGGCAAGGACAAGCTACCGGTGGTGGACAGCTCCGGCCCGCGGAACACGGTGCAACACTTCAGCTGGCTTAAGCGGGCCATGAAGGAGTTTGACACCGCTTGGCACGACGCCAACGCCAACATGGTGGTAAGCTTCTCACTTGAACTTCACAACTTTTTTCTTTATACCGATGCCGGTTTTCCATTTTTCACTTATAGATATATCCTCATAGTCCCCGAGTTTTGGGTTAAGCACGTAGTACTTAGCGCGAAACTTTCTTGAAACACAAAACTGGCATAGCCAGTCCCCGAGTTTCGGGTTAAGCACAAAGTAGTTAGCTCAAAACTGCGACAAAACCGGCATAGCTCACTGCATACTTTGATTGTACAGGGCACCCTTGACTCCCGGAAGCAGCTGTTCGAAGAGCTGCTGTGGGAGCACCGGAACCTTTCTGAGGCCCACAGCAAGTGCCAAGGTTAGTTTACAACCTCCGGCCTCTTTTGTACCGGCTTCCTTCTTATGGTACTTTCAAATTTCTCTGTGCAGCCGGCCTTCCGGAAGCCTCCTTCGAAGACCTTACCGGCCAGATCGCCGCGCTCAAGGGTAACTTTGTTTATTTGCCCTCTTTTGTTTGGACACACCGGCCTCTTTTACTGAACTTTTATCGTTCCGGATTGCAGCTGAGAAGGAGCAAATGGCCCTTGAGCACCGCAAGGCTCTGGACGCTCAGGAGAAAATCTCTGCTGAGCTGAAGGACAAGCTCATCCAAACTGGGCTCCAGCATGCACAGGAGCTCAAGGATGCCAAAGCTGCCGGCGAGGCCAAGCTAGACGAGGCGCTAAGGGACTTCACTGACGCCAGCAAGCAGCTGCGGAAGGAGCTGGAGGAGAAGGCCAACCTGCTGAAGGAAGCTGAGGCCCGGAACGCCCTCCTTGCCTCAGATCAGGCCGAGTTTGACCGGTTGGTCATCCAGGCTGACGAGCTGGCTCTCAGTAAGTTCTTTTTTCTCTTCTCTTTTGCTTATCAGCTTATTTCTTCCGGTAAGGTTTTCTTATACCGGTTCCCTTTCTTTTTTCTCTCTCGCAGAGCTGTTCCCGGACTCCTAGCCGCACGCAAACAAAAAGGTCATGGAGCTGCGGGCTGAGAATGCCATGAGCGATCCGGATGTGCCGTGGAACGCATACGACCACCTCGTTGCGCTCTACTCCCGGATCTCCCACATGAGGGCTGTTGACCGGCTCCTTGTTGACCTGCCGGAAGTGGCCACGCACATTTTCAAATTCTTGTGGCCCGGCAAGGAGGTACCGGCGAACCTGACTCTCCTCGCCCAGCGCCTGAGAGATGCCGGTAAGAGGTTCAGCGAGTGGAAACGCTCATCCGCTCGTGCCGAAGCTGACGCAGCGCTTCGCGTTGCTTGCTCCTGGTACGAGGAGCTGGACCTCGATGCCCTCCACAGCTTGCGCGGCGATGCGCCTACCGACATAGATCCGGCTAAAACTGCCAAGCGCAAGGATCGCGCCTACCGGGTCGCCCAGTTTGCCAGCACCAGCACCTTCATCCCTCCTCCCTCTGACATCGAGGATGAAGTATCCGAAGATGAGGAGGATGAGGGGACCGGCGATGACGAGGCGGAGGCGTCTGAAGAAGAAGTGTCGGTTGCGACTGAAACCCCTGCTGGTCGAGACAACTCCTCTCCTTTGTACCAAACCCCTTGATCCTGTACTTGGGAAAGACAGTTTCGTGAAATTCCCCCGGTATACCGGGTGTGGTGATGTAACTAAATACATTAAGTCCTTTTGGATGTGCTACTCTCATTTGTACCGGTATCTTATAATATACCGGCAGGTTATTATGTTACGCTGATGCGCTACTTTATCAAATTGCCCTTATTGTTTGCTTTGGTCTTGCACTGTGAAGATTCCGGATTTGTTTCTGCATCCAATCTGATGCACACTTGGTTCTTTTGCTTTGGCTCTGCCTACCTCTTTTGGGCGTTCAGCGTATGAGACTCAAAGTTCTTTTGCCAAGCAAGCACTTTCTTGAACTTAGAAATAATTCGAAATTTTTCACAAAAAACCGGTATAACCGGGGTTAGTCAAGCTTTCTTCGGATTGTTTGTTTTCAACTTCTCTTTACGTGTTTCACGTGCTCAGATCCTTCCGGTTTATCTTGCTTGCCATGAAGCCGGGTTTCGGACAGCAGCAAAGTCGAAGACTCCAGTAGGTTTAACACGTTAGTAAACCGGAAAGAGAACGTCCAACAACCAAACCGGTATACTGAAAAAATAAACACATTGCATGCAATTCTGGTAGAGGCAGTCCCCGAGATTCATTCGAGTTGCCGGCATCTTTTATTCATAGCAAATAAGGTACAAAAAGGAACTTCTTACAGTACATCCTCAGGAATAGAAAGGGCGAAGCAAAGCTATGTTCCATGGGCGCTTGGTCTCCTCTCCTGACCTGTCCGCCTTTCCCTTCTTTGATTCCTGTGCGTCAATCAAGTAGTAGGCATCATTGTGCAGAGCCTTGCTCACAATGAATGGCCCTTCCCACGGAGGTGAGAGTTTGTGCCGCCCTTCAGTGCGTTGCACTAGGCGTAGGACCAAGTCCCCTTCCCGGAACACTCTCGGGTTTACCTTCCGGCTATGATAGCGTCTGAGGTTTTGTTGATATATGGCTGATCTTGCCGAAGCCAGCTCTCTTTGTTCTTCGAGCAAATCAACATCATTTTCTCGGGCATCTTTTACCTCTTCTTCGGTAAAGAGTTGAACTCGTGGTGAGTCATGGATGATGTCGGTTGGTATTACCGCTTCTGCTCCATATACCATGAAAAATGGTGTATATCCGGTAGACCGGTTCGGTGTGGTTCTTATACTCCACAACACTGATGGTAATTCATCAAGCCAACAACCTAGCATCTTTTCCAGTGGTTCAATGAGCCTTGGCTTGATACCAGAAAGCACAAGCGCATTTGTTCGCTCCACTTGGCCATTGCCCTGTGGGTGTGCCACAGAACACAAATCCAACCGGATGTTGTGATCCTCACAAAATCGCTTGAATTCTCCTTGGGCAAAGTTTGTCCCATTGTCAGTTATGATGCTATGCGGATATCCATACCGGAGGATAACATCTTTCAAGAATTTCACCGCCGTGTGCCCATCACACTTTGCGATAGGTTTCACCTCAAGCCATTTGGTGAACTTATCCACCATCACCAGGATGTGAGTCATTTTTCCTCTTGCCGTTTTGAATGGTCCAACTGTCAACACCCAAATTTTTAAGTCCAGATGCCTATTATGCCATTCATCGCAATCCCAGGAATATTGTTTTTGCGAGACATAATAGATTGATATCACAACACATCATTCATTACATACCATAATCGTCTTACAACAAAGGATCACATGATCCAGTCTTAATACACATAGGGGATCTAGAGATCCAAATACAAAACACATAGCGGAAGCGAAGTAGTAGCGGTCTTGGTCCATCTGTTCCACAGGCAACTGTTGACGTCAGGAGTGGTCCTAGTTGTCGTAGACGTCCTGCTGTCCTTCTTCCGGGTTCTGGTATTCCTCTTCATAGTCTGGCCATTTGAATAGCCAGGGACACAGCCATGAGTACTTTTTAAAGTACTCGCAAACTAATACTAATGTAAATACTATCAACTATAGTAAGGGGGTTCTAAGCTCTAGTTTCATTTGCAGAAAAGCCGGCTTTATTTCGTAAGTACTTTAATAATCAAAACCTCTTCATTTGCTTAACTTAGCTCAAGTGGGAACATTAGTGTCATTCCCACAACTCAATTGTGATTCAAAGTCAAAGTCAACTTTCAATTCAATTCACAAGTCACCATTCATATTTTTAGAAAAGTTCTGATGACGGAACAGTATGGCCTTTCCAACTGTCCATGACCGCGGACGCGGCTATTCGAATAGGTTTACACTCTGCAGAGGTCGCACACTTTTGCCACAACATTTGCAATAATCCGTCAGGGTTAATTGGCCCTGATTTATCACACTCCGTGTGCGGACTACCAACCCTAACCTTTCACTTACATACCCTAGTATAGGCACCTCTCCCCATGAGCTTGGCCTCCCAGTGAAGACAAACCGTCAGCCTGGGAACTGCACAGGGCTTGGGCCGGACATTCACCTCATTTCACGTCGTCTCACATCATTTCACATTTCTTTGTGGAGGCAGCCCTCGGCATAACCCCGATGACGCTTGTTTAGAGGGAACCCATACTAAAGCACATAAATTTCTAGTTAAGCCCTTACCCATGTTGGGTATTGTGGGGGTACTTTCAAATTGGAATGGTATCGCATCCGAACCCAACCATCAGTTTTTGTAAAGTTCACCATGTCATTCACAAGTCACATTCACCTTCAAAATCTTTCAATAGAATGACTCATCATTCCAAGGTTTTCAACGTCATTGGTTTTCACAAGTTCCCATCTAGAGTAAACAATTTTAGTTTAGCACTAGCAACTAGTCATGAGGGGTGCTAACTAATTTGTAGCTATCTAGGCTAAGTTTGATACTCTTGTAACACTCTATACTTAGACCAAAGTTAACTATAAAAGTAAGCTTTAAATAACCAAAGTAAAAGCTTGTAAGAATAAAACTTGGGATTGGATCCTTGAACAAAAAAATAAGTGTAATGGTGCCTTGCTCCATTAGAGCTTTGCACTTGGGAACTTTGCAAGAGTGTTAGCTTGCCTTGATTGGTGAGGTGATCAAAGTTCTCTTCATCTTCTTCAAAGTAGACCTCCTCCTCTTGATAGTCTCCGGTACTACCGTCTATAAACGAATACGAGGATACAATCACCAAACAATACTTAAGTAGACTTAATTAGCCTTAATGGCTCACACAAATGATCTAGTATCATTACTTAACATTTATCCAAAAATTGTGCTAGGGTTTTCTTCTTAGGGTTTGAGAAAATAATTTCCTCTCATTGAAATGTGAATTAGGGTTTCTCTTTATTGTGGAGAAATAATTTCCTCTCTTTGAATCTTTGTTAAGATTTAATCTTCTCAACAACAAGGTATGATCACATGTTGACCAAGGTCAACACTTCACACTTATTAGTTGAGAAACATGATTTAAATGAGATTCATCATCTCATGTGATTTAAATACTATTTTGATTTAAGTTCCACAAGTGAGCAATTATGAGACCATGCAATAGGGATCATCACATTACTTCATAACACTTGGGAAGGAGATTTAAATGAGGTGCTACACCTCATAGATTTAGATTCCTAAAATTTGAAATAGTTAAAATGGGCTAGTGTTGACTACATAGCCAATATTTTTCTCTAGCCCATGATCATACAAAGTAACCATGTGGTATTTTTACATACACAATTAGAGGTTGTGAAATGTGAATTATGAGAGGTGGAATCACCTCAAAATTCAATATGGTTGATTTTCTAGATTTATTTGAATACTGAAAAGTCTCTGACTTGTTATTTTTGCTATTCAATTTCCATAATAGTTCTAGGGTACAAACCAGTGGGATTAGTTAGATCATTTCATAAGCTTTCTAGAACATTTTGAATCACTCAATTTGGTTAGGTAGATTTGAAACTATTCAAATTATAGCAAAGGACCAGTGTTGAATTAAAACTGAAAAGGATTTAAATGAATTTGAAACTTGGGCTTAGGCGGGAACACAGATGGGCCGAATTGGTTTGAAAAGGTAAAGGGGCCAACCCAACTAACGCTGCGGGCCAACTAACAGTGGGTCCCAGTGGTCAGTGACTGTTAAACGCCGAAGCGGTACCTTCTAACCTGAGCCGTGCGATTAGAAGTGGATCCAACGGCTGACCGCCGTCGTCGTCGTCGACGAGAGGGAGGCGCTGGCACATCGGAGGTAGGGGGTCGGCGGCGAGCTGGGGCTCCGGCCAGGGTCGGAGATGAGGCAGGGCGACGTTGTTGAGAATGGGGAGTGCGCTGGTACCGGCGGCGTCGCTCGGGGAGGCGTAAATCAACGGATTGATCTGCGGCGGGCTCCGGCGATCGACGTAGCAATTGGAGCTATCTAGGGCTTAATCAAGGTGGAGCAGGGGTCGAGGAGATCGAGGAGAAGGAGGGGAGCAAGTTTGGTGTGGAGGAGGAGGCGCGGGGGAGGCTCTATTTATAGGGCGCGAGGTGCTGCGAGGGTGCCGTGGTGGTCGTCGACGGCGATGGCGTTCCAAGGCACGAAGGGGCAAGGTAGGGGTCGCGTAGGATTGCTAGCGTCAGGGCGGAGCTAATGAGCGTGATGGCACAGAGAGAGGTGGTCTGAGGCGTGCAGGAGGGGTCGTCGACCTTGCAGTACCGTGGCAGGCAAAATCCGATCATGGCGACGGCGACGGTGCATGCGCGAGCTAGCGAGGTTGTCTAGCAGCTAGAGGAGGTGGAGACGGTGCTCGACGCAGGCGTAGGGATGCAGGAGAGGACGGACGCGATGGGGCGTTGCCACGCTCTGGCGCGTCCAGTGCACGCTCACCGCGTGACTGGCATGGTGCTGGGCGTGTCTGGGCGCGTCGGTCTTGGCCAATGCCATGCGTTTCTCTGATCGTGGAGGGTACTGGCATGCGTGGTAGAGTGTTGGCGTGCTTGCTGACATGGTGGTGTGGACCAGAGAATGATGGAGAGGAGGAGTGGCATGGTGGTGTCCTTGAGCTCGGCATGGCTCAAGTTTGATCATGTCTCCACTTTAATCATCAGTGCAAGGCTGGGTTTGGTGCAGAGGAGGTACCAGGGTGGTGATGATCACAAATAGAAAGGGGTTTAGGCCAAAATCCGTTGGATCATAGCATGTATGCATAAAGCAAATTGATGCCTGCCAAGTGTTTGTGTTAATGGCCGCATGAAACTTTTATTTGAATTTTGTAAATCTTTTTGGTGGAATTGCTTTGAATAAGGATTGGAGTAGAATGGTGGTGGTGGTGGTCAAAATGGTGCTGGTTTGCAAGATTTCAAAATTGAGATGATCTTCACATAATTTCAATGTCTCCTCTTGTCTCATCTATTCTGGTCAACCTAAGCAGAGTCAACATTGATGGTCAACATCAAACTTGTTCATCTTGACATGGACTTGGATGAGGTGGAAAGTGTTGACCAAGTTTAGTTTAGGAATAAACCAAACCAGGGGTGCAAAGTGGGTAAGATATTAAAAAGTGTCCAAATGACCATTATCACATGTTAGTTGAATCTGATTTTTCCTTTGCTTTGAATTGGGTTTCTTTGATGCAAAAGGGTTTGTTTTTGAGATATAAGGGTTTCACAAGCAATGGCACAAGCCAAGGTGGCCTTGGTTAAAGATTTACATATTTGGCTAAAGTGTATGTGAGTGAAAAAATGGCATTTTCTCACTATTTTATTTCTCTCTATTTGATTTGATTTTTCTTGACTCAAAAGTGATTCTTATTGGTTTAGGAACATTTCCAAACCATTGAAACCATTCCAAAAGGTCTAGTTCAAAGATTTGCAAAAATGGCCATAAACACATAAGAGGTGAAATGCCAATTTTTCTTAATCTTCAAATTTTGTTTCCCTTGCTTTACTTGGGCAAGGTCTAGGGTCTATTTAGTGTGAGATTAGGTTTAGAGATGGTTTCACATCATTTGGGCAAAGTATGAGTGCATAGGACAAGGTTTGGTAATATGGCTATGTGCCACATATGCCTCTATGCATATGTTGGATTTGATTTTTAGTTTGATTTTTCTTGACCCAAAATGATGTTGTGGAGTGTTGAAATGGTATAGAGGAGTGATCCAACCATTCACCACAAGTCTTAGGGTCAAGATCCTCCAATTCATAAATTTGCTATTTACTCTCATATGCCTCTATGGCATTTGTTTTTTTAAGTCTTTTGCTTCACCTTGGATTTGGTTTGATAAGAACTAGGTAAGGTTTATGAAGGTTTTCCAATCCTCTAAACAAAGTAGAAAGGCCTAGGGTAAAGTTTTACCAAAAATAACCATAGGCACATATGCCTTTTTCTTATTTAAATTCTTTTTATTTTGTTTTAACTTGGATGGTGAAAAGAGGGGTGAGGTTTAGGGTTTAAGATCATTTCAAAATATTCTAACACACAATCATGGCAAAAGCACAAGAATTAAACATGAGTACTATGCATAGCACCAGTTGTAATAAAGTTTTTGTTGGTTCCAAAATTCGGAACTAGGGAAATTCATCTTCTTTGTTTTGAAATTTTTGGGATGTTACAAACCCTTTCCCCTTAAACAAATCTCGTCCCGAGATTTTAAGAAAAGTTAGGTTCCTAAGAGAGATTGAGCAATTGGAGTAACAGGAAAACATACTTGGCATGGCCTGGGGGGCTTCCTGAGCTTCTGTGGCACTCATGTGGTAGAGACGGCCGTTGTGGTTGTTCTGGTTCCTTCTGGCTGCGAAGCGGCGCTGTTGCTGAGCAGGTGCAGCAGTATTGGGGGCAGTCTTGGCAAGCTTCTTGGGGCATTCATTGGAGTAATGACCCACAGTTCCACATTCATAGCAGGTTATTGTTGACTTGTCCTTTGGGGCAATGGGGGTAGCATTGCTCCCAGTCCTCGGGCCAGTGTTGGTATTGTTGTTCCCATTGTTGTTGTTGCTGTTGTGGCTGTTGTTGTTGTGATGGTTGTTGTTGTTGTTACCTCCGGGCTTCGGGGGTCCTCCGTTGTTGTTGGTGTAGTTGGGGTGATAACTCTGAGCAGTTGGCTTGTTGTGTCTTGGGTTGAATCCTCCAGAGGAGTTGTTGCGGTACTTCTGGGTATGGTGGGGTCCATTCTGGTTCATCATCCTGCGCTTGCGGTTCTCGTTGGCTTGATGCAGCTTCCCTTCCATCTGTATGGCTGAGTCTACCAGGGCTTCGAGGTCAGCGAACGGAATATTCACTAACACAGTTTGCATCTCATCGTGCAGTCCATTCAGAAATCTCTCCTTCCTCTTCTCGTTGGTGTCGGTCTCATCCGGGGCGTACCTTGACAGAGTAAGAAACCTGTCGCGGTATTCCACCACGGACATCCTTCCTTGTTTGAGTTCGCGGAACTCATCTCTCATCTTCTTGATCAGTCCTTGGGGTACATGGTATTTGCTGAACTTGAGTTTGAAGTCTTCCCAAGTCATCATCTGTCCCGCATTCATTGCACGGGCACTTGTCCACCAGGCTCTTGCAGGTCCTGACAGGTAGTGGGTGGCGAACAGTACTTTTTCTGCGGCTTCAACTCCCGCAACTTCGAGGTTGTTCTCCATGGTCTGGAGCCAGTCATCAGCATCTAGGGGTTCTTCAGTCTTGTTGAACATTGGTGGGTTGGTGTTCTGAAAATTCTTCAGTTTCGATCCCGGGTGATCGTGGTTTCCATGGCCTTGATTGTTCTGAGCTATCTGTTGCAGTGCAGCAATGTTGGCTTGTCGTTCAGCTCTCTCGACTTCTCGGTCTGCCATCATCATCTGGAGCATTTGCATCATTGCGTCTTGGTTGGTGCTGCGGGTTGGTGGGGCCATCTGATCATTGAGGTAGATGATAAGATAAGAGGGAAATTTCTATGTTTTGTTTGGTTAAAGTTTAAAAAGTTCATAACTTGAAAACTTGTGTAGTGTTGTGGGGGTAAAACCAACAACACTTTTTCATTCATACCAAGCATCACACATTACAAATCTAACACACCGTTGGTTTGAAGAACCATTCATTCATTCTACGATACAAGGGGATCCTGATACAAACTCACACCTACGACAGTGCTTTAATGATACTACTCTTCAGGGGGGGGATTCTTCGTCTTCATGGGTAATGTGCTTGGCGAAAGGTGAGGGCGTTGTCCAACTCCTTGCGGGTCTTGTACAGCATGAAGTCCAGGTATGAAACATAGTGATTCATCTCCGGGTGAGGTGGCATGATCATCGGTCTTCCCACGGGGTCATGTCTTGGGTAGTAGATGAAGCGAGTGTTCCTGATCTTGTTCTCATTTTGTCCACACAGACGGGCGATTGCTTCCTGCATGGCTTTGACTATGCCTTCCTTCCAAGTGTTTCCCGTTACAGAAAACCAGATGGTTTCCCATATTGGGGCTCCAAGCTTTCCTCTCAGATCTGCAGTAACTTCCCACCGAGGTTGTCTTCCCGATGGATTGTTGAGTGGCACTCCAAAGAACTCGGGATACGGGCGTCCTAAATATTCAACTAATTGCTTCAAATCCTTCTCGAACCTTAGGTTTCCTCCGTGGCCAAGCTGATAGGACTTACAGTTGTACTCCATCTGTGAGCAATTAGGATGAGTAAGTTAGAGAAGTGAGAAAGTGTGTCAAAATTTTATGTCGTATATAAGAAAAAGTAGAGCATGGGTTTCTCATTTTTGAAAAGGTCTCAAGGGTAAGAGTGAGAATAAGTTTTCATAAATATTCAATTCATTTGTTTCGAAACTAAGTTTTTCGGACGTCCATTCTAACTAGGGTCTCCTAAGGTCAAACAATGGCTCTGATACCAACTTGTCAACACCCGGATTTTTAAGTCCAGATGCCTATTATGCCATTCATCGCAATCCCAGGAATATTGTTTTTGCGAGACATAATAGATTGATATCACAACACATCATTCATTACGTACCATAATTGTCTTACAACAAAGGATCACATGATCCAGTCTTAATACACATAGGGGATCTAGAGATCCAAATACAAAACACATAGCGGAAGCGAAGTAGTAGCGGTCTTGGTCCATCTGTTCCACAGGCAACTGTTGACGTCAGGAGTGGTCCTAGTTGTCGTAGACGTCCTGCTGTCCTTCTTCCGGGTTCTGGTATTCCTCTTCATAGTCCGGCCATTTGAATAGCCAGGGACACAGCCATGAGTACTTTTTAAAGTACTCGCAAACTAATACTAATGTAAATACTATCAACTATAGTAAGGGGGTTCTAAGCTCTAGTTTCATTTGCAGAAAGCCAGTTTTATTTCATAAGTACTTTAATAATCAAAACCTCTTCATTTGCTTAACTTAGCTCAAGTGGGAACATTAGTGTCATTCCCACAACTCAATTGTGATTCAAAGTCAAAGTCAACTTTCAATTCAATTCACAAGTCACCATTCATATTTTTAGAAAAGTTCTGATGACGGAACAGGTATGGCCTTTCCAATCTGTCCATGACCGCGGACGCGGCTATTCGAATAGGTTTACACTCTGCGGAGGTCGCACACTTTTGCCACAACATTTGCAATAATCCGTCGGTGGTTAATCGGCCACTGATTTATCACACTCCGTGTGCGGACTACCAACCCTAACCTTTCACTTACATACCCTAGTATAGGCACCTCTCCCCATGAGCTTGGCCTCCCAGTGAAGACAAACCGTCAGCCTGGGAACTGCACAGGGCTTGGGCCGGACATTCACCTCATTTCACGTCGTCTCACATCATTTCACATTTCTTTGTGGAGGCAGCCCTCGGCATAACCCCGATGACGCTTGTTTAGAGGGAACCCATACTAAAGCACATAAATTTCTAGTTAAGCCCTTACCCATGTTGGGTATTGTGGGGGTACTTTCAAATTGGAATGGTATCGCATCCGAACCCAACCATCAGTTTTTGTAAAGTTCACCATGTCATTCACAAGTCACATTCACCTTCAAAATCTTTCAATAGAATGACTCATCATTCCAAGGTTTTCAACGTCATTGGTTTTCACAAGTTCCCATCTAGAGTAAACAATTTTAGTTTAGCACTAGCAACTAGTCATGAGGGGTGCTAACTAATTTGTAGCTATCTAGGCTAAGTTTGATACTCTTGTAACACTCTATACTTAGACCAAAGTTAACTATAAAAGTAAGCTTTAAATAACCAAAGTAAAAGCTTGTAAGAATAAAACTTGGGATTGGATCCTTGAACAGAAAAATAAGTGTAATGGTGCCTTGCTCCATTAGAGCTTTGCACTTGGGAACTTTGCAAGAGTGTTAGCTTGCCTTGATTGGTGAGGTGATCAAAGTTCTCTTCCTCTTCTTCAAAGTAGACCTCCTCCTCTTGATAGTCTCCGGTACTAGCGTCTATAAACGAATACGAGGATACAATCACCAAACAATACTTAAGTAGACTTAATTAGCCTTAATGGCTCACACAAATGATCTAGTATCATTACTTAACATTTATCCAAAAATTGTGCTAGGGTTTTCTTCTTAGGGTTTGAGAAAATAATTTCCTCTCATTGAAATGTGAATTAGGGTTTCTCTTTATTGTGGAGAAATAATTTCCTCTCATTGAATCTTTGTTAAGATTTAATCTTCTCAACAACAAGGTATGATCACATGTTGACCAAGGTCAACTCTTTATTGTGGAGGCGCTGGCACGGCGGAGGTAGGGGTCGGCGGCGAGCTGGGGCTCCGGCCAGGGTCAGCGATGAGGCAGGGCGACGTTGTCGAGGATGGGGAGTGCGCTGGTACCGGCGGCGTCGCTCGGGGAGGCGTAAATCAACGGATTGATCTGCGGCGGGCTCCGGCGATCGACGTAGCAATTGGAGCTATCTAGGGCTTAATCAAGGTGGAGCAGGGGTCGAGGAGATCGAGGAGAAGGAGGGGAGCAAGTTTGGTGTGGAGGAGGAGGCGCGGGGGAGGCTCTATTTATAGGGCGCGAGGTGCTGCGAGGGTGCCGTGGTGGTCGTCGATGGCGATGGCGTTCCAAGGCGCGAAGGGGCAAGGTAGGGGTCGCGTGGATTGCTAGCATCAGGGCGGAGCTAATGAGCGTGATGGCACAGAGAGAGGTGGTCTGAGGCGTGCAGGAGGGGTCGTCGACCTTGCAGTACCGTGGTGGGCAAAATCCGATCATGGCGACGGCGACGGTGCATGCGCGAGCTAGCGAGGTTGTCTAGCAGCTAGAGGAGGTGGAGACGGTGCTCGACGCAGGCGTAGGGATGCAGGAGAGGATGGACGCGATGGGGCGTTGCCACGCTCTGGCGCGTCGAGTGCACGCTCACCGCGTGACTGGCATGGTGCTGGGCGTGTCTGGGCGCGTCTGTCTCGGCCAATGCCGTGCGTTTCTCTGATCGTGGAGGGTACTGGCATGCGTGGTAGAGTGTTGGCGTGCTTGCTGACATGGTGGTGTGGACCAGAGAATGATGGAGAGGAGGAGTGGCATGGTGGTGTCCTTGAGCTCGGCATGGCTCAAGTTTGATCATGTCTCCACTTTAATCATCAGTGCAAGGCTGGGTTTGGTGCGGAGGAGGTACCGGGGTGGTGATGATCACAAATAGAAAGGGGTTTAGGCCAAAATCCGTTGGATCATAGCATGTATGCATAAAGCAAATTGATGCCTCGCCAAGTGTTTGTGTTAATGGCCGCATGAAACTTTTATTTGAATTTTGAAAATCTTTTTGGTGGAATTGCTTTGAATAAGGATTGGAGTAGAATGGTGGTGGTGGTGGTCAAAATGGTGCTGGTTTGCAAGATTTCAAAATTGAGATGATCTTCACATAATTTCAATGTCTCCTCTTGTCTCATCTATTCTGGTCAACCTAAGCAGAGTCAACATTGATGGTCAACATCAAACTTGTTCATCTTGACATGTACTTGGATGAGGTGGAAAGTGTTGACCAAGTTTAGTTTAGGAATAAACCAAACCAGGGGTGCAAAGTGGGTAAGATATTAAAAAGTGTCCAAATGACCATTATCACATGTTAGTTGAATCTGATTTTTCCTTTGCTTTGAATTGGGTTTCTTTGATGCAAAAGGGTTTGTTTTTGAGATATAAGGGTTTCACAAGCAATGGCACAAGCCAAGGTGGCCTTGGTTAGAGATTTACATATTTGGCTAAAGTGTATGTGAGTGAAAAAATGGCATTTTCTCACTATTTTATTTCTCTCTATTTGATTTGATTTTTCTTGACTCAAAAGTGATTCTTATTGGTTTAGGAACATTTCCAAACCATTGAAACCATTCCAAAAGGTCTAGTTCAAAGATTTGTAAAAATGGCCATAAACACATAAGAGGTGAAATGCCAATTTTTCTTAATCTTCAAATTTTGTTTCCCTTGCTTTACTTGGGCAAGGTCTAGGGTCTATTTAGTGTGAGATTAGGTTTAGAGATGGTTTCACATCATTTGGGCAAAGTATGAGTGCATAGGACAAGGTTTGGTAATATGGCTATGTGCCACATATGCCTCTATGCATATGTTGGATTTGATTTTTAGTTTGATTTTTATTGACCCAAAATGATGTTGTGGAGTGTTGAAATGGTATAGAGGAGTGATCCAACCATTCACCACAAGTCTTAGGGTCAAGATCCTCCAATTCATAAATTTGCTATTTACTCTCATATGCCTCTATGGCATTTTTTTTTAAAGTCTTTTGCTTCACCTTGGATTTGGTTTGATAAGAACTAGGTAAGATTTATGAAGGTTTTCCAATCCTCTAAACAAAGTAGAAAGGCCTAGGGTAAAGTTTTACCAAAAATAGCCATAGGCACATATGCCTTTTTCTTATTTAAATTCTTTTTATTTTGTTTTAACTTGGATGGTGAAAAGAGGGGTGAGGTTTAGGGTTTAAGATCATTTCAAAATATTCTAACACACAATCATGGCAAAAGCACAAGAATTAAACATGAGTACTATGCATAGCACCAGTTGTAATAACGTTTTTATTGGTTCCAAAATTCGGAACTAGGGAAATTCATCTTCTTTGTTTTGAAATTTTTGGGATGTTACACCAACCATGTCTAGGCACCACACAGCAAATGGCCAGGTTATCGGTATCGTTTTCAAACTGGATGCTGGGGTGTGGTTTTGCTTGGCGTACCTCTGGCACCCATTGCACTTGCGTACCAAATCCTCAGCATCTTCCAAAGCCGTGGGCCAATAGAACCCATGCCGGAACACTTTTGCCACCAGCGCCCGGGATGAGGCGTGGTGCCCGCATTCTCCTTGGTGAACCTCCACGAGCATATCTTTTCCTTCATCCGGTTCCACACATCTTTGAAGGACACCGGTAACACTTCTCTTGTACACTTCGCCGTTGATTATGGTGTAGGCCTTCGACCTCCTCTGGATCCTCCTTGATTCAGTTTCGTCAACCGGCAAGGTGCCGTTGATTAGGAATTCCTTAATAGGTTCAACCCAAGTTGGTGCTTCTCGAACCAGAAACACCGGTACGTCTATCTCCATGCTATCCACCAGCATACTTTCTTCCGGTTTGGATTCCGCAGTCCCTGGGTTTGCCGGAACAGTCACCGGGTTCCCTTTGTCAATGTCCATTGGCACAATGTGTGATTCCGGTACAAAAATTGACTCAGATTCTGGACTTGGTTTGATCGATGGTGTCCTCAGGTGAGCCAAAGCTGTTCCGGGAGGAATTTCCTGCCTGGAGGAGCCCAACTTTGAGAGTGCATCCGCGGCTTCATTCTCTGCTCGCGGCACATGGCGAAATTCGCACCCCTCGAAGAATCCGGCAATCTTTTGCACATGAAACCGGTATGAGGCCATGTTGGCATCTTTCGCGTCCCAGTCTCCGGAACATTGTTGCACAACCAGATCCGAGTCACCATAGCAAATGATCCGGTGCACACCGATTTCTTTTGCCACCTTGAGCCCATGAACTAAGGCCTCGTACTCAGCGACATTATTTGATGCTCTAAAATGAACTTGCAGAACATACCGGAGATGATCTCCTTTAGGCGAGGTAAGGACTACGCCGGCACCTAGACCCTCTTTAAGCTTGGATCCGTCAAAGTGCATCTTCCAGTACTCTATTTTTTGTTCCGGCGGTTTGTACTGCATTTCCGCCCAATCAACCAGGAAATCAGCCAAAGCTTGCGATTTTATGGCTTCTCTTCTCGCGTACACCGGTACATACGGTGATAATTGAATTGCCCATTTGGCGATCCTGCCGCTAGCATCTTTGTTGCACATGATATCGGAAATGGGCGCCTCGCTCACCACTTTCATCGGGTGCTCCTCAAAGTAATGCTTGAGCTTCGTGGCGGCCATGAACACGCCATATGTCATCTTTTGAAAGTGAGGGTAGTTTTGTTTTGAAAGGGAGAGCACCTCGCTCAGGTAGTATACCGGCCTCTGCACGGCTTTTCCTTCCTCTTCTCTTTCTACCACAACCACAACACTCACGACCCGGTTCGTTGCTGCTATGTAAAGCAACATGGGTTCCCTTTCCAAAGGCGAAGCCAATACCGGTGCCGTGGCTAGCATTGTTTTCAGCTCTTTGAATGCCGCGTCTGCCTGAGGTGTCCAGATGAAAGTATCCGATTTTTTCATTAAGGCATAGAGCGGTAGGGCTTTTTCTCCCAAGCGTCTTACGAACCGGCTCAGCGATGCTAAGCTTCCGGTGAATTTTTGCACATCCTTAAGATTTTGCGGTATGGTCATTCTTTCGATGGCTTTTATTTTTACCGGATTAACTTCTATACCCCGGCTTGACACCAAGAAACCGAGAAGCTTTCCGGCAGGAACGCTGAAAGTGCACTTTGCCGGATTAAGTTTCATCCGGAATCTTCTCAGGTTGTCAAACGTTTGCCTCAAATCATCAACCAAGGTATCTTTTACCTTAGTTTTTATCACAACATCGTCTACATAGACTTGCACATTCTTTCCGATTTGATCAAACAAGCATTTTTGCATACAGCGCTGGTACGTTGCACCAGCGTTGCGCAAACCAAAGGGCATAGTAACATAGCAATAAGCCCCGTGCGGGGTAATGAACGCAGTCTTTATTTGATCTTCCTTTTTCAAGAGAATTTGATGGAAACCGGAATAAGCATCCAGGAAAGACAACAGTTCAAAACCAGCGGTAGAATCGATCACTTGATCAATCCGGGGTAAGGGGAATGGATCTTTTGGGCATGCCTTGTTCAGGTTGGTGTAGTCGATGCACATGCGCCACACCTTTGGAGCTTTGGGGTCTTCCTCTTTTTTCTTCTCGACCAGTACTGGATTAGCCAGCCACTCGGTATGCAGCACCTCCACGATGAAACCGGCAACTAGTAACTTAGTCACCTCTTCTCCGATGATTTTTCTCCTGTCTTCAGCGAACCGGCGTAAGGGTTGCCTTACCGGTTTTGCATCCTTCCGGACATTCAGAGAGTGCTCAGCCAACTCCCTCGGCACACCCACCAAGTCACCAGTAGACCAGGCAAAGATGTTCCGATTCTCACGGAGGAAGTTGACGAGCGCGCTTTCCTATGCCTCATTCAGGCCAGCACCGATACGAATGGTACGCTCGGGGTATGCCGGGTCCAGCACAATATCCTTTGTCTCCTTGGTTGGCTTGAAAGCCGGCGAGCCAAGCTGGCTGCTCATTGCTGCTAAGCTCAACTGCGAGGACTGAGCCAGCGCAACAGCGGTTTGCATCCTTCTTTTTTCTTCCGCTATCACGAGCGATTCGGCCAGATTTGATCCGGCGGAAGCGGTTTCCAGTGAGACTTTGTAGTTTCCCACCACTGTCAAGGGTCCACGAGGTGCCGGCATCTTCATCTTGAGATATGCCGTGTGAGTTGTGGCCATGAACGCAGCCAGTGCCGGTCTCCCCAGCAGCGCGTGGTAAGGACTATCCAGATCCACCACCTCGAACAGAATGTTTTCAACCCGGCAATTGTCACGTCCTCCGAATGACACATCCACCCGGACTTTTCCCATGGGCGAACAAGATAAGCCCGGAACGATTCCGTGAAACGTTGTGCGAGTCGGCTCCAGCATGTTTTCAATTATGCCAAGCGTGCGTATGGTGTGCCGGTACATGATGTTTATGCTGCTTCCGTTGTCTATCAGCACCTTGCTGAACTTGACCCGTGTTGTTGGCCCATGCATGATTGGATCCACAACCAGAGCGTAACCACCCGGGTTTGGCATGATCTTTGGGTGATCCTCGAACGACCAGGTAATTTCCTGATGCGACCACAGCATGTATTTTGGAAATGCTGGCATCACCGCATTCACTTCCATGGATCGGCGGCGCATACTTTGCTTATCTGTGGGCTCAGTGACGAACACGACACAGCACATATCCGGGTCCTGGTAGACATTCCGGCCTAAAGGTGTCGGTGGTGGCGCATGATTATCGCCTTGAGCCACCTGGTGAACTTCTTGCCGCGGCTGCCGGTTTAGCTGAGGCTGTACCGGTAGCGCGTTTGCACCGGTAAGCGGCGGCGGTTGCCGCAAAAGGTCTTGCGGTGGTGGCATCAAGGTAGTGCAACCTTGCGCTCCGGCATCTTTTACCGCGCCCATTGCCATTAGGTACTTGGTCCAGGAACAATCCTTTGTCAAATGATTTGCTGGCTTGGCGGGGTTCGGAGTGTGCCACCGACATGGTTGCTCCATTGCCGATCCCATGGTGTATTTTGGCTGATCCTGCCAATGCTTTTTCTCCCCCCACTGTTTCTTTTCAGCCCATTGTTTCTTAGGACCCGCCCATGGCTGCGATCCGGTTTTTTGCCTTTGGCTTCCGCTGGCGCCGGAATGATCCTGCACCGCGGCTACTTGCTGCGGACCATACCTTCGATCCGGGAATTCTTCCCTTCTTTTGTTGTGCCGGTTTTCCTGGTATGGATCTTGGCGTAGCTGATTTGTTTGTGCCGGCTCAGCCTGAACCGCCGGTTGCATTGGATCTCCCAATGCGTAGCTATCAGCCACATGTATCATTTCAGCCAAAGTTATTGGCATGTTTCTCTGCAGCTTTTGCCACAGTGGGGAACCTCTTCTGCACCCATGGCAGAACCAAGCAATGGCCTGTGCCTCGATCAATCCTTCACAAGAGTTCCTTGTGGAGTTCCACCGGGTCAGGTAATCCCGGTCTGTTTCGTTCGAGCGCTGTACGCACAAAGCGAGCTGCTGCGGCCTGTTTGGCCTCCGGTATGTGCTGCTGAATTTGCTCACGAAAGCCTCCTCGAAATCAATCCAACCGTTAATGCTTCCGGCTGGCAAATTGTTCAACCAGATTCATGCCGGTCCTACCAGGAAGGACGGTATGATTCTCACTGCCCAGCGTCGGTTTCCTCCGCCAGCTGCGGTTCCTCCGCCACCTGCCACATATACCGCTGTGACGTAGTCAGCGAGCCAAACTTCCGGCTTAGTGGTGCCATCGTATGTTTTTGTGTCACGGGGCAATTGGAAGTTGCGAACCGGTGGTTCTTCTTTCATAATTCGTGGGCCAAAGCATTTTGGGCCCAGAGGACCTTCTGCCTCGATCAACTCAGATAGATACACCCTGTCCAGCCTGTGCCTCGCATCCCGGTCTGGCAAGCATCTTTCTCCGACACGCTCTCCCAGTGGGTTCCGGTAAACTCGTTCCATTCCGGAATCAGCTTCATCGTAGTGTTCCGGTACCGCGGCTCTTGCCTGCCGGTACCTTTGCGGAGGCCTTTCCTCCTTAGCATAAGCTGCTCTTGCGACTCGATAATTTTGCCCGATTTCACCTTTACCGGCATGAGCGTTTCCGGCGTAGCCATTTCTGGCATAGCCACGTGCTGCCCCTTGGCTTTTTCTTCTGGCATCATGTTGCCCGGCTTTTTGCTTTCCGGCAAGGACCGGATCATACACAGTCATTTGCTGCGCGTTCACCTCTTTTTCTTTTCTTCTGTCCGGATGAGGGGACGAAGCTTGGCCATGCGATTTGCTTCCGGCATTTCTTGCTGAACGCATGGACTGAGATGCCGCTTTGTTGTTGCGTGCCATCTCTACGTTTTGTGCCTCAACCGCATCAAACAACTCTTTTACCCTAGCTCGCTGTTTTACTAGAGCATCACCGGTTAGCGATTCACATGCCTCTACTGCAGCCCTAGCAGCTTTCAAAGTTTTATCCGGACTACTGTACTTAGGTTTTTCTATTATGCTCAGAGATACCGACGTGCTCTTTCCGGAAAAGACTTCCCGGCGCAGATCCTGATCTAAGTTACGAGCCCTAAGCCGGTTTCCTGCAGCTCTAACTGGATTCGCGCTAACAGAAGCAAAGCCATGGGCAGCGTTGTACTCACGTAGGGTTAGGTTGAGCTCCTGCTGGGCCTTGGCGATGTTCGCAGCGCCGGATAGCAGCGTTTGTCGCTGCACCTCCAGCTCTGCTCGTGCCGCGGTAGGGTCGATGTTCTGCGTGATGGGCGTGGCCAACACGCTCATGGCCGCTTGGAGAGGAGTCTTCGGTGGCGCTGCAGATGCACCCGCAACCCCCTGGTCACGCTCGGTCGGCGGCTTGGCCGTACGCGCGGACTTGGCATGTCCCGCGGTCTCTGCGGCTGCCTCCTTGTCGGTGCCAGCCGCGCCAACCACCAGCACCTCCACGCTGCCGGCGGCGTGGCCTCCACGAGCTGCAGATCTTGGCGGGTCCGGAGCCACCAGCACCGGTGAGAGGTACTGGCGCTCGGGGACGGTGCCGAGGTAGACGCGGTGGCTGCCAAACTCCATGATGCGGCCGTTCTTGGGGAACTTACCGCCGAAGATGGTGAGGATGCCCGCCCGAATATGAACTCCAGCAAGCGCCGCTGCTGGCCCCACGGTGGGCGCCAACTGTCGTCGTGGTGAACAGACAGATGCCATGGGATGGCTTCAGTTGGGGCCGAATGGGCGCTAGAGGATTCGGGGGAGGGTTTTGGTTACACAAGAATGGGTTTCCGGATGGATACCGGTATCTTTGTTGATGAACTTGGCTTTGGCCAGAGGTTGAAGAAGCACAGTACAAGCACTATCTCTACTTGCTACAGAATGAATCTCCTCTCTAGGTTCGATCGTCTGTCTAATCGTAATCAATCTGTCCCCCTGCGCAAGGGAGTGCCCCCTCTCCTTATATAGGGGAGAGGGTGGCTTACAAGGGAAGGAACCCTAGGAAACCCTAATGGCATCTTTGACTACACAAACTACTTTACAAAGCTACTTTGGCCAGGGATGACACCGGCCTCTTCTTTATACATGGGCTGGTGACGATTGCCGGTACCTTTGGCGTCATCAGTTGCTTTGGCGCTAGGGCTTCGATTAAAGCCGAACTGCTTCGCTCATCTTTGTCGTTTGGCTCTTGGGGAGTCTTTGACTGCCCGTTGCCGTGCTACCAAAGAAAACATACCGGAATCCCGGTATCTTACCGTGGGTTCCGGAACCTTTGCCTTAGTGCTGAAACCCTCTGAACTACAGCACTCCGGCGTACCCCCTCTTGGGATACCGGTTCTTTCTGGCATGCTCCCAGAAACATACCGGAATACCTCAAAAAGGTACCGGAAGGATAAAAACATGGCATCCTTGCCATACTCCTGGCATACCGGGGGTCATCCCCCCGACAGTTTGCAATAAGACTTAATCATTACTTGATTCTTCAACAATACGGTACTAGTCCGTAAAGTTGCTTGTCAGACTTAACAGTATTTCTATCTCAATTACAAGACTAGCGCATGGTAGATAACGGATGCCAACTCTACAAATTTAATTCAAAATACTATTCAGACTATGTTCATGATAATTAGTTCATGTTTTAATCTAATTACTAATGAACTCCCACTTAATACAACATCCCTCATAGTTGTTTTAGTGGTACACGATCCATATCCACTACACCAAAACCGATCATCACGTGAGATGATGTAGCTTCAATGGTGAACATCAACATGTTGATCATATCATCCATATGACTCGTGTTCAACCTTTCGGTTTCCTGTGTTCCGAGGCCATGTCTGTACATGCTAGGCTCGCCAAGCAAACCCAAGTATTTCCGCGTGTGCAACATGGCTTACACCCGTTGTATGTGAACATAGAATCTATCACATCCGATCATCACGAGATGCTTCGAAACGACGAACTATAGCAATGGTGCATACGAGGGGAGAACACTTTATTATCTTGATATTAATGTGAGGGATCATCTTATAATGCTACCATCGCGATCTAAGCAAGATAAGATGCATAAAGGATTAACATCACATGCAATTCATATGTGATATGATATGGCCCTTTAGTCTTTGCGCCTTTGATCTTCATCTCCAAAGCACGGACATGATCTCCATCATCAACGGGCATGATCTCCATCATCATCGGCATAGCGTCAAGGTCCATGGCGCCGTCTTCATGGTTGTTCACCACATGTAGCAACGATTACAACTACTTTGAAATAATACTACTACATGAAATATAAAGACAACCATAAGGCTCCTGCCGGTTGCCACAATACAATAATGATCATCTCATACATATTCATCATCACATTATGGCCATATCACATCACCAAACCCTGCAAAAACAAGTTAGATGCCTCTAATTTGGTTTGCATATTTTACGTGGTTTACGGTTTTCGAGTAAGATCCAATCTACCTACGAACATGAACCACAACGGTGATACTAGTGTTGTCAATAGAAAGAGTAGATCGAATCTTCACTATGGTGAGAGAGACAGACACCCGCAAAGCCACTTATGCAATACAAGTTGCATGTCGAGCGTGGAGCAAATCTCATGAACGCGGTCATGTAAAGTTAGCCCGGGCCGCTTCATCCCACCATCCCGCAAGATGCAAAGTACACGAACTAAAGACAACAAAAGCATCAACGCCCACAAACCATTGTGTTCTACTCGTGCAACCAATCTATGCATAGACACGGCTCTGATACCACTGTAGGGATTCGTAGCATAGAAAACAAAAAATTTCCTATCGCAAGAACGAAGAACAAGCCAAGATCCAATCAAGAAGATGGTAGCAACGAGGTGAAGATCAACATACCCTTGAAGATCACAAAGCGTTAACGAGATCAGATCTCGTGGTGGATGTAGACGATCACTTGCCGCTTGCAAAAGCGCGTAGAAGATCCTGACGGTGCCACGAACGGGCAGCACCTCCGTACTCGGTCACACGTTCGGTGATGATGACGACGTCCTCCTCCCCATTCCAGTGGGCAGCGGAAGTAGTAGATCCTCCTCGGAATCCCGACAACACGACGGCGTGGTGGCGGTGGTGGTGGAGATCTCCGGCAGGGCTTCGCCTAAGCGCTGCTGGAGTTGCCGGTGGAAGAGGGGGCGGCTAGGGTTTGGGAGAGGGGGAGCTTGGGGTGCCGGCCTCAAGGGGGGCAGGGGTGGTGCAGCCAATGATGTGCTGCCCCCTCCCTCTCTCCCTCATTATATAGGAGGATCCCCAAGGGTTAGGTCAAAAGTCTTCGAATAAGACCCCAACACAAAACCTTCCAAATTGCCAAACCTAGGGGGAGTGGGACTCCCCCCTTCCTTTGGTGGGGCTTGGCCGGCCACCATGGGAGGAGTCCACCTGGGACTCCTCCTCCCTTTGGCTGGCCGGCCATGGTGGGTGGAGTCCCTCCGGGACTCCACCTTCCATGGTGATTTCTTCCGGACTCTTCTAGAACCTTCTAGAACCTTCCAGAAAAAAAAACCCGGATCATTTTCAAACCTAGAAAATGACTTCCTATATATGAATCTTATTCTCCGGACCATTCCGGACCTCCTCATGATGTCCTGGATCCCATCCGAGACTCCGAACAAACATTCAAACTCCATTCCAAATTCCATATCTACTTAAACGACATCAAACCTTAAGTGTGTCACCCTACGGTTCGTGAACTATGCAGACATAGTCGAGACTCTTCTCCGACCAATAACCAATAGCGGGATCTAGAGATCCATAATGGCTCCCACATATTCAACGATAACTTAGTGATCGATTGAACCATTTACATACGATACCGATTCCCTTTGTCACGCGATATTTTACTTATCCGAGGTTTGATCATCGGTATCTCCATACCTTGTTCAACCTCGTCTCCGACAAGTACTCTTTACTCGTACCGCGGCATGTCATCTCTTGTGACCAAGTCACATGCTTGCAAGCTAATCAGACGACATTCCACCGAGAGGGCCCAGAGTATATCTATCCGTCATCGGGATGGACAATATCCCACTCTTGATCCATATGCCTCTACTCATACTTTCCAAATACTTAATCACACCTTTATAACCACCCATTTACGCAGTGGTGTTTGATATAATCAAAGTACCCTTCCGGTATAAGTGATTTACATGATCTCATGGTCGAAGGATTTAGGTAACTATGTATCGAAAGCTTATAGCAAGTTGAACTTTAATGACTTGATCTTATGCTATGCTTACTATGGGTGTGTCCATCACATCATTCACCTAATGATATGATCTTGTTATTAATAACATCCGATGATCATGATCAGGAAACCATGATCATCTATTAATCAACAAGCTAGTTAAATGAGAGGCTTACTAGGGACTCGGTTGTTTACACAACACACATGTATCAATGTTTCCGGTTAATACAATTATAGCATGGAGTGTAAACATTTATCATGAACATTAAGATATAACAATAACTGTTTTATTATTGCCTCTCGGGCATATCTCCAACAATATGTAGTGGGAAATGGCGGAAAAAATGGGTGTGGGAAGACAGGAGGCGGGAAGAAAGTGGCGGGAAGAAAGAGGCGGGAAGAAAGAGGCGGGAAGCGGGAGGCGGGAAGACAGAAAAGAAATGGCGGGAAGAACTGGTGGGAAGCGGGGGGCGGGAAGACAGGAGGCGGGAAGACAGAGGCGGGAAGACAGATGAGGGAAGAAATTAGATTTTTCTGAATTTTTTGATATATTATTTGTATTTTTAAGATTTTTAAATGAATTAGTTTTATTTTTCTGAATTTTTTGATATATTATTTGTATTTTTAAGATTTTGAAATGAATTATTTTTAATTTTCTGAATTTTTTGATATATTATTTGTATTTTTAAGATTTTGAAATGAATTAGTTTTATTTTTCTGAATATTTTGATATATTATTTGTATTTTTAAGATTTTGAAATGAATTAGTTTTATTTTTCTGAATTTTTTGATATATTATTTGTATTTTTAAGATTTTGAAATGAAGTAGTTTTAATTTTCTGAATTTTTTGATATATTATTTGTATTTTTAAGATTTTGAAATGAATTAGTTTTTTTTCTGAATTTTTTGATATATTATTTGTATTTTGAAGATTTTGAAATGAATTAGTTTTATTTTTCTGAATTTTTTGATATATTATTTGTATTTTTTAAGATTTTGAAATGAAAAGTATTTGGAAAAACACCTTCTGGCCAACCGCGACTAAAGGGTCTTTCCGCGGGAACCTAAATTCCGACGAAAAAACCCTTTAGTTGCGGTTGGTCTGGCCAACCGCGACTAAAAGTACCCTTTAGTCGCTGTTGGCCAGGTCAACCGCGACTAAAGGGTACTTTTAGTCGCGGTTGGTCTCACCAACCGCGACTAAAGGGTGGCCCTATATATTTCGCGCGGCGCGAACGGCCGCGCCACTTCTCATCTTCTCTGCCGAGCAGCCCGCGCCCCTCTACGCCGTCGCCGCCCCTGAGAGCCCTGCAGCCGCGCCCTCGCCGTCGCCGCCCTCGTCGTCGCCGCGCTCGCCGTCGTCTCGCTCGCCGTCGCCGCCCTCGTCGTCGCCGCGCCGTCGCAGCCATCGCCGTCGCCTCCCTCGTCTCGTCTCGCCGCGCCCGCCCGTATGCAAATCCCCAAAACCGCCGCGCCCCGTACGTCGCCGCCCTCGCCGTCGCCGCAGCTGCCACTCACACGCGCCGCGCCGCGCCGCCGGCCAGTGTACACGGAGAGAGAAGGGGCGCCGCGCCACTGGCCAGAGAGAAGGGGCGCCGCGCGCGCCGGCCAGTACAGGGGCGGCGCCCGGCCGGCCCCAAAATCTCTCTTTTTTTTTTACTTAACAAAAAAATTACTTTACTAAAATCTTGACTTAATAAAATTAAAACTTAACAATTTTGACTTAAAAATTTTGACTTAACAATTTTGACTTAAAAAATTTGACTTAACAATTTTGACTTAAATTTTTTGACTTAACAAAATTTTAACTTAATAAAATTTTGCTTAACAAAATTTTAACTTAATAAAATTTTGACTTAACAAAATTTTAGCTTAACAAAATTTTAACAAACTCGGAGAACGTAACCACCGCTCGTATACGGAGGGGGCGGCACACAACTTTGTGCGCCGCACCCCCTCGTCGCCCCCTCCGTATACGCGCGGTGTTTTTTTTGGGATCGAGAGGGGGCGGCGAGGGAGGCCCCTATGTGTGTTGTCCTCGGCACCGCCACCGCCCTTTCGCCACGGCCCCCCTTTCGCCACTGCCACCGCCACCTTCTTTACTTAATTAATTAGTTTTTACTACATGTTTTCAGGAGTGACATATGGCAGACGATAGAGCCGACCCGATTAGGGGAAACTATGATGCGGCGGCTGAAGAACATATAATGGGCATCATAAACGGCGATATTCCTTATGTGCCGGCCGAAGAAGATGAAGAAGAGGATGTCTCTTCTTATCTGAACCTTGACGGTGAAGATGAAGGTCATCAACAAGGTGATGACGAAGGAACGGACATTGTCGATGGAGGTCAACCGTCGACAAACGACGATCTCGAATTGCAAGTAGCAACCACCTCCGGCGAGGTATATATATACATTGAGCCTCTGGTGATACAAACTTACTGAAATTTGAATAAATATGTATTAACGCGTGCGACTCTCTTTCTTTTTTTAGCACTCGGCCGGATCGTCGAAAAAATCGAGTACGACAAGGCGTGGCAAAACCAAGACGATGAAACAAGGAGAAACATATACCATCGATGTTGTCACTGCAACCGGCAAGCCGCTGGAGCCCCAAAAGCACTCCAAAAAGTTTATCAACCAATGCAGAGTCGTTGTTAGAGACAACGTCCCGATCACCGTCCAGGAATGGAATGAGCCAAAGAAGGCACGTCTTGGTTTCAGTTTTGTCGACAAGAGAACGAAAAATGATTGCTGGAGAAAGCTTATGGAACATTTCATTCTACCTCCGGAATACAACAAAGTCGATGAATTCGGTAACGAGATTCCGGGTGGACGTGAGAGGAAGAAGCTAGTCAAAGAGTTCGCTCTTCAGAAGATGGCCGAATCATTCCGGAACTTCAAGAAAAATTTAGCCCGTGACTATGTCAACCAGAACAAGACTCCGGATTTCAATGGACAATATGAGAAACAGAAAGATGATTGGCCAGAATTTGTGAGGCAAAAGAAATCGGAGCATTTCAAGGAAATATCGAAAAAAATAAGGAAAATGCGGCTAAGAAAGAGTACAATCATATTATGGGGCCAGGAGGATACCGCCTTTCGGAGCCTAAGTGGGAGAAGATGGAGAACGACCTGAGGGCGCGAGGAATCCCTCTAGGTACAGAGGGATGGGACCCAAGGGCCAAAAGCTGGTGGTACGGGCATGGGGGATCGCTAGACCCGGAGACAAGGGTGTGTGTTCACCGGAAGAAAGCGTTTAAACCCACCCAAGCCCTTATTGACGCAATGACCCAAGCTCAAGAGGGGAAGATCAGGTTCAACAGAGAGAACGACGCGCTGACATTAGCCCTCGGGAATCGTGAACACCCAGGACGTGTACGAGGCAAAGGCGCCATTCCGTGGAAAGTAGGGTTTTCCCAGGACAATGACCCGTACAGTTACAGAAGCCGTAAGAGAAAGACCAATCGGGATGCAGATCTTCTGGGGAAGTTGGCATCGGAACTCCATGAGGTGAAGCAGATTGTGAATGAACTAGTAAAAGAAAGATCATCTGCAGGGCCGCATGAAGATCATGCAGCGGATCTCGAAAGCCAGCAGCGGAGAAGCAGCGTGGCTTTCACGGAAGCCCCGCCTGGTGCTAATGCACCCTTCACCTCGGCTGGTGCTAACGCACCGACGATCGAGATTCGTGCACCGGAGCCTCACTACCCCGTGGATGATGTAAAGGAGATGAAAGAATGTGATCTGCATTATCCAGTGGGGAATATTTCCACGAAGGTAGCTACCGGCAGTGCTTTACCCTGTACACCTGGAGCACTCCACCACAACAACCCCATTGAAGATGGCTATGCTCGTGTCACGGTGGAGGACATAGTCCAAGGGTTTGAGGACCTGGAGATTGACTATGCTACACCCGAAGGGGAGAGAAGACTTCGAGATGTCAAGCGCCGGTTCATTCCGTGAAAAAGAAGTACATAGTGTTTCCAGGCGAGGCGCCAAGGCCAACAAGTCCACCCCCCTCCGGTGGTGGTGGTGGTGGCGGTGGTGGTGGTGGTGGTGGTTCACCTACACCTCCTTCACGTCAGCCGACGCCGCCCCCCAATCCACCTCCGGCGGGTAAGCAGCCGCCGCCCCCCAGTCCGCCTCCGGCGGGTACGCCGCCCCCCAATCCACCTCCGGCGAAGAAGCAGAAGCAGTCCTGGACTATTAACCCGGACCCTTATGTACCTAAGACCACAAAGGTACCGGAGCCATCACTGAAGCCTCTCATCCCGAGACCTTGGGAACGTAGTGTCGAGGAAACCAACGCGGCCGCGGCTGCTCACCATGAGAAATGGAAGGCGGATATGAAGGCGAAAAGAGAGCCTGAGCCCAAGCCAGTATTTACTGAGAAGGAAAAGAAGTGGGCTAAGTCATTTTTGACGACACCGTCCCAAGCCGAGAAGAATATGCCTGATGACTATGGACGTGAACTTCGTAGGCAAGCAGAAATATTGGCGGAGAAGAAAGCCTTGGCGGAGAAGGAGAAGAAAGCCTTAGAGGAGAAGAAAGAAGAAAGTAAAAAAAAGCGGGAAACAAGTTGCCCAGCTCGGGGAACAGAATAAACAATCGATCCCCCCGCTCATAGTGAAAGCCGCCGGTCCGGATGCTATGACATTGTCCTTCAGAGCCGATATGGATAAGGACTTTGAACTAATGGACCCCGCTATCATAGCAGCTGCGGAAGAACAGGGAATAACTGTAGCGGGTGCCAAAGAAAAAGCGGCCGAGTTCCGTATGACTCTTCGTGCAGTGTTAGGCCTTGAGGATGCGTCAATGAGTGAGGTAGCAATTACATATGTGCCGTCGAGCCTGCGTAGGAAGAGAGTCTACCAGCACAAATGGGAAATCTGCTACGTTGGTACAAGGGTTTCATAAAAAATAAGGCCGGTAAAGAATATATTTATGCGGAAGTTAGACATGAGCATCACTTCAAACATTACTATGTAACAGTTCATATGAGTGAATTGTTCCAGCTGTTCAATCTGCGCGAGCTCGACAAATCTATCATCAGTTGCTACGTTACGTAAGTGATTTATTTCTACCTCATCTCGTTCATTGTCCGCACTATATATATTGTCCTAACTATATTGTTGTGTACGCTATTATGCGAGAATGAAGATTGGGGAATGCGAAAAGGAACATCCATGATGTTGGGTTCATTGACCCACATATCGTTAATGGATATGTGTTAGAAAGATTCCCCCACGACGTGGAGAAATACCTGTGGGATTTTCTTACAAAGCTGCAACTCAAAAGTCAAATTCTATTTCCTTACCATTTTGGGTGAGTGTTTCTGTCTTGAGCACATTCTCCTTTGTTTACTCCATGCATGGTATGTCTAATCGATGAGTTATGCATAACTGTGCATGTAACGTGTCCGCAGGTTCCACTGGATTCTGCTAGTAATTGAATTTCACACCTCCAGAGTTCTCATCATGGACTCTCTGAATATGGATTCAAAACTTTGGGTCAACATGAGAAATATGCTGCAAAAGTAATTATTTTCAATCATTTGCGCTCTATATCGATCGGCCCCTTTCGTTCATTTTCTAATATCAAGTAACTAATAACTTCCTTGTTCATTTAATTTTCTTTGCCCTGTAGGGTTTGGAGACGGTTCTCAGATCAAATGGTCGGTGAATTCAAACATGAGCTAGAATTTAGAAGGTTAGTTAATGTGGATATTCAGCCACCGGGGACCAATCTATGTGGATACTATGTTTGTGAGTTCATCCGGAGACACACCTCTGAGCGGAAGGCGTCGGATAGCAACGTGCGGAGGAATAACTTGCGGAAGACGCTTAGTCCAGAAGCTCGCTTCCGACCAATTCAAGAGGAATTAGCAGGATTTTTGATGAGGGAAGTCTTCCATCCTAAAGGAGAACACTATTACGAGGACGAAGAACTTCTGATGCCGTAAATTGTGTATGGAAACTTGATCGAAGTTGTATATGGTCATCCGAGATTGAATATATATTGTATATTTCTCTTGAATTCTTCTTGTTTCTAATTTCAAACTTGTTTAAAATTATATATTCATATGCATGTATATAGTAGCGTAGAATATGTGTACTGAAACTTCTTCAAAATTAAAATAAAACACAAAATAAAATATAAAAGAAATAAAACACTAAAAAGAAACCAGATTTAGGGAGGGGCTAAAACCCTAAACCCGCGGAGGCCTTTAGTTGCGGTTGGCGAGGCGAACCGCGACTAAAGGTCCTCCGCCCCGACGGACGCCTGGCGCCCACGTGGACGGGCCTTTAGTCGCGGTTCGTAAGCAACCGCGACTAGAGGGGGGGGGCTTTAGTCGCGCTTAGTTAGTCCCGGTTGCGTAACCGCGACTAATGGCAGTTGCGAACCGGAACTAAAGCCCGTTTTTCTACCATTGTGGCAAGCCAAGCTGGGAGCCCGCCGATGTTTGGGGCGGCTTCCTACTCCTTTTGCACTTCAACGACACACACGATTGGGTGTCGCCATCATGTCTCATGGTTTGCGATCCCCTGTCACGTCGCTACAAGATGATCCCTCCCTCGGCTTGGTTCCACGGATGCTGCTGTTTGTTGGGCACCATCCTCCTCGATGGTGAGAATGCATGCGCGCGTATCAGTCTGTCAAATTTCAAGCTGACATGCATGATTTATCTTGCTGGCGTTGGCAAGGCCTACGTGTTCTCGTCCGCCGCTGGTGGACGTTGGACTTCCGGCCACGGGGCCGAGCAGCTTCGTAGGGAGCACCGCCGGTTCTGCTTACTAGACGGTTGCAGACTGTGTTCTTTCCCTCGACAAAGAGACCGGTGAGCTGTCATCTCCCGTCTTGCCGGACGCACTCCGGGGCAAGCGGCAGTGCTGGGGTATGCGTACGAGCTGACATGGCCACCTACCATCCGAGCTAGCTAATCCTAGGCTCCTAGCTTCCTTGGTGGGATTAGTGCTGGCCATGGTGGGGACCCTCTTCCCCGCGGTGCTCTTTTCTTCGCGGTGGCTGAGGAATAGGTTGCGTTTCTGTTATTTTGTTTACGGTCCTGTTTGCATTTGTTTAGTTCCGGTTTGTAATAGCTATATTTCAGGAATCTTCTAAAAAAGATCTTCCGTTTCCTCGTTTTTACAGTGTAATCATGTCAGACTCGGAGGGATCAGAAAGTGAGAGTTTTGAATCACTTCCTCTTGAAACACCCCTACAAAGGAGGGAAAGTAAGAGAAGAATGATGAGGTTATACACTAGGAACTTCCAGCTGCGCACCCCGAAATTATCTTACTCGGATAAAAAACTTGGGTACTCATCAACTCCCTTGTGAAGAAGCCATAAGTATAAGGGACTTGTGTGTACCTAAGGGATCCTATTTCATGTTCAATGACTCAGAAGATGAGCTACCCGTGTCTGACTCATATGTGTCTCTAGAATCAGATGTGAGCGCACAACACTCCTCGTCTGTGTCCATGAAATGAAAGACAGATACTTCAGACACTGCCACCTCCACGGGGCCTCAACACCAGGGAGGTAGAACCTGGGGCCGTCGCTATAGATCCACCAGAGCTCCGGCACGCGTACCGGTTGAAGTGCTTATGATCCTGCCCGGCCTCCTGAATGCCGGGCGCATTGAGACAGGGCGAGCCTGCCACAACAAGGGTATGGATAGGACTCGCGCCTAGTTATTCGTTTTGTTATTCGTAGGACCACGGTACCCTTCGTCGCTGGACTATAAGGACCAGAAACATTGTGGTCAGCTGTCCGATTCACCGGTGTGTTTCTTGCCGATCCTACCATGGTTGATGAAATACTTGTCATATCTTTATTTTTTTTTGGATCCGGTTATATTTTCAGTACGTGTTTGAATTCAGTCTCGGATGTCGGATGTACGTGTTTGAAACCCGCACGCCTTTCTACCACAGCCCACATGCATGTTGCTCCTTCCGGGCTCTCGTGGCTACGCACCGTCTACAAAAGACGTATCGCAGTCCATTCTATATACATTGCGTTAGCTACCTCATTCCGTTAGCCTCTCGTCGCCGCCCTCTCCTATGCTACACTCTGTACTTTCCTTGCGCGCCATCGTCGGGAATGTCCAGACGACCGGACAGGGCGACAATGCAAAGCGTTAGGTTTTTAGGGTACGCACTCCTCTGCTAGCTTTCTCTTTTCGTCGCATTTGTTTCTTGCTTTTCTTTCATCGTTTTTTCCTTGCTTATTCTTTTGTTATTTGGTGTTCTCATGCTTTGTTTTGTTCGCCGTTTCAGGATATGCTGGTGCAGAGCTAATTTGGAGACATGAGTTTATTAGTGCGTCGTCGCGATCCATTGAGATCCCGACGCACATGTATTAAGCAGCGCAAAATGACAGCGCACAGAAATGCCAGACCTAACCAACGCCTGCTTGGCGCATGATTCCATGAGACTGGCCATTGTGCCCATCGCTAGGCGCAACGCAATGGGAAGAGTGACGAGCCTGGATAGAATTTCAGGTATGTCGGCGTGATTATCAGCAACACTTTACAACGAACTTCTGGGCATGGTAACCCTTAGAGGCGGATTGGTTCCGGCGCAGCCCAAGAAACTGTCCGGCGCCCCCGGACTAACGCCGACCCATAGGGGGACACCTGGGCGCGCCGGACGCAAGATTTTGCCATCGTGACGTCGTATACCCACAATCGGGCCAGACCTATCATAGGCACAATGGCTTCTCACCTAATCATGTTAATGGTGGCGACGGTTCCCTAGGTGGAGGCAGGGAGACGTCCCATCGGCGTTGCTTATTCCGCACGTGTCGCCACTGCACCTTCTTCTGCGGCGGTGTCATGTCCGCTACTGCTCCTTCCCGCCATTTCTCGCCGCTTCCCGCCCTGTTTCCCACCCTGCGCCCCGGCTATAAAGGTGGGTCATCGCGTGGGGAGCCAACCCACGCTTCCTTCTCGCTGCTTGCCACCTCACTCGCCTGCAATATGGCTCGTCGTATTCCAACCACCTACGCGATATTGCGCCAGCGCGTCCCGCCGCCGGAGGAGAACCCAACCCCACCACTGTCGGGGGAGAATCCACCACCTTCAGATGACGACTCAGTTGAATATGGCAAGTTAGACGAGGAGGACGAGGCGGAGGCTCTGAATGAGGTGGATGCGGAAGAGGATCAGTGGTTTGATGGGCTAGAACCGGCTGACCCGGAGCAGGCGACGCTACTCGCCTCCTACCAGACGGTGCGCTTGGAGAGGGACGCCGTCCGCGCCCTGCAGGAGGCCGATGCGACCGTCGTGGACTACGCCGTGGACATCTCGCAGGAGAGGGCGCCCACGGAGGAGGCTGCTCGGCTCCTCATGGCCGATGAGCTGCAGAGGATCATCGAGATCAATGCCCAGTATCTCGCTGAGGCGGCCACTCATGAGGTTCAGCGGGCCGCCCAGAACGAGGAATATCGCTGCACGCGCGCAGCACTAAATGCTCAGCCAGTCGAAGGCAGCGCAGGATGGCGCGTGGCGGTGGAGGGAAACGCCCCCCACAGCAGCGCCCACGCTGGACACCCGGAGCCAGGGAGGATGTCACTGGCAACTGCAGACACGGCCGAGAGGCGGGCGCAGGCCAAGGGGCGCTGACAGAACAGCTAGGTAGGCACGTCTCGTGGCACGCCCGACGGTGTGTAGTTTCGTGTTAAGTTTATTTTAAGTTTTAGTCGAACTTAATTCAAGTTTGTAGTATATCACGATAAATTAATGGAATTTTAGGTCCTGCCCGGTTTTAGTTGTTGTCTATTTGGGGCACCGCTGGGCAGAGTCGTTCCTATATGCGGCCACTGGTGCTAGCGCCCCTCATATGCCAGGAAAGTACATGATTCCGTTTGGGGTGCCACTAGGGATTGTGCAAACCTGGGAGTAGAGCTAAATCCTGGGGGGCATTCCATGTCCCGCCTTGTGCTTGGGGTCCCCGTCGCCACGTCATCTGCTCTGCTTGAGGCATGGCCTCGTGGCGAGGTCGAATCCGCTGACTGGGTCTCACAAACTAGAACTCCGACGATGTTGTTGCCGATTCTTCTACCCACGTGGTCACACTTTGTCGTGCTGCGAATGGCGAAGGCGCTGTGCTCCGAAACCCGGTGTCCTCGTGCTCGGCGACCTGGCGTGCGCTCAATTGTCCCGCCGGATAGGAGTCGCGGTCGTAGAATCCTGCGGCGGAGGCGACGGAGAAGCCGAAGCGTCTGTCTTTGTCGCGGATTAGTTGGCCAATGGGAGAGTGAGGCGGGGTGGACTGGTTAAAGTGGTGAGAGGTAGGCGTGCAGAGAGTTGATTATGCGTCCCCACGCTTCCACATGCATTACGCGGATCATTATCTTGCTTTTTTTCTATGTTTTGAGGCATGCAGAGAGTTGACGATGCATCTCCCGTGCTTCCCCATGCGTAACGCGGCTCGCCGGCTCGGGGCATTTTATTTTTACTTTTTTTAAATAGGCAACTTTGTATTCTCCTAGGTTTGGTTTCACAGAAGCTACCAACTCGATAGTACCAAGTGGGCTTTCCGTGGATGTGCTCCGAGGGTCCTGTGGGTCACAACGCAGCAGCAAGCCAGGTGTGGAACCCTCATGAGTTCTTCTCCACAGGCTTATCTGGAGGGTACGTGTGCTACCAATGTATGTGGCCATATTGCTTTGAACTGTCAGGCTACCCATGAAGGGGGCGCCCCGTACCCTCCGGCGCCACGATGGCAGAAGGAGGTTCCACACCGCGTCAGCGTGGGCTGGGGGGTGGCTGCCAAGGGAAGCCTGCAGGTTTGGTTTCATGGAAGCTACCAGCTCGGTAGTTCCTAATGATCGAGCTTGGCGCCGATGTCCTCTGATGGTCATGCGGGTCACAACGCAGCAGGCAGCCAGACGTGCAACCAGCCCGGGTTCTTCTCCGCAGGCCTAGCTAGAGGGTATGCCTGTAGCCATATTACTCGGGACTGTCAGGCTACCGAAGGGCGCGGCATGCCGCCGTGCCAGCCCTTGCTAATAGTCATAATAATCTCTAGATATAGCAGTAGAGGAGTGATTCTATAATCAACTAATATGCTTAAAACACTACTCCCTCCGATCCATATTATATAAGTGTAGGGGTTTTAGCTCAAATTAGTCCACTAAAACCTCGACACTTATTATGGATCAGAGGGAGTTACACTAGTACGGATATGCTTAGCGGGTCGTATGATTGCTGGCGCATCTCATTTGTCCAACGCCGCTGTTAATAACACCAGCGTTGTGAAATGTCGAACGCCACCATTTTGCACGTAATGGTAGCGTGCCGGGATGGCCGCAGCGCTACGGTTAAGTGGGCCCGGCGCGTGTGGCTGACCGCGCATTAATGCCGGTGTGGCGTTATGCGCAACATAACCTTTGCGTGTAAGTTGGTAGCGTTGTGCGGTACCACGCCACCGTTTCTGACGCCGATGGTGGCATGCGCGTGGCTGTCCATGCTAACACTGGAAGGAGCTCCCGCCTCGTGACTCGTCGCGTCAAGGCGTGGGAAAAGCCTGTGGCCGCCTCGTGGCAGGTCAGCGAAACAGGTTGGCCTTTATTGATGCTGCGGCAAAACAGGGCTGCTCTCTCCGCTGCACTTCCTACGCGTGCTGCTGTGCTTTACCGCTTTCCCACGCAATGCCGGCTCGTCTCCCGACGCTGGTAATTAATGCGACGAGGCGTTCTCTCACCAGCCACCGCGCTTTATAAACTCGCCCCTTTTCTCCGCCATGGAGCACATCCTCCTCTGTCGACATTCATCCCAACCACCACCACCACCACCTCCGCGATGCATCACCGCAAGATCACCACTTGGGCCAGAATCACCCGCGCCGTGCCACCTCCACCGCCAACGCCGCCGCCGGAGCCGTCTCCTCTGACGATGGACGATGAGATGGAGGTCGGCTCCGATGATGACGAGCAGGAGAAGGAGAAGGACGCGCCGGAGCTGCTGACATCCCCGGAATAGGCCGCTCTCATCGCCTCATTCGATATGGTGTTTCAGGCGAGGCTTGGCGCTGCCCAGCTCGAGGAGGTGAACTCCATGCTCATGGACCGCGCCGCTGAGGTCTCCCGCCAGATCGCGGCACGGGAGGCGGCCGCGCAGGACTTCATCGCGGCAGAGGTGTGGGCCTGTGGACACCCGGATTTTTAAGTCCAGATGCCTATTATGCCATACATCGCAATCCCAGGAATATTGTTTTTGCGAGACATAATAGATTGATATCACAGAACATCATTCATTACAAACCATAATTGTCTTACATCAAAGGATCACATGATCCATTCTTACAATAACAGTTGATCTAATGATCAGTTACAAAACACACAGCGGAAGAAACGTAGTAGCGGTCCATCTGTTCCACAGGCAACGCTTGACGTCAGGAGTAGTCCTAGTTATCATAGACGTCCTGCTGTCCATCTTCACGGTACTAGTGCTCCTCTTCATAGTCTGGCCATTTGAATAGCCAGGGACAAAGCCATGAGTACTTTTTAAAGTACTCGCAAACTAATACTACTGTAAGCACTATCAACTTTAGTAAGGGGGTTCTAAGCTCTAGGTTCATTTGCATAAAGCCAGTTTTATTTCATAAGCACTTAGTAGTAAAAGACTCTTTCTTTGCCTAACTAACTCAAGTGGGAGCATTAGTGTCATTCCCACAACTCTGTTGTGATCAAGTCCAATTCACCTTTCAAGTTCAAATCACAAGTCACCAGTCAAATGTAACATTTTTGAAAAGTTCTGATGACGGAACAGTATGGCCTTTCCAACCGTCCATAACCGTGGATACGGCTATTCGAATAGGTTTACACTCTGCAGAGGTTGTACACTTGTGCCACAACTTTTGATTACATCCGTCAGGGATAACCCTGAATAATCATACTCAGTATGCGGATCATCAACCATAACCTTTCACTTACATACCCTAGTATAGGCACCTCTCCCCATGAGTTTGGCCTCCCGGTGATAGCAATCTGTTATCCCGGGAACTGCACAGGGCTTGGGTCGGACATTCACCTCTTTTCAACGTCGTTTCTTTTTATTGTGGAGGCAGCTTTCGGCATAACCCCTATGACGCTTGTTTAGAGGGAACCCATACTAAAGTACATAAACTTCCAGTTAAGCCCTACCCATAATCAGGTATTGTGGGGGTACTCAAAAATTGGAATGGTATCGCATCCGAACCCAACCATCAGTTTTTGTAAAATTCACCATGTCATTCACAAGTCATATTCACCTTCAAAATCTTTCAATAGAATGACTCATCATTCCAAGGTTTTCAAAGTCATTTGCTTCACAAGTTCCCATCTAGAGTAGTCAATTTTAGTTTAGCACTAGCAACTATTCATGAGGGGTGCTAACTAACTTGTAGCTCACTAGGCTAAATTTGATACTCTTGTAGTACTCTATACTTAGACCAAAGTTAACTATAAAAGTAAGCTTGGATAATCAAAGTAAAAGCTTGTAAGAATAAAACTTGGGATTGGATCCTTAAGCATAAAATAATGGTGCAATGGTGCCTTGCTCTAGTAGAGCTTTGCATTAGGGTAGCTTGCAAGAGTATAGCTTGCCTTGAGTGGTACAGTGATCAAAGTTTTCTTCTTCTTCCTCGTAGAAGACCTCCTCCTCCTGGTAGTCCTCGGTACTAGCGTCTATAAACGGATACGAGGTATACAATCACCAAACACATCTTAAGCACTAGACTTAACACACAAATGGTTCATACAAGCTAATCTAGCATCACAACATTATTAACATGGTGGTTGACTTTGTTTTCTTTTTAAGAAAAATAATTTCCTCTCATTGAAATATTTATTAGGGTTTCTATTTATTTCCTTTGAGAAATAGTTTCCTCTCATTGAATCTTGTTAAGATTTAATCTCCTCAAATAATAAAGTATGAACTCATGTTGACCAAGGTCAACACTTCATATTCATCTATTTGAGAAATTGATTTAAATGAGATACTATATCTCATGCAATTTAAATAATACTATAGAAACAATTTAATAGCACCAAGTAATAAAATATGAGGTTCTATAGACTAAGGTCATTACCTCTTATTGAATTACTTAGGACCATGATTTAAATGAGAGGACACCTCTCATACCATTTGATAAATAATTTTGGGTAATTTAAATGGACTAGAAATGGCCACATAGCCACTATTGTGCTCTAGCCCATGATCATGTAAACAACTATGCTATGTTTTTACATAAACAATTAGAGTTTTTGAAATGTGATTTATGAGAATTGAAATCACCTCAAAACTCATTATGGTTGACTTTTAATAATTGTTTGAATTTGGAAAAGTTACTGACTTGCTATTTTTGTTGTACTTGATCTACAAAGAACTAGGGTCTGAAACCAGTGGGGTTTATTAGATCATTTCATCTACTTTCATACAAAATTGGAATCACTCAATTTGGGTTTGTAGATTTAAAGTTATTCAAATTCTAGCAAAGCATCAGTGTTGAAATTCGAATTAAACGAATAAATCGAATTCAAACGGCTGGGCTCGCGCGGGAAAAAGACTTGGGCCAGGGGAGAAAAAGAAATGGGCCGGCCCACTGTGCGTCTCGCGCGAGCAGGCCCCCTGACAGTGGGCTCCACCTGTCAGCGGCACATAACTAGCGAATCGGTACGAGTGAATGTGGGGCGTAGGATTAGAAAGGGATCCGACGGCGGTGGATCGTCGTCGTCTCCGACGAGATCCCGCGTCTCTGGCGGCGAGGCTCGGGGGTCGGCGGCTTACCGGAGGTCCGGCGGTCGTTGGCGTGGATGCAGGGGGACGTTGTCGATGACGGCGAACCTCCTGGTACTGGTGGCGTCGCTCGAGGTGGCTCGAACCGACGGCGCCCTTGCTACGGTACTGGCGGTGCTCCGGCGAGCAATTGAGGTGGCTCCGGCGGCAATGTGGAGAGGGAAGTGGTCGAGGAGGATCAGGGATGAGAGGGGAAGCGGCTGGTGTGGAGAGAATGAGCGGGGAAGCGCTCTATTTATAGCGGCGAGGGGTGCTGCGGGGGCGCGCTCGGGTCGTCCATGGCAATGGCTATCCAAGACGCGAAGGGGCAAGGCGAGGACGGCATGGGCTTGCTATCATCACGGCGGTGCTCGAGTGCTTGCTGGCGCAGAGAAAAGCAGATGGGATCGCTCGGGCGACTGCGTCGTCTGCCACGGGTCCGGCGGAAAGCTTCGACGAGGACGACGGCGACAAGGCTTCCGCGAGCAATTGAGCATGTCTACGAGGTAGCCGGTGGCGTGGTGAAGCTGTGTGCAGAGGTAGAGGCGTAGGGGAGGACTGAGGCGACGGGGCACGCGTGTGCCCTGGCGCGTCCAGGGCGCGGTGAGCGTGCACGCTCTGGCAAGCCTGGGCGTACTGGGTGTGTACGTTCCTGGCCAGGACGAGCCTCTCCGTGGCCAATGGCTGGCATGGTCATGATCAGGGGAGATGGGAGATGCTCCTGGACAAGGTTAAAGTGAGAGGAGGGATCAGAGATGAGGAATGGCATGAGGATCGGCATGGTGCACGGCATGGTGATATTCTGGTCACTTTGTGGCTTTAATCATCAATGGCAAGTACTTGGTTTGGTCCAGTAGTCATAGAAGTACAGTAATGATCACAAGGCAAACTTGCACTACTAGGGAAAAGCCTATAGGTGGAGGCAAGTTGTGCCGGCGCACCACCTTGTGCATGCGCCGGTGGAAAGGATTGCCGGCGCACCACATTTCAGCCGCGCCGGCGATGAAGGGATACTGCCGGCGCACCTCGGGGAAAGGCTCGCCGGCGCTATTTCTCGGCATGGCCCGGGCCGATTCGGGCCAGGCCCAAGAATCATTGCCGGCGCACCGGCCCGGTGGTGCGCCGGTGGAAAGTTTTCTATTGCCGGCGCACCCCGGGCCGGTGCGCCGGCAATGATTCTTGGGCCCGGCCCGGTTGTGATATAGCCGAAAGGGGTATATGTTGCCGGCGCACCATGGTCCAGGTGCGCCGGCAATAACCTCGGCAGTTATTTCAGCCACCAACCAGCCCACTCACTCACACACTCACTACACTCCACTTCTCCACACAAACCCGAGCCTTCTCCCAACCCAGCTCATTTTTGCCCATTTCTATCCCCAATTTCACCAATTTGACCAAACAAAATCAAAATTTTTGAGCAAATCTTCCCTTCCTACATGCATCTCCCACATCCCCCTATGTAGATCTAGATCTACTATCCCGCATTGACCGCTCAATCTAGATCTAGATCTAGAAAGTCGGCTTCCATACGCCATTGTCGCGGCGCGTCGTCTCGATCTTATCGACGAATATATCAAACAAATAGGTGATTAATGAACAAATTAAGGAATGAAATCGATGTATGTTGGACATTTGAAGAAAATCTCTCGTGTGTGGCATATATATATGTTGTGCTTGTGCTTGTGTGTGTTGGCGTTGAAAATGAGTTGCCAACGTTGCGCCGAAATGTTGATTCTTCAAGTTTCCGTTTCGGCACATTTCGGCGCTCCTATGTCCTACCGTGTAGGAAGGTCATGCCGAAATTTTCCGTGAAAACTACCGACGGATGCATGGTTCTAATGAATTATGTAATCTTACCATGCAGGCGATAATGGTTATCGAGATGAGTGAAAGCATCGTGATGAGATATCCGAAACACGCGATCATCGACATGTATGAAAATAACCGCACGGAGGTATTGTGTCCGTGCCGGAGATGCAAACGAGGGAAATGGTTTGACCCGTATTCGGGCAAGTTGCGGGGGCACCTGCTCACTAATGGTTTCATGCATGGACACACTCAATGGATGAGTGATGATGGCGCGGAGGGCAATGGGGCGACGGCGGCAGGTGGTAAAAATGGCCGGCAAGAAGGAGGGCATCATGATACGGATGACGATGAAGAGTTTGTCGCACATGACGATAACCTTGACGACGACAATAACCTTGACGACGACAATAACCTTGACGACGACGAAGAGGTGCCGCTAGCTTCGGTCGTGCGGGACCCTCATCTTCAAGATCCGCTTCTCGAAAAGACGAAAGGCGCCAAGCGGAAATCAAAGCTTGAGCAACTCGAGATAGACTCGAATACTCCGTTGTACGACTCAGGTCGCGGGTTGGGGGAGTCTCGCTTGAGAGTAGCTCTCGATGTGCCTGCAGATGAAGGCGAAACACGGATGGACGGACACAAGCGTCGACGACATCCCGGAATACGTGAAAGATCTCCTTCCTGCCGGGAACACGTGTCCTCGGTAGTCTAGCCGAGGCCAAGAGAATCACGTGCCCTCTCGACTTACCCCACGAAAAGTATCACGCCCGCATCAACGATCGTATCATGTATCGCAAGGAGCACATGGACAAGACCAAATGTCCCGTGTGTGAAGCTGAACGGTACAAGAAAGGGAAGAAGAAAGCTCCTCGGAAAGTTGTGTGGTACTTCCCGCTCGCCCCCGGCTTCAACGGTTCTACGCGGACCGCAAGGAAGCAAAGCTCATGCGCCGGCACGCAGAAAGAAAGGAGGCAGTGTTGAATGATAAAGAGCGGATTGAGCACCCGAGTGCCGACGCACCCTTCGGATGCAAGCCGGTGGAAAGCATTAGACAATGAATTCGGAAGTTTTGTGGCAGATCCCTGAAACATCAGGTTGGGTGCGAGCACGGACGGATTCAATCCGTTCGGAAACCAGAGCAGCACACATAGCACATGGCCCGTGTTTGTATGGATCTACAACCTCCCGCCCTGGCTGTGCATGAAGAGGAAGTACATACAGATGAGTATGCTAATTCAAGGGCCGACACAGCCAGGAAACGATATCAACATGTATCTCGAACTATTAAAGGAGGAGCTTGAAACGTTGTGGGCGGAGGAAGGGGTAGATACATGGGACGCCGTCGCGGAAGAATATTTCCCTTTGAGAGCCGCGTTGATCACGACGGTGCAGGACTACCTCGGATACGGTTACATTTCGTGCCGGTGTGCCATGGACACAAGGCATGTGTCGGTGCATGGAAGAGACGATGTTTTTGCAGCTTGGTAAGGATGGCTCTTCGAAAACAGTTTACATGGGGCATCGAAGGTGGCTACGTAAAACCGACCCGTGGAGAAAGCGTGGAGATCCGTTCGATGGTACAAATGAACCCCGAGGACCTCCACGTAAGAAGAGCGGCGAAGAGATCGATACATTACCGAAAGGTTGGAAGGAGTGCCTCGCGCCGGGAAAGATTCGTCAAAAGCCCGGAGAGAAGAAGAAGAAAAAGGAAACGACGCCGCTCATTGGTGTATGGAAAAGGAGGTCCGTGTTTTGGGACTTGCCGTCATCGGAAAATTCTCGATACACCTCACCGCCTTGATGTCATGCATATTACAAAGAACGTGTGCGAGAGCTTGCTTGGCACTCTTCTCAACATGCCGGACCGGACCAAAGATGGGCCGAAAGCAAGACAGGACCTGAAAGTTTTGGGCATCGTGGAAGAGCTTCGGATCCCGCCGGCCCAAGAGGGACGATCGGAGGAGGAGGCGGACGGCGGTCGAAGCGCAAAAGGATTAAGCAGCCGGACTATTACTGTCCCCCTCCTCGCTTCACTTTTAGTCCGGCCGAGGTCGATCAATTTTTCAATTGCCTTGTAGGAGTCGAGTGCCCTTCGGTTACTCCGGGCTAATAAGCGGATACTCGGACCCCAAGAAACGAAACTTCGGCGGCATGAAGTCTCATGACCGTCACGTGATGATGACGCAGATTCTTCCGGTTGCAATCCGAGGTATAATGGATGACCATGTCCGTGCAACGCTGATCGGGCTCGTAACTTCTTCGACGTCATAACTCGGAAGTCGATAAGCGTGAAGAAACTCGCAAGGCTCCGGGAAGAGATCGTGGTGATCCTATGTGAGATGGAGATGTACTTCCCGCCTGCATTCTTTGACGTGATGGTCCATCCGTTGGTCCATATCATGGATGATATCGTCGATCTAGGGCCGGCATTCTTACACAACATGATGCCGTTTGAAAGAATGAATGGGGTCATTAAAGGATACGTTCGTAACAGGTCACATCCAGATGGAAGCATCGTACAGGGCTGGCTCACCGAAGAGTGCATCTCTTTTCGCACGAATTATCTAGACATCGAGGACCCCGTTGGTTTGCCTCAAAACAAGTACCTCCGTAGGTTCGAGGGAGTAGGCCACAAAAATGGAAGGAAGGAACCGCACGTGCACATGTCCGGTCGGAGTTCCGACTTTGACAGGGCCAACTTAGTAGCGCTACAACACATTGACTTGATCGATCCTTGGTTGAAAGAGCACAAAACCATGATAGAGAACAGTGGCAAGCCGATGATGACGGAAGCAGAAATATACAGAGAGCACAACTCCTCTTTTGCGCGCTGGTTCAAAGACCACATTGATGCTAATCCCCCACCAATGGATTCTGACAAGGATAAACTAGTATTGGCCTTGTCACATGGCCCCGCGCCCAACATCATGACTTACCAAGCGTACGATATCAACGGGTACACATTCTACACGGAAGAAAAAGACAAGAACAGTGTTTACCATAACTCGGGGGTAACGATGGATTCCTCGGACGGGTGACGTAAAGACTAGATACTACGGAAGAATCGAGGAAATCCGGGAGCTTAGCTACGCCGGGGAGAAAGTGCCGATGTTCCGTATCGGATGGGCTAAGAGCGTCGAAAAGAAGACCGGTATTTCACCACCATGTTTCTACCCGAAGCCAACAAATCAAAGTCCACGAACGCCACCGCGCAGAATGAGCCATGGGTACCGGCGGAACACGTGCACCAATGCTTCTTCATAACCGACCCATCCAGTGCCTAGCCGTGTTATCGTGAGGAGAGGCAAGAGGACCATCGTCGGAATGGATGGAGTCGCCAACGAGGAAGACTTCGAAGGACAAGTCGGAGACCCAATGATGGAAGAATCCGAGGACGAAGACACAACATACACCACAAGAAGAAGCAGGACCACGCTACCGAGGTCGGTCGACCCTTCAAAAGAAGAAGTCACGACACGGGGCTAAATTATTCAACGACGAGCAAGAAAAGCAAGAAGAAAGCGAAACACTCTTCTCAATCAATGATGTAAAAATTTATTTGCAATCTATAACTCATATTTTGTGTAATTCATAACTACTCATATGGTCATGGCCAATATTTTATGTATGACTAATTAATATTGTGTTGGTCAATATTTTGTGTATGTATATATAACTCATATTTTTTTGTAATGCCTAATTAACTCATATTGCTTTGTTATTATCTTGAAAAGAGAAGGAAAAAAATAGTATAGGATTTGTGGGAAAAGAAAATAAACATAAAAGAAAGTGAAAAGAAATAAAGAAAAGAAGAAAAATAAAATAAAATAGAAAAAGGAAATGTTTTAGAAAAGGAAAAAAATAGTATAGGATTTGTGTTGGTCAATATTTTATGCATGCATGTATATATAACTCATATCTTCATGTTTTTACATAACTCATGCATATTGCTTTGTTATTATCTTAAAAAGATAAGAACATAAATATAATGCATAACTCATTTTTTGTATATGATTTGGGAGGAAAGAAAATAAACATAAAATAAAGTGAAAACAAATAAAGAAATGAAGAAAAAGTAAAAGTAAAATAGAAAAGGAAATGGCCAGCCAGGGGCTGGTGGGGGCTAAGTCCCACGTATAGCCGGACCCATGTTATTGCCGGCGCACCACCTCCAATGGGATATTCCTACGTCTTCACAAGTTGTCCATGAGGATGCGCCGGGCTTCAAATATGTGTGCTCCAAGAAGCTGTTCGATTCTCAAGAAACGGCTGATGAGGAGGAAAATCCTGAGGAGGTCGCCACCGCCGCCGTCAAAAATATGTTGAGCCCAAACACACTCCGTGCTACGGCCACTACGGCGATGGATGGTCCAGCACTACAACCCAAGAAGAGGAAGAGGGCAAATAAGAAGGACGCCCAAGACAAGGCGGCGGCGGCCAAATCCAAGGACAAGGTCCCACTCCTTGACAAGTTGCCAAACAATTGGCGACCTCCGCATCACTTGGGTCAACCGATGCTGCCGGAGCATGTCGTGAAGAAACTCACCCCGGATATGAGGAGCTTGCATGAGACTCGTCTTGCATGTGGAGAACCTTCTTCTCAAATCAAAAGATCCTCGGTTACCCTCTCTTCGTGGCGAAGGTGCCAACCGGCATGAACTTCGTCGAGAAGTACCCCGCGGACTTGTGCTTCATCCGGTTCAACGACATCTTCAGCATCTATCGCATGCAAGCGCTCCACTTTAGTGTGGTTCGCCTAGTTGCTCTTAGCATGTCTTCCCAGCATTGTTAAGGAGGGGACGCCGACCATCGCGATCATGGACCCCTTCTATATGCGGGAGAGCATCATCTCGCAACCCCGGGGATCGCGCGATTGCCACCCAGCAGGTCGAGGATTTCATGTCGGCGAACATTAAGAAGGGCGCCATTCTCATCCCTTACTTCCCCGAGTAAGTAATCACTCGCTAGTCCCCCATCACCATTCTATCCTATATCTCCATTTGCATTTCCAAAGGTTAATCCGTGTGTTTTCCGCAGAGACAAGTTCTCGCACCCTCATCGTCGTGCACCCGCAACACTCGCATGCGGTCTATCTCGACTCGGGTAGGGACCGCAAGAAAGACTACTCCCACATCAGGGCCCTTCTCAATGATGCTCTCACCGGCTTCGCCAACAAGGCGAGGCCCCCTCAAAGTAGAGAGGAAATCCCGAGGAGGCTTCGTCTTAACCCACACAACCAACTTCCCCGCCTCGTGCGCCGACGCCCGACAATGGGATGGACGCGTGGTACGCCATCCTTCGGATGCAGGAGTACATAAAGTACGCGAGATGACATGTTGCTGCCGGATAATCTCGAAACAGGTTTGCAAACATGGCGGATGTCCCCGATAGAGAGATTAGAAAGAACCGGGGTCGCATCCAGCAGTTCATTTGCACGATAATCCTGCAGGATGTCAACAATAGGTCTGGCGAGTTCTTCTACGGCTATGGTCTACCACCTAATGACGAGATAGACCTCCGCTTGGAGATGTCGCGTGATGAGAGGCCGTTCAACTCGCTTGAGGGCTGCCGTCCATTCCCCCTAGGCGTACAACCTGATCTTACGACGGGAACACTTGCTAAAGCTTGAACGATATGTCCTTGAACTTCCGTACCGTAATAATTGTTATATATTCCCATAGAATCGACTAGTTGCTTTTATTTAGTTGTATGAATGTGCATGTGAACATGTGTCCGTAGTTTCATTTACTTTGCTATATATTTCAAGATTATGGCGTACATAGCTTAATAATTATTTGCATTTACTCGACCACTACTTGCCTCGTATTTGGAGTTCGCCGATGATTAGAATGTTCGGTCAATCGTACACTCGGGGTGGAGCCGGTGAGCCTTGGTGCGACGGCCACAAGTATCAATCTATTGTGCATCCTACCTAGCCTCACCGACTCCATCCCCGGATGTTAATATTTGTTTCGACCGACAAAGTATGAGGCACGCTATTTAATTCGTACTACTTGTCTTCTATTTGAGTTCGCACTTCTTAATTGCATTGGCCGATGATTAAAATGTTCGGTCACTTGTACACTCCGGGTGGGGCCGGTGAGGCTTGGTGTGAAGGCCACAAATATCAATCTATTGTGCATCCTACCTAGCCTCACTGACACCATCCCTGTATGTTATTATTTATTTCGACCAACAAAGTATGAGGCACATGCTATTTAGTTCATACTACTTGTCTCTTATTTGAGTTGGCACTTGTTCATTGCATTGGTACTAACGTTTTACTTGTCTTGTGAATGGAGATGCCGACGACATATGTCGTGTACAAGGGGAGGGTTCCTGGAGTCTACGACGATCGGGAGGACTGTCGGAGACAGGTGCACCGTTTCAGCCGGCAACAGCTACAAGGGATACCCCACTAGGGTGGAGGCGGAAGGAAGATACGCCCGTTATCTAGCGGGAGAGATGAGGGACATGAGGAGGAACCGGATGAAGACCATGGCCTTCGTGATGATGGTCATGACCATGTTGGTCATGTTCTATGTGATTCTAGTTTAGGTTAGGACCTACATTGTGAGGTGTATGACGATACTTGTGACGACTATGTACCAAGACTTCTAACTTTGTGAAACTTCGCCGTTCGGTGTTGCATATGCACATGTGTTGTATGAAATCAACACATTCCGAAACGAGACTTGCGTATTTGTGTACTGATACCGAAATGAAACTTGGCTCTCTATGTGCTTCTCATATTGCATGTAATACTGTATAAATATGAACTGCGTTGTAAATATATACCGCTGTCAAAATTGTATTGTAATATGCTGGAAAAAAGTGGAAAAAAGAATTTTCGAATTAATTGCCGGCGCACCTAAATAACACATTGCCGGCGCACGTGGCATGCGCCGTTGCTGGAAGCACTACTCGCCGGCGCACCCGATAGTGCGCCGGTGAAATAGATCTTTGCCGGCGAAGCGGGGTGGTGCGCCGGCGATGAGCCGAGATATCGCCGGCGCACAACCTGGTGCGCCGGCAGTGTCCGTTTATCACCGGCGCGTTCGCACCGGCGGGCTTGTGGTGCGCCGGCAATGGGGGTTTTAGGTGCGCCGGCAATGGGCCTTTCCCTAGTAGTGTTGGTTTAGCCCAAAATCCAATGGATAATAGGGTGTGTGTCAAAACCAGTTTGGTGCCTGCCATGTGTTCGATGAAATTGCTGCATGAGATTCAAATTCAAATTTTGCCAAACTTTTTCTTGGGAGTGGTTTAAATAATGTTTGGCACCCAGTGGTGGTGTTGGTTTGCAAAATGGATCAAGTTTTGAAAATTCCAAAAAGGGTAAGATCTAGATTCTGTTTCAATGTTGCCATTTGGCATGCTTTTATTAAGCAATTGAGACAGAGTCAACTATGGTGGTCAACACAAAAAGTGTTCATCTTGATGAGGTCTTGGATGAGGTGCAAAGATTTGAGATGGTTTGGTTTAAGATTTGCTTAATACAAAGGCTCAAAGAGGGTAAGACGTTAAAATTGTCACATGTGACCATTATCACATGTAACTTAAATTTGATTTTTCTTTTGATTTGATTTGTGTTTCTTTGATTCAAAAGTGATTCTTATTAGTTTAGTAACATTTCCAAACCATTGACACAATTCAAAATGGCCTAGGTTAAAGATTTACAAAAGTGGCCATAGCCTCATATGTGTTGCTATTTTTATTTTCTTTTTATTTTCTTTATTTCTCTTTGATCCAATATGTATTCATTTGGGTTCATTTAGGGTTAGGTTGAGTTGATGGAGGGTTTCACCCTTTGGGTAGAGTGAATATGGCCTAGGCCATTATTTGTAAAAAAATGGCCATAAGCTCACATGAGCTTTTTCTTTTATTTATTTTTTTCTTTTGGCTTTGTTTCTTTTTGACTCCAAAGAGCAAGGTTTAGGGTTTAAGGTCATTTCAAAATACTTCACACAAGTATCATGGCAAAACTCACAACATTTAGGCATGAGCACTATGCACATTATAGAACTCAAATAAAGTTTTTGTTGGTTCCATTTTTTGGAAAAAGGATATTTGTATTTCTTCTTTGTTTTAAAAAAATTTGGGATGTTACAAACCCTTCCCCCTTAAACAAAATCTCATCCCGAGATTTAAGAAAAGTTAGGAACCTAAGAGAGATTGGGCAATTGGGTTAACAGGAAAACATACTTTGCATGGCATGGGGTGCTTCCTGAGCTTCTGTGGCATTCATGCGGTAGTAATGACCGTTGCGGTTGTTCGAGTTCCTTCCAGTCGAGACACGGCGCTGTTGCTGGGCAGGGGCAGCGGTATTGGGGGCAGTCTTGGCGAGCTTCTTGGGGCATTCATTAGAATAATGTCCAGTAACTCCACATTCATAACAAGTCACAGTTGACTTGTCTCTTGGGGCAATGGGTACAGCATTGCTTCCAGTCCTTGGGGCAGTATTGGTGTTGTTGTTGTTACCATTCTGGTTGTGGTTGCTGTTGTTGTGCTGGTTGTTGTTGTGGTTGTTGCCTCCGGGCTTCGGGGGTCCTCCATTGTTGTTGGTGTAGTTTGGGCGGTACGTCTGAGCAGGTGGCTTGTTGGTTCTTGAGGCAAATCCTCCAGATGAATTGGTGCGGTACTTCTGTTCATTGTTGGGTCCATTCTGGTTCATCATACGGCGCTTGCGGTTCTCATTGGCTTGGTGCAGCTTCCCTTCCATCTGGATGGCAGAATCCACTAGGGCTTCCAGATCAGCAAACGGAATGTTCACTAACACTGTCTGCATCTCGTCGTGCAGTCCATTCAGAAATCTTTCCTTTCTCTTCTCGTTGGTGTCGGTCTCATCCGGGGCGTACCTAGACAGAGTGAGGAATCTTTCACGGTATTCCACCATGGACATTCTTCCTTGCTTGAGTTCTCGGAACTCGTCTCTCATCTTCTTAATCAAACCCTGGGGCACATGGTACTTGCTGAACTTGAGTTTGAAGTCTTCCCAGGTCATCATCTGTCCTCCATTCATTGCGCGGGCACTAGTCCACCAGGCTCTGGCAGGTCCTGACAAGTAGTGGGTGGCAAACAGTACTTTCTCAGCGGCTTCTACTCCCGCAACTTCTAAGTTGTTCTCCATTGTTTGGAGCCAGTCATCTGCATCTAACGGCTTTTCGGTCTTGCTAAACATGGGGGGATTAGTATTCTGGAAATTCTTTAACTTAGATCCAGGGTGATCATGGTGTCCATGTCCTTGGTTGTTCTGGGCTATCTGCTGCAGTACGGCAAGGTTGGCTTGTCGCTCAGCTCTTTCAACTTCCCTATCTGCCATCATCATTTGTAGCATCTGCAGCATTGCATCCTGGTTGGTGCTGCGGGTTGGAGGGGCCATCTGAACATTGAGGTAGATGATAAGAGAAGAGGGAATTTTCTATGGCTTGTTTGAGTAAAGTTCAAAAAGTTTCAAAACTTGAGTAGTGCTGAGGTGGTCAAAACCAACAACACTTTTTCGTTCATACCAAACAACACACATTACAAACTAACACACCAAAGGTTTTAGGAACCATTTCCTCGTTCTACGATACAAAGGGACAGATACAAACTCACACCTACGAAAGTGCTCTAGTGATACTATTCCTCATGGTGGGTCCTTCGTCTTCATGGGTAATGTGCTTGGCGAAAAGTGCGGACGTTGTCCAACTCCTTGCGGGTCTTGTACAGCATGAAGTCCAGGTATGCAACATATTGGTTCATCTCCGGGTGCGGTGGCATGGTTACTGGCCTTCCCATGGGGTCATGCCTTGGGTAGTAAATGAGGCGAGTGTTCTTGAGCTTGTTCACATTTTGACCACACAGACGGGCAATTGCTTCTTGCATGGCTTTGGCTATTCCATCCTTCCAATTGTTCCCCCTCACAGAAAACCATACGGTTTCCCAAATGGGGGCTCCAAGCTTTCCTCTCAGATCTGCAGTAACTACCCACGGAGGTTGTCTTCCCGACTGATTATTGAGTGGCACTCCAAAGAACTCGGGATACGGGCGTCCTAAATATTCAACTAGTTGCTCCAAATCCTTCTCGAACATTAGGTCTCCTCCGTGGCCAAGCTGATAGGACTCATAGTTGTACTCCATCTCTGAACAATTAGGATGAGTAAGTTAGAGAAGTGAGCAAGTGTGTCAAAATTTTATGTAGAATTACCAAGAAAAGTAGAGCATGGATTTCTCATTTTGAAAAGATCTCAAGGACAAGAGTGAGAATAAGTTTTCATAAATATTGATTCATTTGTTTTGAAACTAAGTTTTTCAGACGTCCATTCTAACTAGGGCCTCCTAAGGTCAAACAATGGCTCTGATACCAACTTGTAAAAGACTCTTTCTTTGCCTAACTAACTCAAGTGGGAACATTAGTGTCATTCCCACAACTCTGTTGTGATCAAGTCCAATTCACCTTTCAAGTTCAAATCACAAGTCACCAGTCACATGTAACATTTTTGAAAAGTTCTGATGACGGAACAGTATGGCCTTTCCAACCGTCCATAACCGTGGACACGGCTATTCGAATAGGTTTACACTCTGCAGAAGTTGTACACTTGTGCCACAACTTTTGATTACATCCGTCGGTGATAACCCCGAATAATCATACTCAGTATGCGGATCATCAACCATAACCTTTCACTTACATACCCTAGTATAGGCACCTCTCCCCATGAGTTTGGCCTCCCGTGATAGCAATCCGTTATCCCGGAACCGCACAGTGGCTTGGGTCGGACATTCACCTCTTTTCAACGTCGTTTCTTTTTATTGTGGAGGCAGCTTTCGGCATAACCCCTATGACGCTTGTTTAGAGGGAACCCATACTAAAGTACATAAACTTCCAGCTTAAGCCCTACCCATAATCGGGTATTGTGGGGGTACTCAAAAATTGGAATGGTATCGCATCCGAACCCAACCATCAGCTTTTGTAAAATTCACCATGTCATTCACAAGTCATATTCACCTTCAAAATCTTTCAATAGAATGACTCATCATTCCAAGGTTTTCAAAGTCATTTGCTTCACAAGTTCCCATCTAGAGTAGTCAATTTTAGTTTAGCACTAGCAGCTATTCATGAGGGGTGCTAACTAACGTGTAGCTCACTAGGCTAAATTTGATACTCTTGTAGTACTCTATACTTAGACCAAAGTTAACTATAAAAGTAAGCTTGGATAATCAAAGTAAAAGCTTGTAAGAATAAAACTTGGGATTGGATCCTTAAGCATAAAATAATGGTGCAATGGTGCCTTGCTCTAGTAGAGCTTTTCATTAGGGTAGCTTGCAAGAGTATAGCTTGCCTTGAGTGGTACAGTGATCAAAGTTTTCTACTTCTTTCTCGTAGAAGACCTCCTCCTCCTGGTAGTCCTCGGTACTAGCGTCTATAAACGGATACGAGGTATACAATCACCAAACACATCTTAAGCACTAGACTTAACACACAAATGGTTCATACAAGCTAATCTAGCATCACAACATTATTAACATGGTGGTTGACTTTGTTTTCTTTTTAAGAAAAATAATTTCCTCTCATTGAAATATTTATTAGGGTTTCTATTTATTTCCTTTGAGAAATAGTTTCCTCTCATTGAATCTTGTTAAGATTTAATCTCCTCAAATAATAAAGTATGAACTCATGTTGACCAAGGTCAACACTTCATATTCATCTATTTGAGAAATTGATTTAAATGAGATACTATATCTCATGCAATTTAAATAATACTATAGAAACAATTTAATAGCACCAAGTAATAAAATATGAGGTTCTATAGACTAAAGTCATTACCTCTTATTGAATTACTTAGGACCATGATTTAAATGAGAGGACACCTCTCATACCATTTGATAAATAATTTTGGGTAATTTAAATGGACTAGAAATGGCCACATAGCCACTATTGTGCTCTAGCCCATGATCATGTAAACAACTATGCTATGTTTTTACATAAACAATTAGAGTTTTTGAAATGTGATTTATGAGAATTGAAATCACCTCAAAACTCATTATGGTTGATTTTTAATAATTGTTTGAATTTGGAAAAGTTACTGACTTGCTATTTTTGTTGTACTTGATCTACAAAGAACTAGGGTTTGAAACCAGTGGGGTTTGTTAGATCATTTCATCTACTTTCATACAAAATTGGAATCACTCAATTTGGGTTTGTAGATTTAAAGTTATTCAAATTCTAGCAAAGCATCAGTGTTGAAATTCGAATTAAACGAATAAATCGAATTCAAACGGCTGGGCTCGCGCGGGAAAAAGACTTGGGCCCGGGGAGAAAAAGAAATGGGCCAGCCCACTGTGCGTCTCGCGCGAGCAGGCCACCTGACAGTGGGCTCCACCGGTCAGCGGCACATAACTAGCGAATCGGTACGAGTGAATGTGGGGCGTAGGATTAGAAAGGGATCCGACGGCGGTGGATCGTCGTCGTCTCCGACGAGATCCCGCGTCTCTGGCTGCGAGGCTCGGGGGTCGGCGGCTTACCGGAGGTCCGGCGGTCGTCGGCGTGGATGCAGGGGGACGTTGTCGATGACGGCGAACCTCCTGGTACTGGTGGCGTCGCTCGAGGTGGCTCCAATCGACGGCGCCCTTGCTACGGTACTGGCGGTGCTCCGACGAGCAATTGAGGTGGCTCCGGCGGCAATGTGGAGAGGGAAGTGGTCGAGGAGGATCAGGGATGAGAGGGGAAGCGACTGGTGTGGAGAGAATGAGCGGGGAAGCGCTCTATTTATAGCGGCGAGGGGTGCTGCGGGGGTGCGCTCGGGTCGTCCATGGCGATGGCTATCCAGGACGCGAAGGGGCAAGGCGAGGACGGCATGGGCTTGCTATCATCACGGCGGTGCTCGAGTGCTTGCTGGCGCAGAGAAAAGCAGATGGGATCGCTCGGGCGACTGCGTCGTCTGCCACGGGTCCTGCAGAAAGCTTCGACGAGGACGACGGCGACAAGGCTTCCGCGAGCAATTGACCATGTCTACGAGGTAGCCGGTGGCGTGGTGAAGCTGTGTGCAGAGGTAGAGGCGTAGGGGAGGACTGAGGCGACGGGGCACGCGTGTGCCCTGGCGCGTCCAGGGTGCGGTGAGCGTGCACGCTCTGGCAAGCCTGGGCATACTGGGCGTGTACGTTCCTGGCCAGGGCGAGCCTCTCCGTGGCCAATGGCTGGCATGATCATGATCAGGGGAGATGGGAGATGCTCCTGGACAAGGTTAAAGTGAGAGGAGGGATCAGAGATGAGGAATGGCATGAGGATCGGCATGGTGCACGGCATGGTGATGTTCTGGTCACTTTGTGGCTTTAATCATCAATGGCAAGTACTTGGTTTGGTCCAGTAGTCATAGAAGTACAGTAATGATCACAAGGCAAACTTGGTTTAGCCCAAAATCCGTTGGATAATAGGGTGTGTGTCAAAACCAGTTTGGTACCTGCCATGTGTTCGATGAAATTGCCGCATGAGATTCAAATTCAAATTTTGCCAAACTTTTTCTTGGGAGTGGTTTAAATAATGTTTGGCACCCAGTGGTGGTGTTGGTTTGCAAAATGGATCAAGTTTTGAAAATTCCAAAAAGGGTAAGATCTAGATTCTGTTTCAATGTTGCCACTTGGCATGCTTTTATTAAGCAGTTGAGACAGAGTCAACTATGGTGGTCAACACAAAAAGTGTTCATCTTGATGAGGTCTTGGATGAGGTGCAAAGAGTTGAGATGGTTTGGTTTAAGATTTGCTTAATACAAAGGCTCAAAGAGGGTAAGATGTTAAAATTGTCACATGTGACCATTATCACATGTAACTTAAATTTGATTTTTCTTTTGATTTGATTTGTGTTTCTTTGATTCAAAAGTGATTCTTATTAGTTTAGTAACATTTCCAAACCATTGACACAATTCAAAATGGCCTAGGTTAAAGATTTACAAAAGTGGCCATAGCCTCATATGTGTTGCTATTTTTATTTTCTTTTCTTTTTCTTTATTTCTCTTTGATCCAATACGTATTCATTTGGGTTCATTTAGGGTTAGGTTGAGTTGATGGAGGGTTTCACCCTTTGGGTAGAGTGAATATGGCCTAGGCCATTATTTGTAAAAAAATGGCCATAAGCTCACATGAGCTTTTTCTTTTATTTATTTTTTTTCTTTTGGCTTTGTTTCTTTTTGACTCCAAAGAGCAAGGTTTAGGGTTTAAGGTCATTTCAAAATACTTCACACAAGTATCATGGCAAAACTCACAACATTTAGGCATGAGCACTATGCACATTATAGAACTCAAATAAAGTTTTTGTTGGTTCCATTTTTTGGAAAAAGGATATTTGTATTTCTTCTTTGTTTTAAAAAAAATTGGGATGTTACAGGGCCATGGCGGAGATCCGGGCGCAACGCGACGCCGAAGCTGCTGCCAGGCACGCCGCGCACTGGTGGAGAACTACCGCTAGCAATGCCTAGCGTACAATGCGGCTAGGACGTGCCGGCATGAGGAGGAAGAGGAGGCGGCCAGGAAGCGCCGGAAGAAGGGCAAGGCCCCGTTAGTCAACCTTACGGACGATGTCGAAGACACCAACGGTGTCGCCGGAAGAGGTAGGTAGAGAGCGTCGGGAGGAGAGCAACACCGGCAGTGTCAGACACCCACGACGGCGGTGGCGGGTCACACTGTAGACCTCACCGCCATGGGTGATGACGCCAATGGTGTTGACCTCTCCGGCGATGACGCTGCAGTGGCAGCGCCCGCCGTTCTAGTTTAGGTTTAGATTAAGTTTTTAATTTTGTCCAAACTGATGTAAGATATCCTAAATTTGAATGAAATTCACCGGTTCGATTTCCTCGCCATTTCTATTTATTTTATTAACCGCCGGATCAGATTCCCCACTAATTTCTGGCGCCGTTTTATTTTAAATCAAAAATAGCAAATGATGGCGTGTTACTTACATCATTTAGTGGCGCATCGGGGAACGCCAGCAACGCGTGTATCTAGTGGCATTGCTAGGTCGAATGCCACCATTATTATGTTGGAATGGTGGCGTGGCACGTCAACGCCGCTAGAACGGCGTAATAGTGGCACCAATTCTGCGGCGTGCCGAATCAATGCCACCAATTACAAAAATGCAACGCCACTACAGAGCTATTCTGTACTAGTGTATATAAAATCCACTCATCAGGTACAAGTGTTTTAAGACCATTTGAACTAAAATCCCGACACTTATTATGGATCAGAGGGGGTATATAAATCCACTCATCAGGTACTAGTGTTTTAAGACCATATATACACTCCATGTGCTTTTCCCCTCCCAAAAGGGTATAGCCATATAGGAAAAAATTTCTACTAGAAGTGATATCTTATTTGTGTTACATACTTCCATCCTCGCTTGTGTCGATCTAGGAAGTTTAAGGCATGAAAGGCATTGGAAATTAGGTTGGAAGAAACTTGTTACGAGTGGTATGTACATGTCAAAGTAGAGTTCATCTATTGTTGGAGATCCATGCTGAACTCCCGCATCGAGGAATGACAAAACCATATGATGGCAATAAAACTACACGTGTTTACCAACCAGTTGGGACTCAAAGTGCAGAGTCATGCAACAAGGCTGATTTTCCCTATAAAGGTGACTCGAGGGTTCATATCGAACTCTCGGGGAAAAAGCTTAGTTCTTCCTTCAATCCTCTTCAAACAACCTGTCAAGAAATAGAAACAATTTTGTGCCCCCAACTCCACCGAGGTGTTTGTCGAGCACAACGGTGTGTAAGTAATACAAAACTTAGATAAATAAAGCAAGTAAAGTGAACAATAATATTTTGAATTTTTGAAATTGTAAAGTGCTGAAAATTAAAGTGCAAGCAAAGTAGATATAGAAGTGTTTTTTATGGTTAAAAATGGGTCGGGGTTCATGGTTTCACTTAATATCTCTCTCATAAACAAGGTGGTATGAATATAGTACTTAATAACAAGCAACAAGTGATAGCAAGTAATACCGAGTAATTGATAAGCATGTATATGGATATCACGTCCTCCTAGCATAGAGATGATCCAACACATCTCACTAATACCCCTTGGAAATAGAACTTTCTCGAAGCAAGTTTAACACTAAACATAGTATTGACTTAAGAACTTTGACATGAAGTGGATTAAAATAATACTATCTTGCAAGCAAGGCCACCTAGATTGTCACAAGATGAACAATAGCACTTTTTTTTATCCCTACCGAGGTAATCAATGGAAAATAAAAAACTTTACTAGCACACAGATTTGTGTCACTTCCACATGCATAGTATCAAGTTACTCCAAATAATACACACATCCCCCTCTCTTGTTCTTGCATACAAGTTGGATCAGAACATAGCATACATGAACGGGGTAATATATGCATCTATCAATACATCAAACACATAATACTTCATTCCATCTCATTACTCATCTCATAACAAAAGATCCACCATCAAAACATTACATAGATGATCACAATCATGATAGGCAGCGCATGTGATCCTAATTAGTGAAGAACATAGGGAGAGATGATACAAGCTACTTCCACAAACCATAGTCCCAAGGTGGAATTCTCCCTCTTCATCATGGTGGCGGCGCTGATGGCGTTGATGGAGGCGGAGGAGCAACCGGGGGCGACTCCGGCGGTGTTTCCCCTCCCAATCTTCGCATGACTTCTCTGTTTCGTGTATTTCTTTGTTGACGGCCACCCCTTTGTGACTCCGTGATATCCAGCATATATACAGATGGTTTTAGGTCAAAACTCATTGGATGGCGTGAAGAACTGGGCAAAAGGTGTCATAGGGCCCAAGATGGGCCCCATGGTGTCGCTGGCCTAGTGTGCCACGCCATATGCCCTTTCTTCTGGCCCAAGCTACTCTAGGTCCATCTCCAATGCTCATCTTCTGATATTTCCCAAAAAATGATGTGGCAAAAATCCTAGCTCAATTTAATGTCTGTAAGGTCCCTGAAACTCAAAAAATATGCAAAACAGGGATTTCCATTACTGCAGCATTAAAAATCAATGATAGGGGACTTTGTTACAAATCCCCATAAATCAATGTAAAACAACTAGGGAACTTCACATATCATGCAAATATCATATAATATCATATCAAATACACCAAAGTTCGTGGATACAACATCCCCAAGCTTAACCTATGCTCGTTCTCGAGCATAAAGGTGATAAAAAAATCATGGACTTCGGTGTTCTAAACATTTAGTTTCATATCTTAATGATCATTGCTCCTAAACTGTAGAACAAGTGTTAAGAATAACAACAATTGCCAAACAAGTCATAAAGTTATAGTTCTCTTAAAACAAATATCAAAAGCAACACAAAAAAATTGCACCGTAAGCATTGGTATCCAATGAGCAATGAAGCAAGACTTGTGCAAGTGTGTGCATAGTGTTACTTCTTTTCATATCCTATTAGTTGGTCATAAGAATGATGGATGGTGAATAATCTTTGGAATCAAAGAAGAATAAAGGTGTAGCTCATGTCCATGGTGCATCATGGGTATGGAGTTCCATTGCCTCTATCATAAGCATCTTTAATTATTAGCACAAGGTTAAAGTAATCATTCATAAGAATAGTATTTTGTTGAAAAACTCAAGGAGAGGTTTCATGCCCGTGTAAAATGATTTGTGGCCCCACGAGCGTCCTGGTTATGTTTTCATTGCACTTGGTAGTATACATGGTACTGCTGATAGAAGTCTAATGCCTCATGCCTGTTTGTATGAGTAGCCGCACAACGTGTTTTCAGCGGGGCAACTATCCGTACTCCAATGACATGAAAATCATCCTTTCAAGCATTTATGCATGATATGAGATTTTTGAGACCTTTTGCTAAAAAACTTCTGCCATGACAGCATGGTTTTGGCTAGCATAGAGTAATGTCAATGATCCCATATACACTTTCCCAAATACAACTAGACAATTTCCGTCCACACCGTCCAAAAAACAAAATCACAAATAACATGATGATCAAACAATTGAGTTGAAAACGTCCCCCATGTCAGCATGGCTTTTGTTAACTCTCAATGAATATATCAATAAAACAATATAAATAATCCTCCATCAACAATATAAATTTTATTATTATATTCGTGCCTGTCAAGTTCGTGGTCACCCCAGAAGCTACACAATATGGGTAATAATATAGTGGACACTTTGGAATAACTTGGTTCAAGGGGTTTAGCTACGCAAGTAGATGTCATACTTGGTGTTGATGGAGGCTAGCAAAGGGAATATATTGACCTTCTACTTTAATCAGGTAACCTTGCTTATTTAGCATAAACAATTATCAAAGTGAAAAATACCTTATGTAACTGAAAACATTCCTTCCAAGATATCTATCACTAAATATCAAGATCACAATACCTTTCATATTCATAACAAAAGTAATGCCCAATGAACATAACAATCCAGTTCTTTAATTTTCACCCTTTCCCATAAACAATCAGAGCAATTTTAATTCTTGGAAAATTTTTATTCCAGTAACTATAAGATAGAACATGTGACAAGCCTACTATTAGTGGTCTTTATTAAAGTGTAGAGATGAAACTCAAAAGCAAACAAAAAATAAAAAGACGCTCCAAGCTCATAGGTTTTCTCATAGTGCTTAAAAAACAGAGTTTGAAGATTTGCAAACCAGGATTTGTGTTGGTGCAGAAGGATGTCTTGGGAATCCCCAAGCTTATGGTTTGAACCATTCTTAGATTTGATCCTCAATTTGGTTTGGCTTCATTCCCTATGAAAAAACTTCACTACAAAAACTTCCACTCTTTTCTGTGGGGTTAGTGGCATAAAGATAAATAGCAAGCTGCAAATAAACACCCAAATAAATTTGGTATTGATATGTACAGAGATTCATTCAAGTGTATAAAAACCAAATAACACCACAAGAACCATAAAAAATCAAATGGGAACTCAAAGAAGACACTTTTGTAACTCAAAGAAAAATCTGTCAAAAACGGCAGCTTTTGAAAGATGATTTTTGAAATGCCACCTAGAAAATTCAGAAAAATATGAGAAAAACATGTGCATGCATAGGATGAAAATATGCAATTAGGATAAATGTTACAGACTATTTCAAGTTACGTGAATTCCTGTTGATTTTTTCTCGTAAACAGCAACGCGCAGAAAACTGCAACCTAAGCATTTGGATGCATCTCTTAAAATCCAAATGGGTTGAACTTGGTACTTTATTTCTAAAACCTATAAAAAACAAAAATAAACCTAAAGAACTACAACAAACTCACAAAATGAAAACTCAAAGAAAAATAACCGGGTTGCCTCCCGCGGAGCACTTTCTTTAAAGCAATATAGCTAGGCTTCATACCTTTTTTATTTAAGAGGGACTCCAATCATGGGAGAAAATTTTCTTTGCTCCCTTATTCTTCCTTGGAAAGTGCTCCATCAAATAATACCAGGGTCCCATGGTGTGCTCAAACCAACCAAAGTAATAATCAAAGTGAAACATGACATATAGCAATACAAAGCATAGAACATGCAACAACGAAATTTAACTTTTTTCCTATACATTGGCATTTTATATATGAATAAATCACAGAAAATAGAGGTGTGCCATTGCATATTAATAGTAGGTTATTGCAAAGTTTTAGTTGTTTGAAAATAAAGAGGGCACTTATCACCTCCTCTTTCATAATAGTTGCAATTACTAGAAGCAAATTTAATAATATAACCATTTGAGGCATGCAACTTACAAAAATTTGATACATAAAGAGGATCATAAAAATTATCATGGCATTCATTAACATGCTTTCCTATTTCAAAATAGTTGCATGAATTAATATCATTCTTAACATCATGGTTGCAATAAGGATTTTCATAAGCATAAGTCAATTGCAAACCATATAAGTATTTCTCCACATAGACATATTTCTCCTCTATGGTGTGACTTGGAGGATTCAATAATAGTATAGGACTCTCATTAATGAGAGTATCATCATGACCAGCAAGTTTATCATATTTATCCTCACATGAATTAGTAAGAATTGTTAACCATGGAGGATCGTAAAGTAACATAGGACCATCATCAAGAGCATTATCATATAGCATATCTAAAACATACTCTTCATTATCATCAAAGTCATTATTTGGAATAACAATATCATCCATAAGCATATCATCATCAGATTCATCACTATAGTAATAGGTTCCATCAATAGGCTCATCCAAAATAATAGAGTTTTCAGTTTCAGAGTTACTATCATATGTTGATTGTATAGGTGGAGGTTCCCACTCTTCCCCAAGCTTAAGTGGAACTATAGCTTCTTCATTTTCTTCCTCGTCTATGTCCTCCTGCAAAATGTTAGTTCTTTCTTGGGCAGCGATACCCCTCTCATTATAGTCAACAACATAGATATTATCAATGATGTTGATTCTGCAATAATTAATGATAAGAGTGATCCCACTTTTATATTTATTAGACCACAACACTAGTTTCATAATTCTCATCAATGAAAGTTTTTATTCATAGGTTTCCATAAAGACCACAAATTGATCAACTTCTTCCATACCTAAATAAACATAATTCATTTTATGATAAGCTGCAATTGCAGGTTCCTTATGAGACCTACATTGAAATTCAAAGTGTTTACCAAAGTAAGAGTAACAAGTTTTATCATGATGTGCAAGCAACTCATTAGAAATATGATTTAGAACTATCAATAGATCATCCAACTGTTTCCCTTCTTGTGACTTTCTATGTTTGATAAATAATTTTCAAGTAGCACTTATAGATTCAAACGAGGAGTTATTTACAATTTATTTTTCAGACATAACATGAGTTTTTATGGTATTTTTCATTTTTATGGGTTCTCCGCATGCTTGCCACGATAAATGATGCAATCATTCATGCACACATGGTATTTCACGTGCGGTAAATCCAGAGGACACATGATTGTCTTGGCCTCCTCGATACTGGTCGGACACTTGTTCCCCTTGGGAGGACGTTCGTGCCAGAATGACATGTTTTCGTCGAAGCATGCGTCGGTCATTTTGTGTTTTACCTTCATCTCTAGAGCCATGAGCGTTACTTTCGAGCGGGTATCCTCGGGCCTGCATCCTTCATACAATGGAGTAACCGCATGTATCTCCAGTTGATCCAGCTTGGCTTTCTCTCGGGCGGCAGCTCTTGCATTACTCGTCTGCTTGAGAAGCAGCTCTTGAAGATGAGGGTCCTGCACCCTGCCCATCGATGGTCGATCGTCGTCTGCTCTGGCATCTTCCTCATCATGTCCAGGATCTTCTACATGGTGACTATGTCCTGCATCTACTTCGTGATCATGTCTGGGAGATTCTTCATCTTCTCGCCTGCCCTCGCTGTTACTGTCCTGTTGACCTTCCTTATTTCTTGCCATCCCATGGACAACATCATAATCATCTTCATCACCTTGCCACCGATAGCCATCCATGAAACCACGCATGAGCAGGTGGTCCCACACCTTTCAGGATTTAGGGTCCATAAGGCTCTTCAGCTTGCCTCTGTCTGGTTATTTTGAATCATCTCGACCGTAGCGGATATCAAAAACCTAGCCACAATGCCTTCGGTCATCGTGCGAACCATGGTTTCGTGCGGGGTATAGAGCAAAAGGATATTTTAGAACCAAAAGAAACATTTGGCATGACCTTTCCTAAAAATAGGACCTATGCGTAGTGCCCGATTTTCGCCGAAACGGAAATGAATCAACATTTCGGCAAAATATTGGCGACTCGCATTTCAAATCCCTGCAAACAAAAACATGCAACACCTTTGTGCAAGCTTCGCATACAACACATGTGCAAGCTTCGCATAACATATATGCATACACACACACCGCCCGGCCGCATATAACCTTCGCATACAAGCATACATGCACACACGCCGGAGCTTAATCGGCAGGCCACACACAAAACATATCCTCCCAATTTCATGCTCACCTATTACATAAAGTTACCGAGAGAGAGTGTTGGATGAGAAAGAAAGTTAAGATTAAGTAGATCTAGGATTGAGAGAGCTTCCCCTTACTTACGTATCAAGAAAAGTAGGTTCAACAACTCAATTTGGGTGAATCAAGGGTGGAAATGAGGTGAGGAGGAGGAGCAACACGACCAGATCCAGATTTGGTGGGATGTGGAAGAGGGGGGGGGGTGGGGGGGCGGAAAGTGAATGTGGTAGCATGTGGCTTGAAAAGCTGAAATGTGGTCCCAGGTTACCAGTGGCGCACCACTACATCGTGCGCCACTGCTATGTGAGATAGCAGTGGCGCACCATGTAGTGGTGCGCCACTGGTAACCCATCTTACCTATACTAGCTGGTCCCACCCCTCCCCAGGCTTACCAGTGGCGCACCACTGCATGGTGCGCCACTGCTATGTGAGATAGCAGTGGTGCACCATGCAGTGGTGCGCCACTGGTAACCCATCTTACCTATACTAGCTGGTCCCACCCCTCCCCAGGCTTAGCAGTGGCGCACCTCTGCTTGCTGGCCACGTTGTTTTGTCTAGTGTCAAAACTATTTTTCCAAAATTTGTTGGATAGATATGATTAGCTATGCATTTTTCTCCTTACCTCTATTCTTTCTCATCTTACCTTTGCGAGTTTTGAGTCTTCTCTCTTATCTGAGTTTTCCTGAGTCTTAGGTTTCCACGTGGGTTGGACGATCTTTGCCTTTAACAAAATAGGTCCGATCTTGGAAGATTCCACCGGAACCACTTCGTCATCGACCTGAGGAATGACTTCTTGTTAGTGGTGTCAACGGATCAACATGGAGCAAAAAACTCTTGTTAGTGGTGTTGAGAAGATTGACACATCGCCAGAAGATCCGATAGTTCACCTCTCTTCCCCCGTACCTGAGCTGGGATCTCGGGGCGCGATCCCTTGTTAGTCGCGTCGGTTGTAACGACCCGGAAAAACCCTATATTTGTTTTTCTCCGCTTCTTGTTTTTCCGTGTCGTTCCAAAGTCATCATCACCATGCATGCATCACCTCCATGATTTTGACAAAATAAAATTATTTTGTTGTTTTCCCTCTCAGATGGTTTTATTCAAAACCTCCCTCTAATCCCTTCCTTTAAACAAATCCTTAAAACAAAATTATAAATAAAAAACAAAATATTTAAAATGTTTTCTTTTTCAAATTCAAATTGCTTTGGTTTGGTTTGAAAATGTTTTGAAAATCATTTTCAAACAAAGGGGAAAAAGAAAAGGTTTTAAAAACCTTAACAGCTAACCTCCCCGGGCCTCCCTTTCCTTCTCCCTGATCCAGCCCACCTCCTGCCGGCCCACTTCTCCTTCTAGCCCAACAGCCACCCTATCCTTCCATTTTGGCCCACCATCGCCTCAAACCCACCGTCCATCTGGCCTGACAACCTTTCACACGCAGGGAAATGGAGACTCTCCCGTTCGTTGTCGTCTTCTTCAACACTCACGCAATAGGCGTGCCTCCTCTTGCTCGACGTCAGCGCCCATGCCGTGATCCTTCCCTCCTTCCACTTTTCCCTGCCCTTAAAACCGCCTCGGGGCCGCACCAAACCCTAGCACCCCTCCTCTTCTCCCTCTTCGCGCCGCCACACCATCTCCCTGTGAGCACAACCGAGACTGCCGCCACTTTCTCGCCGTCTCCCCGTCGCCTCCGACCACCCCACGCCAAGCCGACGCACACAGGAGAACCGCCTCGTCGCCCTCCTCCTCATGGCGCAAGGAATCGAGCTCAGGCACCTCGAATCGTCGCCACGGCTTGCTGGTGAGATGGTTGTCCTCGAAGGCCCCTCTTCTTGCTCTTCACCGTGGCCCAAGCCAATTCCTCACCGTTGGTCACTGCCATCCACCTCCGTAGGTTCACACAGGCTCTGCCCGCTACAGCGACCGCGCCCACGCCGCCATCGATGACCGGCACTTCTTGCTCTGCTCAACTCCTAGCTGACGAGCACGTCTCCATCCGCCAGCCCCGTGTCCTCGCGCCCGTGTGTTCCCGATGCAGATAAGTCCCGCGCGTGCAGCTCGTTCTGCTCCCTCGCCGCACCCGCCTTCTCTTCCGTGAGCGCGTCTCCGATGCCAGCATGACGCCCGCTGGCTCCACCTCAACGACAAGCTCGTCCTCCACCGACGATTCGCTCACATCGGACAAGGACGTGTGCAAGTTTCAGTTTCTTCAGAAAATGAGTGAGACCAATAGATGCACTTCAACTCACCGCGCACCCTCATGTGTGCATCAACGGAAACACAGCGCAGTGGTTCGTCTTTATGTTCTTATCTGAAGATCATGAGATCGAATCCCATCCGAGGCATATAGCCTCACCTTTTTCTTTTTTGGTTTTTTATCAGATCTGATGCCTACTGGGCCTCGGTCCGTTTCTCCTCCAGTGCAACCCATCGCCCGCGCGGCATCTATCTCCCTGCCACCCTCTCGGTACAAATCCGTCCCGTCTCCCACTCTGTCCCTTTTTCTATTCTTTTTCTTTTCTCAAATTTCTCTAAAATCATATCTAACACTACTAGAAAAACCATAATCAGTGGCGCACCACATATGCTCATCAGTGGCGCACCGGGGTGCACCAGTGCTATCACGCCACTGCTAACTGTTAGCAGTGGCGCACCAGTGGTGCGCCATTGGTAATCCAAATAGCAGTGGCGCACCACCTAGTGGGCCACTGCTAACGTACAGGTGCGCCACTGCTATATGGTCGAGGTGTGCCACTACGGGAAAAAGAGGTGCGCCACTGAAAAAAATTTGAAATTTGGATCTGGATCTAGATCTGGATTTTATTTTATTTTTATTGCATTTTTTTTATTTTCTTTCTAGTATGCATCTTGGCACGTTCTCTGTGATGGGAAGCTCCACATGCAGTTGATGAATCTTGGAGGAGGAGAGAATGAGGAGGAGAAGAAGGAGGAGAGGAGGATGAGTGGATGAGGAGGAGGATGTGGTGGCCGGAGTTGGAGAAGGAGTGGAGGAGGAGGAGGTGGTGACCAGAGTTGGAGAAGGAGTGGAGGAGGAGGGGGCGGAGTTGGAAGAGGAGGGAGTGGAAGAGGAGGCCGGGGTGGAGGAGGATGCCGGATTTGGAGGAGGAGGAGGAGGAGGAGGTCGGAGTGGAGGAGGAGGAAGTGGAGGAGGAGGCCAGGGTGGAGGAGGAGGAGGTCGGAGTGAACTTGTTGTAATGATCACTACGATGTGTTAATTCCTCTTGCATCACGTGTTTGCTTCGTTGCGCACGTCGTGTAGGAGGGCTGTTCAGAATCAATATCGGGCGGATTTTGGCGGGATTGCTGGGATCCGCATGGTACCGGTTTTGGGGCGTCACAAACTCTAATTTACGCGAGTTATACTTGCGAAGACTAGACCAACACGCACGCCCAAAGACTCGGAGGAAAGAGTAATCAGGTTGAATATGAAGAAGATGAAACAAAGGAGTTTGTTTATCAAGAGCAGGAGTGAGCATGTGATTAATCAAATAACAGGCGGTCAAGAATGCCTCATCCCAATACCGTAATGATAGAGAGGAGTGAGCAAGGAGAGCAAGACCGGTTTCTACAAGGTGTTGATGTTTTCGCTCGGCAATGCCATTTTGTTGCGATGTGTGTGGGCAGGAGATACGATGTGAGATGCCAGTGCGTTGGAAGTATGTACAGATGCGATGATATTCACCACCCCAATCGGATTGAATGGCATGGATTTTAGTACTAAGAAGGCGTTCCACATGGTTTTGGAACTTGTAGAAAATTTGCTCAACATTGGATTTATGCTTAAGAAGATATATCCAAGTGAAACGACTAAAATCATCTGGAGATACCGTTTGAACCCCACCATTCCTGGCTGCTTCAGCACGCTCCCTTCCCTCTCTTTGTTCGCACTGCACCCAGAGAACCACACCGTGAATGCTCCCGCCGCCCATCCGCCCAATAACGTCCTTGCATACCTCGCTCACGAGCTCGTCCGACCCGGCCACTGTACACCACTAACCTCCAGTAAAAAGGCAGACCGCGCCCTCCCTTCTCTCCACACCTCTCCTCACTCCTCTCTATCTCTCAGAGAATCTGGAGAAGGAGCCCTCCTTCGTTTCTTCCCTGGCCAAACCTGAGAATGAGCCGGAGCTCGTCCGTCCGCCTATCATCATAGACGTGGCAACTGCCCTCTCTGACTTGCTCTCTGATCCTCTCTTGTTCTCCCCCTCTAGAAACCCTAACTCGCTCACTCTTCTTGCCAGGAGCACGCCAGGAGTGTCGCCGTCGTCGAACCCTTCACTGTCGGTTCCCGTCCCGCCGTGCTCGCCCTGGTCGGCGTTAATATCTAGGGCCGCCCCTGCATGCCTAAGCCGAGCGAAGAGAGCCTCTGCGGGGCCGCTCGACCACGCTGTCCTCGTGCCGTTTCGCCGATGTCGCCCTCGAGCCCCACGGTGAATCACCGGCCTATCTCCATCTCCGTCTCCGCCGCTCAGGTCGCAGTCTCCACCATTGTTTGGTCATCGTTGCTAGAAACGCGTCGCGGACCGTTGGATGCAGATCCAGTGGTTGCATGCGCCCTCACCTCGCGCGTGGGCCACTGACCGGCCGGCCCAGCCTAGGCCTTTTGGAACCTCTGCCTCCCGCGTGACTGGCAGCCAATCCGGGCCGGCCCAGCACTGCGCTGGCCGGATCCGTTGATTTCGACCCATTTCTCTTTTCTTTTTCCTGATCCAAATATTGTCATGTTAGATCTGTCTTAGGATTTAAATCCCTAAAAATTCCAAACTCAAGAAAATCAACCGATTCAAATTTTCCTGTGTAGATAAACAAATTCTTAACCACCCAGTGAATGCATGTTATTATCTGCCCCAGATCTTTATTAGTATTTAAATTCCTAAAAAGCTGCTTCTGTAGTATAAAATCTATTTTAGGAGTTCTATAACTCTTTTTACAATGAGTCCAATTTTGTTAGAAATTAATTGCATGTAACTTTCTTTTGGCATAGGTTACAAAGCCAGAAGCTTCCTAGTTTTTGTTCAACACAGAAAATAAAAATGTCTCTGATCTGATTTTGTAGATTTTTGGTTTAAAATCTGTGAAATATTTTGATGTAAATCCAAATCCGAGTAATAGAGAACATCATAGCCAGTCTCTGGTTAAGAGGGATTTTTTTTTCAAGATACAGATTTTTTTTTTGCATTTTTCAACCAATACAGAGACTTCAAACATTAAAAAAATTACAGTAATTATTTTATAACTCAGAAAATTGTAAATCCAATTTTGGGTGAACTAGAATATCAATACCTATCTGTTGGTATGTTTTTAGCTTGTTGATTATGTACTGGTGTTTGTGAGTGATTTTATTGCCTTGCTAACTTTTCTGCCTTTGAAAAATAATTAAAAATAATATAAAATTGATTTTTGAACAAATCCAATTTTGTAGCACACTCTATGTTAATACCTACCAGTAGGTATATTGGTTGTATGTTGAAAAGTTACATATAGTTATTTGCTCTTTTTATTAAACTGAAGGCTCAAGTTTCAAAAATGAAAATTGATTGAATCCACTTTCTGTAGCTTTATAAAACTAAGATTTACCTTCTGTTATTTTACCAAATTTTTGTGAGAACTCTACTGCTGTGGGGAGTTTATTGGGTGTCGAAGAGGATAACCAGGGACTCAGTGCTGACCAAGGCAAGCCACCCTTGATGCATAGCTATAATCCTAGTGTATTATCTTGCATTGTTTACAGGTTTATGAAAATTGCATGTCTATCTATATTTATTTTGTGAGTGGCTAAGCCGCTCAGAGTTTTAGATTTCCACCCTTTCGGGTGCTGCCCCTCGATGACACCTACTGGACCCCTCCATTAGTGATATAGTATTTAACACCCTATCCTCTTTGTCGCCTCTTTTATAAATAAAATTGGACTATAGGTTGGGAGCCCTAGGAAAAATGAATTTTGAAAAATGTTTTTAAAGAGAAGGACTTCTTTGAAAACCTTGGAATGGGGCAACCCTGCCCAGGTGAGACTTTATGAAAGCAAAGTTTTGGCAAGGAGAATGCAGAAGGCAAGTGGCAAAGAATTTGGTTTTCGAAAACTTTGGTGCCTAGGTACTTACCATGACCAACTTTACAGTGCGACCACATTACCCTGAAGTGGGATGGGGCGTAGCGTAGTAGTTTGTCTCGCCTTAGTTTGGGTCCTACAAACTAAGGGGCAGTGAGAGCATGGACACCTATCGACCGTGGCATTCCTAACGTATCTGGAATGCCTTTCCTTCTCATACAGATGGCAGAGGTACAATCTATGAGCTTCCATTGAAAAATGTCCCGCAGTTGGTCGTGGCATTCTAGAGGCTCAAGCTGGCGGGGGACTTTGCAACTCCAGGAAAAATAGCCCCTCGGACTGTGGTGTTGGGAGGCACAACTCTAGGCGGCATGTCTTAGGCTAAGGCGAGCTGGCGACAAACTGTGATCGATTATCCGAGCCTCGCATACTTTCGTAATATGATCCAGGGAAAGTGTACAATCTCTGCAGAGTGTAAAACTATTCGAATATCCATGTCCGTGGTCATGGACGGTTGGGAAGGCATGTTATTTAGTTCTGAAGAGTTTTGGTTTATACAAGAGTATAAAAATAGTTTTGGGAAAGAATACCGGTGGGACCGGCAGGATGGTACCTGGGAGGTACATATGAAGATTGAAAGAGTATCTGGTCATACAGAGATGGCCGGGGAAGAAAGTTGGGTTATCCTTACCTATTAGTCTTCAAAAGGAATTTTGTTTTCAAAAATGTTTTTCAATAAAGATATAGAGATGCTATATCGACAACAGAAACTGATGCTCGATCAAGTCAAACCTAGATTAGAGCCTGTTCCTTGCTACAGCCGTACTGCATTTCCCTTTTACTTCTCTCTTAGGTGGTTTGCGAGTACATTAAAACGTACTCACTGGCATTGTTATCCTAGCTATTTACTTGGTCAGACTGTGAACAGGAGTACTATGATGAAGAGGAGTACGACGCCGAGGATGCGAACTATGACGCTCTTCTAGTCAGTCGCCTGTAGGGTTAAGGCATGACTTGGGCCCCTGCGATTCTTTTGCCAAGTTGTTTCTGCTGTTTGAAGTTGAACTTTGCCATCGTGGCTTTTATGTAAGACTGCTGTAAGACTTTAAATTCTGTACTGTAATGGATGTTGTAATCTAGTATCAGTTCAGTTATGTGTTCACGATGCACTGACCATGGGATCGTGAATATGAATGCATAACAGGAGTTTCGGACTACTAAGTTCGTGGCCCCACAGAGATGGTATCAGGGCCATCCTGACTGTAGGAGACATTAGTTAGCATGGACGTTAGTTAGGAAAAATAATATTTTGGGAAAAACTATTTACGAAACTTATTTTCCTAAAATAGACGGAAGAATAGCTTCTACCTTCTTTCTCTTCAAAAATTCTAAGTCTTTCCTCTCTGATTGCCAAAGTTTTTAAAATTCTTACTCCATTGTCTCATCCTCTTCAAACCTACATATTGTGCGATGTCCTCAACTCAGACCGGAAGCCTAGAAGCCGAAGATGGATCAACGCTTTGCGAGGAATCATGTCCCTCCAACTCCAGATAATGAAGATTGGATACTGAGTTAGTCATATAGGGATAATCACATTTTGCCTTTGGTCGTCACCAAAGTCTCCGTCGACAGCTGACCTTGTTCCTCTTTGGACTTGCACTTTTGCAGTCATCAAGGATCAAGTCCTCAGTTGCTTGACTAGTAATTTTTAGGATCGTCACGAGAAGTGTTTGTCTATGAAGCACTCCAGCAATTACCCCTCCGAATACCTCACATCCACGGGATGTTGGGACTAGATGTTCTGCGCAGTTTCTGCCCCAAACTCAACATCAACGACTCAACACCGCTCCTACTTCACCACCAACAGCTCCGAGGATCCCTGTTGAAGTCAATGTCAATAAAACGAAGGCGTCAACATCTCTCACCAACCCTAACCTATAGGACAGATAGGACAAGTTAAATTGTTTCGATTGAGCAACCGCATGTATTAGGCGTCCCTGGGACCTTAAAGTACCACGTGTGGATCTCATGATTGCTTACAGTTTTCTAAGTGTGTTGCCTTGAGTGCGTTTGTATCTGCTTGTTGTGTGTATGTTTGTTTTGGCCTTTTGGGCCTGAAAAAACACTTTTTCTGTGACAACCCCCATCTAGGAAACCTCCCTAAGATGTTTTCCCTCTCATACATTTAAATTCCTAATAGAATGCTAACCGCTAGTTGGATAAGTTAATAGAAGACCCTAACGCTTACTTGGATAAAAATTAATTACAACCCCTTTTTTGAAGTACCCAACTTTAGTAAGACATTTAAGACGAACCCAAGACGCCCTACGACGCCAAAGGAAACATAAGTCATACCCTCAAGGATACACTGCAATTCTGCGCGAAGATGAAGACTTCACTAACATGTCTAACTCTAGAGTATAGTTCTGCTAATCTTAGTGGTACCTTCATAAAACCCCGCCATGGCACACCATCTAACATGCTGAATAACCAAGTGAGTGGTAGTATCAAAGCCAAGCTAACCTACGTGATTCGTCTAGTCCTTGTCACTTGAAGCCTAGGTATCGCAAGTTCGATCTCCACAAAGCTACGAAAGACTGAAGTCTCTTCAAGGTCAAGTTCAACTACAAGCTTAGAAGGTCGACACTAATCTCAGACGCCAAGGTGTGATCACAAGGAAGAAGATCAAGTCAAGATACCCGAGCGAAGCAATGATGCTAAGCCAATAGAAGCCCCTCGGAGATCCTCGACACTTCCCGACCTCAACTACAAGCTTAGAACCCTCTAACCCTGTGAGATCTTTCCAAAAGTGCTAGATAGCACTCCCATACTAACCCCTAAGTGGCTCGATGGAAACTCGACAAGACCCTTCAACAACTTCAATTCTCAACCCATCAGCTTCAACAAAAGGAGGATATTCACCACTTCATCAAGGGAAGTCAACAACACAACTGAAGATGTAGAGCAAACTTGTTGAAGGAGCAACTACACCTGGAGGTTACCAAAACTCTAACTTGCCACGTAACCTCGTTAGTGCCACCCTTAGGAATCTCAGGGACGAGATTCTCTCAAGGGGGGAAGGTCTGTAACAGCCCAACTTTTGTAACCTTGTTTGAGCAGAGTTTGGTAGTGTGAAAATCAGGGCCAACAAAAACTTTTTATCTTAACCTCCTAAAACAGTATTCCTTGCATGTTTGTCTTGTTTGCTGTGTTAAGCATGTCTGTTTGAGCTAATTGTTGAACAAGTCTGTGAACCAACACATCCCTTGTGCCATAGTGATCATGTCTTTCAAAATACAACTATCTATTTGACAAAAGCTTTATCTTGGCAACTCCTATTTTTTCAAGTGATTTAACTTTTCTAAAACAAAGAGCCACGATTTATTTTGACATAAATGTTTTTCCAAACTAAGTATTTATAAAGCCCATAGGGATTTATAGGTTGGTATGATCCCACCTGTTTTTGCAAAACATTCTTTTATAAATATTCTACAAATGTATTTCAAACACCTTTGAAAAGTTTTAGAAAAAGGGGATGTTTATGTCTCCACAATTTCTGGAAAATTTTGCAAGAGCTTTGCTCTTTTATTTAAAACCCTTCTTAAACCCTACCATGACATGATCATCTCTTAGCACTGGTTCATCCTTTTGCCTTTTGGTTTGTTTGTTGTCTGTATTGACTTTGCGTGACTATGTTTGATTAGTTGCTTTTGTGTGATTCTGCTTGACTTTGATTGAATTGCTTGTGTGTAGCTTTGATCTACAAGTGGGCATATGGCCCAACCTATCTAAAAACACATCTTTTTTATATTATGGCCAGCGGGGATTTGCTTACAGCATTTCAAACTAATTATTTTCTTTCAAATACAATCCCTTCTAAATGTTTTCTTCTCTTTAAGCCCTAAAAATTTATTTCTTATGAAAGTAGTTTTTATTTTCAAAAACACAAGTTTATCAAAATTCAGAAATGAGGTACACTCTACGTGTGCACTCAGTTTATTTCACAAAGTAACTTTTATAAAAATATTTTCATAACTATTTTCTTTGTTTTCAAAAATAGCAGAGATAGGAAGGATACTTTTTTGGTACTATTCTTGTCTCTGAAAATTATGGGAATATTACCCAAGATTTATAAATGATTTTTGTGGCTATCTTCTTTCAAAAACCACACTTGGTTATGATCCACTTTTCAATGCAAATTAACAAAACAAGATCTCATTTCTCATCTGGGTGATCAAAACCCCATATCTTAATCTTGTAGAAAATCCCTGTGTAAGCATGAAGTTTCTCCTACCCACTCTCTATCTTTGGATCACTTCTACCAGCATTCAATGATCATCCTCAAGCTTGGATTCGTCTCTTCTTCTTGAAATGAATCTATAAAATACGTTGGCTTGTTTGGTTGCATATGGCTTGTGTTAGTCTCTTTCGTGATGGTTTGTGTGACTTACTAATCTACACTAAGTTAATGCTATTCTCCAAACCAAAATTCTGAAAAAGAAATCCAGGATCTTATGGCACCCACTCAAATTAAATGCAGTTTCCCTCCAATTTTTTTCTGAAACCCTAAACCCCAACTTCTCTATTTCTTCTACAAATTTATTTCAAGGTTTTATCAGCTAGTTTTTAGAAATATCTACTTATTTAAAATTGGGAAATGATACCTATGTTTTGTATCACTCATTTTCCCGTCAAGAATAATTTCTATATTTTATTTCCTTAATTCCAAAATGCATGGCAATGGCAACTATGTAATTTATTGCACTTTTAAGCACCTTTTTATTTGTGGGAAAATTCTATTGTGCCTTTTTAGGCTAGTAGAATATTTTTTTAACTCAAAAATTCATCTTGTTATTTTCAAAATTTTCAAAGGCTAGTTCAACTCAAATTTCACTAAATTTTTGCCTTGCTCACATGTGTGATCAAATAAATTCCAATCACTTTCAAACTTGGCAATGACCTTCACCACATCATCTCCCACCTATCTGATCTATCTATGCATGCCTTTGTTTGGTGAAATTTCAAACAAACTCAAATCCAGAATTTATCATCACATGCGACATCATCTATCTTTTACCAAATCTCTCTAAATCAAAGATGGCCACCACATAGCTACCACCTTGACCGATCCATCGCTTCTCTCTCTCAGTTTGGCCGAACCCTAGCACTGCTACAACGACTTCACCTTGCCTTTTCATGTTGGACTGGAGAAGAAAGAGGGAGACCCGTGGAACTCTTGCCAAGATCTTGTGCCACCCTCTTTTCCCTCTCACCTCTCTGCCAGGGAGACCAGAAGGTGGTCGAGGCCGCCCCTCTGCACCCCACTCTCCCTCTCTAGCACCTTTTCTCTACAACGCCCTCTCTCCTTCTCACACTCTCCAGTGGGCGTTCAAATGCTGGACAACAGTAAAATGACGTCCCCTCCCCCATAGGCTGCGCCACTGGCACGTCCTGTTCCTCCTTTCTGTAATGCGCACGGTCCGGAGGCCATCCATGCCCCACAACCAACTCGCCGTGCTTGACCACCCCATGGTCACCATGACCACAGCATGCCGATTCATTCCCGATCGTCTCCGCCTCTCCTGTCGCATCCAACGTTGTAGGCCTATAGGGCGTGCTAGAGCAGCCCACACTTCTGCCCTACCTCACCCTCTGGTTGCCCCCTCTGCCGTGTGGTTCCTGTCAAACAACTGCAGATACCATTTGAACCCCACTGTTCCTGGCCTTTTCAGCACGCTCCCTTCCCTCTCTTTGTTCGCACTACACCCAGAGAACCACACCGTGAACGCTCCCACCGCCCATCTGCCCAATCGCGTCCTTGCACGCCTCGCTCACGAGGTCGTCCGACTCGGCCACTGTACACAACCAACGTCTAGTAAAAAGGCAGACCGAGCCCTCCCTTCTCTCCACACCTCTCCTCACTCCTCTCTATCTCTCAGAGAATCTAGAGAAGGAGCCCTCCTTCATTTCTTCCTTGGCCAAACCTGAGAATGAGCTGGAGCTCATCCATCCGCTTCTCGTTGTACACGCGGCAGCTGCCTTCTCTGACTAGCTCTCTGATCCTCTCTTGTTCTCGCCCTCTAGAAACCCTAACTCGCTCATTGTTCTTGCCAGGAGCTTGCCAGGACTGTCACCGTCGTCGAACCCATCACCGTCGGTTCCTGTCCTGCCATGCTCGCCCTAGTCGGCGTTGACGTCCAGGGCCGCCCCTGCATGCCCAAGCCGAGCGAAGCGAGCCTCTGCCCGCCCGCTCGACCACGCCATCCCCGTGCTATTTCACCGACGTCGCCCTCGAGCCCCACGGTAAGCCATCGGCCTTTCTCCATCTCCGTCTCTGTCGTCCAGGTTGCAGTCTCCACCATTGTTTGGTCATCACCGCTAGAAACACGTCGTGGGCCATTGGATGCAGATCCAGTGACTGCATGCGCCCTCACCTTGCACGTGGGCCACCGACCGGCCGGCCCAGCCCAGGCCTTTTTGAACCTCTGCCTCCCGCGCGACTGGTAGCCGATCCGGGCCGGCCTATCACTGCGTTGGTCGGATCCATTGATTTTGGCCCATTTCTCTTTTCTTTTTCCTGATCCAAATAATGTCCTGTTAGATCTGTCTTAGGATTTAAGTCCGTAAAAATTCCAAACTCAAGCAAATCAACCGATTCAAATTTTCTTGCGTAGATAAACAAATTCTTAACCACCTAGAGTTGAATGCATGTTATTATCTGCCCCAGATCATTATCAATATTTAAATTCCTAAAAAGTTGCTTCTGTAGTATAAAATCTATTTTAGGAGTTCTATAACTATTTTGCAGTGAGTCCAGTTTTGTTAGAAAGTAATTGCCAGTAGCTTTCTTTTGGCATAGGTTGCAAAGCCAGAAGCTTCCTAGTTTTTGTTCAACACAGAAAATAAAAATGTCTCAGATCTGACTTTGTAGATTTTTGGTTTGAAATCTGTGAACTATTTTGATGTAAATTCAAATCCGAGTGATAGTGAACATCATATCCCCTCTCTGGTTAAGAGGGCAATTATAGTAATTAATTTATATCCAGAAAATTATAAATCCAATTTTGGGTGAACTAGAATATCAATACCTATCTGTTGGTATGTTTGTTGCTTGTTGATTCTATACAAGCGTGCGTAAGTAATTTTATTGCCTTGTTGACTTTTTTGCCTTTGAAAAATAATTAAAAATAATCAAAAATTGATTTTTGAACAAATTGAATTTTGTAGCACACTCTCTGTTAATACCTACCAGTAGGTATATTGGTTGCATATTGAAAAGTTACAGATAGTTGTTTGCTCTATTTATTAAACTTAAGGGTCTAGTGGAGTTTAGAAAAATCTTATCTCAAGTTTCAAAGATGGAAATTGAGAGAATCCACTTTCTATAGCTCTATAAAACTAAGATTTACCTTCTGTTATTTTACAAAAAAATTGTGAGTACTGTACTGGAGTAGGGAGTTGATTGGGTGTTGTTGTTTATTTTAAATGTTTGCGACGATAGATTTGAACGCCGCCGGATTTGAGGATGGAGAAGACTTTGAGGGGTTCGAAGAGGATAACTAGGGACTCAGTGCTGACCAAGGCAAGCCACCCTTGATGCATAGCTATAATCCTATTGTCTTATCTTGCATTGTTTACAGGTTTATAAAAATTGCATGTCTATCTTTATTTATTTTGTGAGCGGCTAAGCCGCTTGGAGTTTTAGATTTCCACCCTTTCGGGTGCTGCCGCTCGAGGGCACCTACTAGACCCCTCCATTAGTGATAAGGTGCTTAACACCCTATCCTCTTTGTCGCGTCTTTTCTAAATAAAATTGGACTATAGGTTGGGAGCCCTAGGAAAAATGAATTTTGAAAAATGTTTTTAAAGAGAAGGACTTCTTTGAAAACCTTGGAATGGGGAAACACTGCCCAAGTGGGACGGGGCATAGCGTAGTAGTTTGTGTTGGAGATATGCCCAAGAGGCAATAATAAAAGTGTTTATTGTTATATCTTAGTGTTCATGATAAATGTTTACATCCCATGCTATAATTGTATTAACCGGAAACATTAATACTTGTGTGTTTTGTAAACATAAAGGAGTCCCTAGTAAGCCTCTTCTTAAACTAGCTTGTTGATTAATAGATGATCATGGTTTCCTGATCATGAACATTGGATGTTATTAATAACAAGATCATATCATTAAGTGAATGATGTGATGGACATACACCCATAGTAAGCGTAGCATATGATCAAGTCATTAAGTTTGTTTTGCTTCAAGCCTTAAGCTACATAGTAACCTAATCCTTCGACCATGAGATCATGTTAATCACCTACACCGGATGGATGCTTTGATGACATCAAACACTACTTCGTAAATGGGTAGTTATAAAAGTGGCATTAAGTATTCGGAAAGTATAGGTTGAAGCGCATGGATCAATAGTGGGATTTGTCCATCCAAACGACGGATAGATATACTCTGGGCCCTCTCGGTGGAATGCCATCCAATTAGCTTGCAAGCATGTGACTAGGTCACAAGGGATGTCATATCACGGTACGAGTAAAGAGTACTTATCGGAGATGAGGTTGAACTAGGTATAGAGATACCGATGATCAAAACCTCGGATAAGTAAAGTATCGCGCGACAAAGGGAATCGTTATTTTATGTGAATGGTTCTTTCGATCACGAAGTCATCGTTGAATATGTGGGAGCTATTATGGATCTCCAGGTCCCGCTATTAGTTATTGATCGGAGAAGAGTCTCGATCATGTTCGCATAGTTCACGAACCGTAGGGTGACACACTTAAGGTTCGATGTCGTTTTAAGTAGATATGGAATATGGAATGGAGTTCGAATATTGTTCGGAGTCTCGGATGGGATCCAGGACATCACGAGGAGTTCCGGAATGGTCCGGAGAATAAGATTCATATATAGGAAGTCATTTTCCAAGTTTGAAAATGATCCGGTGCATTTATGGAAGGCACTAGAATATTCTAGAAGCTTCCGGAATAAATCACTATGGAAGGTGGAGTCCCGGATGGAATCCACCAACCCTAGCCAGCGAACCAAGAGGGAAGGTGGAGTCCATGCTGGACTCCACCACCTTGGCCGGCCAAGGTACAAGGAAAGGGAGTAATCCCAATCCCTCTAGGTTTCCCAATTTGGTAAGTTTTGGAGTTGGACTCCAAAGTGCTTTTGGGGCAACCCTAGGGGTTCCACCTATATAAAGAGGAGGAGAGGGGAGGGGGCTGACCACCACAAGCCAGCCGCACCACCAAGGGGCTCCCAGGCCGGCGCCCCAAGCCCCCCTCTCTCCCAAACCCTAGCTCTCCCTCCTCTCTCTCTCTCTCCCGCACTACTTACGGCGAAGCCCTGTCGGAGATCTCCACCACCACCGTCACCACGCCGTCGTGCTGGCGGGATTCCGAGGAGGATCTACTACATCCGCTGCCCGCTGGAACGGGAGAGGACGTCTTCATCGACACCGTACGTGTGACCGAGTGCCCACTGTGCGTCTCGCGCGAGCAGGCCACCTGACAGTGGGCTCCACCGGTCAGCGGCACATAACTAGCGAATCGGTACGAGTGAATGTGGGGCGTAGGATTAGAAAGGGATCCGACGGCGGTGGATCGTCGTCGTCTCAGACGAGATCCCGCGTCTCTGGCGGCGAGGCTCGGTGGTCGGCGGCTTACCGGAGGTCCGGCAGTCGTCGGCGTGGATGCAGGGGGACGTTGTCGATGATGGCGAACCTCCTGGTACTGGTGGCGTCGCTCGAGGTGGCTCCAATCGACGGCGCCCTTGCTACGGTACTGGCGGTGCTCCGGCGAGCAATTGAGGTGGCTCCGGCGGCAATGTGGAGAGGAAAGTGGTCGAGGAGGATCAGGGATGAGAGGGGAAGCGGCTGGTGTGGAGAGAATGAGCGGGGAAGCGCTCTATTTATAGCGGCGAGGGGTGCTGCGGGGGTGCGCTCGGGTCATCCATGGCGATGGCTATCCAGGACGCGAAGGGGCAAGGCGAGGACGGCATGGGCTTGCTATCATCAGGGCGGTGCTCGAGTGCTTGCTGGCGCAGAGAAAAGCAGATGGGATCGCTCGGGCGACTGCGTCGTCTGCCACGGGTCCGGCGGAAAGCTTCGACGAGGACGACGGCAACAAGGCTTCCGCGAGCAATTGAGCATGTCTACGAGGTAGCCGGTGGCGTGGTGAAGCTGTGTGCAGAGGTAGAGGCGTAGGGGAGGACTGAGGCGACGGGGCACGCGTGTGCCCTGGCGCGTCCAGGGCGCGGTGAGCGTGCACGCTCTGGCAAGCCTGGGCGTACTGGGCGTGTACGTTCCTGGCCAGGGCGAGCCTCTCCGTGGCCAATGGCTGGCATGGTCATGATCAGGGGAGATGGGAGATGCTCCTGGACAAGGTTAAAGTGAGAGGAGGGATCAGAGATGAGGAATGGCATGAGGATCGGCATGGTGCATGGCATGGTAATGTTCTGGTCACTTTGTGGCTTTAATCATCAATGGCAAGTACTTGGTTTGGTCCAGTAGTCATAGAAGTACAGTAATGATCACAAGTAATGATCACAAGGCAAACTTGGTTTAGCCCAAAATCCATTGGATAATAGGGTGTGTGTCAAAACCAGTTTGGTGCCTGCCATGTGTTCGATGAAATTGCCGCATGAGATTCAAATTCAAATTTTGCCAAACTTTTTCTTGGGAGTGGTTTAAATAATGTTTGGCACCCAGTGGTGGTGTTGGTTTGCAAAATGGATCAAGTTTTGAAAATTCCAAAAAGGGTAAGATCTAGATTCTGTTTCAATGTTGCCACTTGGCATGCTTTTATTAAGCAGTTGAGATAGAGTCAACTATGGTGGTCAACACAAAGAGTGTTCATCTTGATGAGGTCTTGGATGAGGTGCAAATATTTGAGATGGTTTGGTTTAAGATTTGCTTAATACAAAGGCTCAAAGAGGGTAAGATGTTAAAATTGTCACATGTGACCATTATCACATGTAACTTAAATTTGATTTTTCTTTTGATTTGATTTGTGTTTCTTTGATTCAAAAGTGATTCTTATTAGTTTAGTAACATTTCCAAACCATTGACACAATTCAAAATGGCCCAGGTTAAAGATTTACAAAAGTGGCCATAGCCTCATATGTGTTGCTATTTTTATTTTCTTTTCTTTTTCTTTATTTCTCTTTGATCCAATATGTATTCATTTGGGTTCATTTAGGGTTAGGTTGAGTTGATGGAGGGTTTCACCCTTTGGGTAGAGTGAATATGGCCTAGGCCATTATTTGTAAAAAAATGGCCATAAGCTCACATGAGCTTTTTCTTTTATTTATTTTTTTCTTTTGGCTTTGTTTCTTTTTTACTCCAAAGAGCAAGGTTTAGGGTTTAAGGTCATTTCAAAATACTTCACACAAGTATCATGGCAAAACTCACAACATTTAGGCATGAGCACTATGCACATTATAGAACTCAAATAAAGTTTTTGTTGGTTCCAATTTTTGGGAAAAGGATATTTGTATTTCTTCTTTGTTTTAAAAAAATTTGGGATGTTACAGGGCCATGGCGGAGATCCAGGCGCAACGCGACGCCGAAGCTGCTGTCAAGCACGCCGCGCACTGGTGGAGAACTGCCGCTAGCAATGCCTAGCGTACAATGCGGCTAGGACGTGCCGGCATGAGGAGGAAGAGGAGGCGGCCAGGAAGGGCCGGAAGAAGGGCAAGGCCCCGTTAGTCAACCTTACGGACGACGTCGAAGACACCAACGGTGTCGCCGGAAGAGGTGGGTAGAGAGCGTCGGGAGGAGAGCAACACCGGCAGTGTCAGACACCCACGACGGCGGTGGCGGGTCACACTGTAGACCTCACCGCCATGGGTGATGACGCCAATGGTGTTGACCTCTCCGGCGATGACGCTGCAGTGGCAGCGCCCGCCGTTCTAGTTTAGGTTTAGATTAAGTTTTTAATTTTGTCCAAACTGATGTAAGATATCCTAAATTTGAATGAAATTCACCGGTTCGATTTCCTCGCCATTTCTATTTATTTTATTAACCGCCGGATCAGATTCCCCACTAATTTCTGGCGCCGTTTTATTTTAAATCGAAAATAGCAAATGATGGCGTGTTACTTACATCATTTAGTGGCGCATCGGGGAACGCCAGCAACGCGTGTATCTAGTGGCATTGCTAGGTCGAATGCCACCATTATTATGTTGGAATGGTGGCGTGGCACGTCAACGCCGCTAGAACGGCGTAATAGTGGCACCAATTCTGCGGCGTGCCGAATCAATGCCACCAATTACAAAAATGCAACGCCACTACAGGGCTATTCTGTACTAGTGTATATAAAATCCACTCATCAGGTACAAGTGTTTTAAGACCATTTGAACTAAAATCCCGACACTTATTATGGATCAGAGGGGGTATATAAATCCACTCATCAGGTACTAGTGTTTTAAGACCATATATACACTCCATGTGCTTTTCCCCTCCCAAAAGGGTATAGCCATATAGGAAATTTCTTCTACTAGAAGTGATATCTTATTTGTGTTACATACTTCCATCCTCGCTTGTGTCGATCTAGGAAGTTTCAGGCATGAAAGGCATTGGAAATTAGGTTGGAAGAAACTTGTTACGAGTGGTATGTACATGTCAAAGTAGAGTTCATCTATTGTTGGAGATCCATGCTAAACTCCCGCATCGAGGAATGACAAAACCATATGATGGCAATAAAACTACACGTGTTTACCAACCAGTTGGGACTCAAAGTGCAGAGTCATGCAGCAAGGCTGATTTTCCCTATAAAGGTGACTCGAGGGTTCATATCGAACTCTCGGGGAAAAAGCTTAGTTCTTCCTTCAATCCTCTTCAAACAACCTGTCAAGAAATAGAAACAATTTTGTGCCCCCAACTCCACCGAGGTGTTTGTCAGGCACAACGGTGTGTAAGTAATACAAAACTTAGATAAATAAAGCAAGTAAAGTGAACAATAATATTTTGAATTTTTGAAATTGTAAAGTGCTGAAAATTAAAGTGCAAGCAAAGTAGATATAGAAGTGTTTTTTATGGTTAAAAATGGGTCGGGGTTCATGGTTTCACTTAATATCTCTCTCATAAACAAGGTGGTATGAATATAGTACTTAATAACAAGCAACAAGTGATAGCAAGTAATATTGTGTAATTGATAAGTATTTATATGGGCATCACGTCCTAGCATAGAGATGATGCAACACATCTAACTAATACTCCCTTGGAAATAGAACTTTCTCGAAGCAAGTTTAACACTAAACATAGTATTGACTTAAGAACTTTGACATGAAGTGGATTAAAATAATACTATCTTGCAAGCAAGGCCACCTAGATTGTCACAAGATGAACAATAGCACATTTTTTTATCCCTACCGAGGTAATCAATGGAAAATAAAAAACTTTACTAGCACACAGATTTGTGTCACTTCCATATGCATAGTATCAAGTTACTCCAAATAATACACACATCCCCCTCTCTTGTTCTTGCATACAAGTTGGATCAGAACATAGCATACATGAACGGGGTAATATATGCATCTATCAATACATCAAACACATAATACTTCATTCCATCTCATTACTCATCTCATAACAAAAGATCCACCATCAAAACATTACATAGATGATCACAATCATGATAGGCAGCGCATGTGATCCTAATTAGTGAAGAACATAGGGAGAGATGATACAAGCTACTTCCACAAACTCATAGTACAATATGGACTCCCTCTTTATCACGGTGGAGGCGTGATGGTGTTGATGGAGTCGGAGGAGCAACCGGGGGCGACTCCGGCGGTGTTTCCCCTCCCAATCTTCGCATGACTTCTCTGTTTCGTGTATTTCTTTGTTGACGGCCACCCCTTTGTGACTCCGTGATATCCAGCATATATACAGATGGTTTTAGGTCAAAACTCATTGGATGGCGTGAAGAACGGGGCAAAAGGTGTCACAGGGCCCAAGATGGGCCCCATGGTGTCGCTGGCCTAGTGTGCCACGCCATATGCCCTTTCTTCTGGCCCAAGCTACTCTAGGTCCATCTCCAATGCTCATCTTCTGATATTTCCCAAAAAATGATGTGGCAAAAATCCTAGCTCAATTTAATGTCTGTAAGGTCCCTGAAACTCAAAAAATATGCAAAACAGGGATTTCCATTACTGCAGCATTAAAAATCAATGATAGGGGACTTTGTTACAAATCCCCATAAATCAATGTAAAACAACTAGGGAACTTCACATATCATGCAAATATCATATAATATCATATCAAATACACCAAAGTTCGTGGATACAACATCCCCAAGCTTAACCTATGCTCGTTCTCGAGCATAAAGGTGATAAAAAAATCATGGACTTCGGTGTTCTAAACATTTAGTTTCATATCTTAATGATCATTGCTCCTAAACTGTAGAACAAGTGTTAAGAATAACAACAATTGCCAAACAAGTCATAAAGTTATAGTTCTCTTAAAACAAATATCAAAAGCAACACAAGAAAATTGCACCGTAAGCATTGGTATCCAATGAGCAATGAAGCAAGACTTGTGCAAGTGTGTGCATAGTGTTACTTCTTTTCATATCCTATTAGTTGGTCATAAGAATGATGGATGGTGAATAATCTTTGGAATCAAAGAAGAATAAAGGTGTAGCTCATGTCCATGGTGCATCATGGGTATGGAGTTCCATTGCCTCTATCATAAGCATCTTTAATTATTAGCACAAGGTTAAAGTAATCATTCATAAGTATAGTATTTTGTTGACAAACTCAAGGAGAGGTTTCATGCCCGTGTAAAATGATTTGTGGCCCCACGAGCGTCCTGGTTATGTTTTCATTGCACTTGGTAGTATACATGGTACTGCTGATAGAAGTCTAATGCCTCATGCCTGTTTGTATGAGTAGCCGCACAACGTGTTTTCAGCGGGGCAACTATCCGTACTCCAATGACATGAAAATCATCCTTTCAAGCATTTATGCATGATATGAGATTTTTGAGACCTTTTGCTAAAAAACTTCCCCCATGACAGCATGGTTTTGGCTAGCATAGAGTAATGTCAATGATCCCATATACACTTTCCCAAATACAACTAGACAATTTCCGTCCACACCGTCCAAAAAAAAAAATCACAAATAACATGATTACCAAACAATTGAGTTGAAAACGTCCCCCATGTCAGCATGGCTTTTGTTAACTCTCAATGAATATATCAATAAAACAATATAAATAATCCTTCTTACTATGTCAAATTTTATTATTATATTCGTGCCTGTCAAGTTCGTGGTCACCCCAGAAGCTACACAATATGGGTAATAATATAGTGGACACTTTGGAATAACTTGGTTCAAGGGGTTTGGCTACGCAAGTAGATGTCATACTTGGTGTTGATGGAGGCTAGCAAAGGGAATATATTGACCTTCTACTTTAATCAGGTAACCTTGCTTATTTAGCATAAACAATTATCAAAGTGAAAAATACCTTATGTAACTGAAAACATTCCTTCCAAGATATCTATCACTAAATATCAAGATCACAATACCTTTCATATTCATAACAAAAGTAATGCCCAATGAACATAACAATCCAGTTCTTTAATTTTCACCCTTTCCCATAAACAATCAGAGCAATTTTAATTCTTGGAAAATTTTATTCCAGTAACTATAAGATAGAACATGTGACAAGCCTACTATTAGTGGTCTTTATTAAAGTTTAGAGATGAAACTCAAAAGCAAACAAAAAATAAAAAGACGCTCCAAGCTCATAGGTTTTCTCATAGTGCTTAAAAAACAGAGTTTGAAGATTTGCAAACCAGGATTTGTGTTGGTGCAGAAGGATGTCTTGGGAATCCCCAAGCTTATGGTTTGAACCATTCTTAGATTTGATCCTCAATTTGGTTTGGCTTCATTCCCTGTGAAAAAACTTCACTACAAAAACTTCCACTCTTTTTTGTGGGGTTAGTGGCATAAAGATAAATAGCAAGCTGCAAATAAACACCCAAATAAATTTGGTATTGATATGTACAGAGATTCATTCAAGTGTATAAAAACCAAATAACACCACAAGAACCATAAAAAATCAAATGGGAACTCAAAGAAGACACTTTTGTAACTCAAAGCAAAATCTGTCAAAAACGGCAGCTGTTGAAAGATGATTTTTGAAATGCCACCTAGAAAATTCATAAAAATATGAGAAAAACATGTGCATGCATAGGATAAAAATATCCAATTAGGATAAATGTTACAGACTATTTCAAGTTACGTGAATTCCTGTTGATTTTTTTTCGTAAACAGCAACGCGCAGAAAACTGCAACCTAAGCATTTGTATGCATCTCTTAAAATCCAAATGGGTTGAACTTGGTACTTTATTTCTAAAACCTATAAAAAACAAAAATAAACCTAAAGAACTACAACAAACTCACAAAATGAAAACTCAAAAAAAATAACCGGGTTGCCTCCCGCAGAGCACTTTCTTTAAAGCCATATAGCTAGGCTTCATACCTTTTTTATTTAAGAGGGACTCCAATCATGGGAGAAAATTTTCTTTGCTCCCTTATTCTTCCTTGGAAAGTGCTCCATCAAATAATACCAGGGTCCCATGGTGTGCTCAAACCAACAAAAGTAATAATCAAAGTGAAACATGACATATAGAAATACAAAGCATAGAACATGCAACAACGAAATTTAACTTTTTTCCTATGCATTGGCATTTTATATATGAATAAATCACAGAAAATAGAGGTGTGCCATTGCATATTAATTGTAGGTGATTGCAAAGTTTTAGTTGTTTGAAAATAAAGAGGGCACTTATCACCTCCTCTTTCATAATAGTTGCAATTACTAGAAGCAAATTTAACAATATAACCATTTGAGGCATGCAACTTACAAAAATTTGATACATAAAGAGGATCATTAAAATTATCATGGCATTCATTAACATGCTTTCCTATTTCAAAATAGTTGCATGAATTAATATCATTCTTAACATCATGGTTGCAATAAGGATTTTCATAAGCATAAGTCAATTGCAAACCATATAAGTATTTCTCCACATAGACATATTTCTCCTCTATGGTGTGACTAGGAGGATTCAATAATAGTATAGGACTCTCATTAATGAGAGTATCATCATGACCAGCAAGTTTATCATATTTATCCTCACATGAATTAGTAAGAATTGTTAACCATGGAGGATCGTAAAGTAACATAGGACCATCATCAAGAGCATTATCATATAGCATATCTAAAACATACTCTTCATTATCATCAAAGTCATTATTTGGAATAACAATATCATCCATAAGCATATCATCATCAGATTCATCACTATAGTAATAGGTTCCATCAATAGGCTCATCCAAAATAATAGAGTTTTCAGTTTCAGAGTTACTATCATATGTTGATTGTACAGGTGGAGGTTCCCACTCTTCCCCAAGCTTAAGTGGAACTATAGCTTCTTCATTTTCTTCCTCGTCTATGTCCTCCTGCAAAATGTTAGTTCTTTCTTGGGCAGCGATACCCCTCTCATTATAGTCAACAACATAGATATTATCAATGATGTTGATTATGCAATAATTAATGATAAGAGTGATCCCACTTTTATATTTATTAGACCACAAAACTAGTTTCATAATTCTCATCAATGAAAGTTTTTATTCATAGGTTTCCATAAAGACCACAAATTGATCAACTTCTTCCATACCTAAATAAACATAATTCATCTTATGATAAGCTGCAATTGCAGGTTCCTTATGAGACCTACATTGAAATTCAAAGTGTTTACCAAAGTAAGAGCAACAAGTTTTATCATGATGTGCAAGCAACTCATTAGAAATATGATTTAGAACTATCAATAGATCATCCAACTGTTTCCCTTCTTGTGACTTTCTATGTTTGATAAATAATTTTCAAGTAGCACTTATAGATTCAAACGAGGAGTTATTTACAATTTATTTTTCAGACATAACATGAGTTTTTATGGTATTTTTCATTTTTATGGGTTCTCCGCATGCTTGCCACGATAAATAATGCAATCATTCATGCACACATGGTATTTCACGTGCGGTAAATCCAGAGGACACATGATTTTCTTGGCCTCCTCGATACTGGTCGGACACTTGTTCCCCTTGGGAGGACGTTCATGCCAGAATGACATGTTTTCGTCGAAGCATGCGTCGGTCATTTTGTGTTTTACCTTCATCTCTAGAGCCATGAGCGTTACTTTCAGGCGGGTATCCTCGGGCCTGCATCCTTCATACAATGGAGTAACCGCATCTATCTCCAGTTGATCCAGCTTGGCTTTCTCTCGGGCGGCAGCTCTTGCATTACTCGTCTGCTTGAGAAGCAGCTCTTGAAGATGAGGGTCCTGCACCCTTCCCATCGATGGTCCATCGTCGTCTGCTCTGGCATCTTCCTCATCATGTCCAGGATCTTCTACATGGTGACTATGTCCTGCATCTACTTCGTGATCATGTCTGGGAGATTCTTCATCTTCTCGCCTGCCCTCGCTGTTATTGTCCTGTTGACCTTCCTTATTTCTTGCCATCCCATGGACAACATCATAATCATCTTCATCACCTTGCCACCGATAGCCATCCATGAAACCACGCATGAGCAGGTGGTCCCACACCTTTCAGGATTTAGGGTCCATAAGGCTCTTCGACCTTGCCTCTCGTCCGGTTATTTTGAATCATCTCGACCGTAGCGGATATCAAAAACCTAGCCACAATGCCTTCGGTCATCGTGCGAACCATGGTTTCGTGCGGGGTATAGAGCAAAAGGATATTTTAGAACCAAAAGAAACATTTGGCATGACCTTTCCTAAAAATAGGACCTATGTGTAGTGCCCGATTTTCGCCGAAACGGAAATGAATCAACATTTCGGCAAAATATTGGCGACTCACATTTCAAATCCCTGCAAACAAAAACATGCAACACCTTTCTGCAAGCTTCGCATAACATATATGCATACACACACACCGCCCGGCCGCATATAACCTTCGCATACAAGCATACATGCACACACGCCGGAGCTTAATCGGCAGGCCACACACAAAACATATCCTCCCAATTTCATGCTCACCTATTACATAAAGTTACCGAGAGAGAGTGTTGGATGAGAAAGAAAGTTAAGATTAAGTAGATCTAGGATTGAGAGAACTTCCCCTTACTTACGTATCAAGAAAAGTAGGTTCAACAACTCAATTTGGGTGAATCAAGGGTGGAAATGAGGTGAGGAGGAGGAGCAACACAACCAGATCCAGATTTGGTGGGATGTGGAAGAGGGGGGGGGCGGAAAGTGAATGTGGTAGCATGTGGCTTGAAAAGCTGAAATGTGGTCCCAGTTTACCAGTGGCGCACCACTACATCGTGCGCCACTGCTATGTGAGATAGCAGTGGCGCACCATGTAGTGGTGCGCCACTGGTAACCCATCTTACCTATACTAGCTGGTCCCACCCCTCCCCAGGCTTACGGTGGCGCACCACCGCATGGTGCGCCACTGCTATGTGAGATAGCGAGTGGTGCACCATGCGGTGGTGCGCCACTGGTAACCCATCTTACCTATACTAGCTGGTCCCACCCCTCCCCAGGCTTAGCAGTGGCGCACCTCTGCTTGCTGCGCCATTGGTAAGCCTGGGGAGGGGGGTGGACCCAGCAGAAAAATAGCAGTGGCGCATGTGTGGCTTGGTGTGCCACTAGTAACAGGCTTAGTGGTGGCGCACCTCTTGCTGGTGCGTCACTGCTATATAGCAGTGGCGTACCACTAGCATGGTGCGCCACTGGTAGTGATCTTATCGCTAGGCCTTTTTCTAGTAGTGCAACTAAAACTTGATGTCGGTTAATATTTAATGCAGTGGCATCGGTGAGCCCCTTTGTGCAAGCATCGGCTCATTGTCTCGCTTGTGTCCCATAGGACCCGAGTTCTTGTTATATGTTCTAAGGCTGAGCGCACTAACCACTCGCAGGAGGTTTTATCGGGACCACAACTTTGGGTTTATTTGCCTATGCCATGTATGACATGCTTTACTTACTATTGCCTTTGGGTGCTTTAATTCATGTTGCCTTCGGGTGTTTATATTCTTTACTGTACCTTGCGGGACATTTAGCGAAGCGGGCTGTTCATGCTCACCTAGCCATCGGCGCAAACCCTGAGTCCACTTCGGAGTACGGCCGAACTTTGTTACGCGTAGTTAGTGGGGTGGCCCCCATAGACCTTCTTGTAGAGCTCGGGAAGGTCTCGTCGTGAGACTCTGTTTTGATCCAGCAGTGTTGAACGTGCGTGTATGGGAACAGTAATGCACCCCTATAGGGTAAATCTTTCCGGAAAGCCATGTCCGCGGTAATGGACGACTTGGAGCTGTTTAACTCGATCATAGAACAACTCACAACTTATACTTGTTGCTAATTACTTGCTAATAATTTGCGTAGTAATTTAGCATTACTACAACTGATACCAACTAAACTTGTCAACCGTGTGAGTGCATGTACATTGCTTCTTCACTTTGCGTGAAAGGGATATGTTCATCTGGCTGGGTTATGCTTGTGTCGTATCTAGTTGGTTCTTTATGCGCTCTCTTACCTTCTCTGAGTAGACGGAAGTTGTATCGTGTCTCTATAAGTTTTAGTGCAAGCTTTGCTACCGCTAAACACCACAATATAGCCTGGAGAGCATAGCCTAGTTCTAGTCTCACTGAGTACACGTGCCCTTGGTACTCACGCTCTGCTTTCTCCCTTTTTTGTCTCCTCCCCCTTTTCGTCGACAACCGTTGGCCTTACTTTTGACAGGTATGAGATCGATGACGTTAGCAAGGTCACCCTTCTAGCTTGGCCTGGGCAGGGTTATGGATGCCACTGGTTATCGTCAGGACTCTTAGTCCAATTTGTACTCTTGTCCGTACTCAGACGTTCTATTTCCTTTATTTGTGACTTGGATCTTTGCATGTATATTTGTATTCTTGGCTCGTTAGAGTCATTGTTGTAATATATATGTTCTCTTGTAGGAGGGCGTCTCAGAATTGATATTGTGCGGATTTTGGCGGGATTGCTGGGATCCGCATGGTACCGGTTTTGGGGCATCACAAAGTGGCATCAGAGCTCTGGTTTATCGATACCCCACTGGTCCGCTCTTCTTGTAGCATAACCTTGATAACGGACGTTGTTTTGTCTAGTGTCAAAACTATTTTTCCAAAATTTGTTGGATAGATCTGATTAGCTATGCATTTTTCTCCTTACCTCTATTCTTTCTCATCTTACCTTTGCGAGTTTTGAGTCTTCTCTCTTATCTGAGTTTTCCTGAGTCTTAGGTTTCCATGTGGGTTGGACGATCTTTGCCTTTAACAAAATAGGTCCGATCTTGGAAGATTCCACCGGAACCACTTCGTCATCGACCTGAGGAATGACTTCTTGTTAGTGGTGTCAACGGATCAACATGGAGCAAAAACTCTTGTTAGTGGTGTTGAGAAGATTGACACATCACCAGAAGATACGATAGTTCACCTCTCTTCCCCCGTACCTGAGCTGGGATCTCGGGGCGCGATCCCTTGTTAGTCGCGTCGGTTGTAACGACCCGGAAAAACCCTATATTTGTTTTTCTCCGCTTCTTGTTTTTCCGTGTCGTTCCAAAGTCATCATCACCATGCATGCATCACCTCCATGATTTTGACAAAATAAAATTATTTTGTTGTTTTCCCTCTCAGATGGTTTTATTCAAAACCTCCCTCTAATCCCTTCCTTTAAACAAATCCTTAAAACAAAATTATAAATAAAAAACAAAATATTTAAAATGTTTTCTTTTTCAAATTCAAATTGCTTTGGTTTGGTTTGAAAATGTTTTGAAAATCATTTTCAAACAAAAGGGGAAAAAGAAAAGGTTTTAAAAACCTTAACAGCTAACCTCCCCGGGCCTCCCTTTCCTTCTCCCTGATCCAGCCCACCTCCTGCCGGCCCACTTCTCCTTCTAGCCCAACAGCCACCCTATCCTTCCGTTTTGGCCCACCATCGCCTCAAACCCACCGTCCATCTAGCCTGACAACCTTTCACACGCAGGGAAACGGAGACTCTCCCGTTCGTTGTCGTCTTCTTCAACACTCACGCAATAGGCGTGCCTCCTCTTGCTCGACGTCAGCGCCCATGCCGTGATCCTTCCCTCCTTCCGCTTTTCCCTGCCCTTAAAACCGCCTCGGGGCCGCACCAAACCCTAGCACCCCTCCTCTTCTCCCTCTCCGCGCCGCCACACCATCTCCCTGTGAGCACAACCGAGACTGCTGCCACTTTCTCGCCGTCTCCCCGTCGCCTCCGACCACCCCACGCCTAGCCGACGCACACAGGAGAACCGCCTCGTCGCCCTCCTCCTCATGGCGCAAGGAATCGAGCTCAGGCACCTCGAATCGTCGCCACGGCCTCCGTCTTCTAGCTCTTGCCGCCGCGCTCTGGCCACGATTCCGGCCACCTCCACGTTTCTCCGCCCTCGCCGAATCCTCCTATGGCTTGCTGGTGAGATGGTTGTCCTCGAAGGCCCCTCTTCTTGCTCTTCACCGTGGCCCAAGCCAATTCCTCACCGTTGGTCACCGCCATCCACCTCCGCAGGTTCACACAGGCTCCGCCCGCTACAGCGACCGCGCCCATGCCGCCATCGATGACCGGCACTTCTTGCTCTGCTCAACTCCTAGCTGACGAGCACGTCTCCGTCCGCCAGCCCCGTGTCCTCGCGCCCGTGTGTTCCCGATGCAGATAAGTCCCGCGCGTGCAGCTCGTTATGCTCCCTCGCCGCACCCGCCTTCTCTTCCGCGAGCGCGTCTCCGATGCCAGCATGACGCCCGCTGGCTCCACCTCAACGACAAGCTCGTCCTCCACCGACGATTCGCTCACATCGGACAAGGACGTGTGCAAGCTTCAGTTTTTTCAGAAAATGAGTGAGACCGACAGATGCACTTCAACTCACCGCGCACCCTCATGTGTGCATCAACGGAAACACAGCGCAGTGGTTCGTCTTTATGTTCTTATCTGAAGATCATGAGATCGAATCCCATCCGAGGCATATAGCCTCACCTTTTTCTTTTCTGGTTTTTTATCAGATCTGATGCCTACTGGGCCTCGGTCCGTTTCTCCTCCAGTGCAACCCATCGCCCGCGCGGCATCTATCTCCCTGCCACCCTCTCGGTACAAATCCGTCCCGTCTCCCACTCCGTCCCTTTTTCTATTCTTTTTCTTTTCTCAAATTTTTCTAAAATCATATCTAACACTACTAGAAAAACCATAATCAGTGGCGCACCACATATGCTCATCAGTGGTGCACCGGGGTGCACCAGTGCTATCACGCCACTGCTAACTGTTAGCAGTGGCGCACCAGTGGTGCGCCATTGGTAATCCAAATAGCAGTGGCGCACCACCTAGTGGGCCACTGCTAACGTACAGGTGCGCCACTGCTATATGGTCGAGGTGCGCCACTACGGGAAAAAGAGGTGCGCCACTGAAAAAAATTTGAAATTTGGATCTGGATCTAGATCTGGATTTATTTTTATTTTTATTGCATTTTTTTTATTTTCTTTCTAGTATGCATCTTGGCACGTTCTCTGTGATGGGAAGCTCCACATGCAGTTGATGAATCTTGGAGGAGGAGAGGATGAGGAGGAGAAGAAGGAGGAGAGGATGATGAGTGGATGAGGAGGAGGATGTGGTGGCCGGAGTTGGAGAAGGAGTGGAGGAGGAGGAGGTGGCCGGAGTTGGAGAAGGAGTGGAGGAGGAGTAGGTGGTGACCGGAGTTGGAGAAGGAGTGGAGGAGGAGGGGGCGGAGTTGGAGGAGGAGGGAGTGGAAGAGGAGGCCGGGGTGGAGGAGGATGCCGGATTTGGAGGAGGAGGAGGAGGAGGAGGTCGGAGTGGAGGAGGAGGAAGTGGAGGAGGAGGCCAGGGTGGAGGAGGAGGAGGTCGGAGTGAACTTGTTGTAATGATCACTATGATGTGTTAATTCCTCTTGCATCACGTGTTTGCTTCGTTGCGCACGTCGTGTAGGAGGGCTGTTCAGAATCGATATCGGGCGGATTTTGGCGGGATTGCTGGGATCCGCATGGTACCGGTTTTGGGGCGTCACAAACTCTAATTTACGCGAGTTATACTTACGAAGACTAGACCAACACGCACGCCCAAAGACTCGGAGGAAAGAGTAATCAGGTTGAATATGAAGAAGATGAAACAAAGGAGTTTGTTTATCAAGAGCAGGAGTGAGCATGTGATTAATCAAATAACAGGCGGTCAAGAATGCCTCATCCCAATACCGTAATGATAGAGAGGAGTGAGCAAGGAGAGCAAGACCGGTTTCTACAAGGTGTTGATGTTTTCGCTCGGCAATGCCATTTTGTTGCGATGTGTGTGGGCAGGAGATACGATGTGAGATGCCGGTTCGTTGGAAGTATGTACAGAGACGATGATATTCACCACCCCAATCGGATTGAATGGCATGGATTTTAGTACTAAGAAGGCGTTCCACATGGTTTTGGAAGTTGTAGAAAATTTGCTCAACATCGGATTTATGCTTAAGAAGATATATCCAAGTGAAACGACTAAAATCATCGAAAAAACTAACATAATATTTATAACCACCAGAAGAAACAATAGCTGGGCCCCAAACATTAGTATGAATAAGTTCAAGAGGAGTAGTGGTTACACGACTCGATGAATTGTACGATAATGGATGACTCTTGGCATGTTGACATGCGTCACACACAAATGACTCACTACAAGGCAAACACGGGAGATTATTAGACTCGACGATGGACTTGATGATTTTATTCGAGGGATGTCCAAGCCGTTGGTGCCATTGGCTTGGAGAGGACTTGACGCAGGAGAAAACTTGACGAGACGATGTGGCACGACCAATTGGGATGGGATATATGCCTCCCTTCTTTCTACCTTGGAGCTGCACTACCTTTGTGGCTTAATCCTTAACAAGGAAATATAGAGGGTGAAACTCAATAAAGATATTGTTATCACAAATGAGACGATAGATAGAAAGGAGGTTTTTCTAAATTTGAGGGACATGAAGAATGTTTCTAAGAGCTAATGGTTTGTATGAGCCAAGTAGATAAGAATGACCAATGTGTGCGATATGCAAACCTTATTCATTGGCGACCTGGACATGCTCCTTTCCCTCATAGCGATCGTGCATAGTGAGATGATCTAGATCACCTGTGAGGTGGTCTGTAGCTCCGGTGTCCATATACCTGTGGGGTTCACCACCCTAGTATCCTCCTTGGTGGCTGCCGTGGTTGTTGTTGTTGCCGGCGTAGTAGCGACCGTGTCCCCCATGGTTGTTGTTGTTGCCAGCGTAGTAGCCACCATGGGGACCATCATCCACCTGGAAGGAGTGATTGAAGCGCTCTCGGCACTTCAGCGCAATGTGTCCATACTTGTCGCAGACTTAGCACCTCAGGCGCCAACATTGCTCGTTGTTGCTGCAGCGTCCATGGCCACGACTGCCATGGTACCCGCCTCCTTGTCCTCCGCCTTGGGGAACCGGCGGGCGAGAAGAGTTGCCACCGGAAGACCCGCCACCGTGGTAGTTGTTGTTGGAGGATCCGCCACTGCGACTCACGTTGTTGGCGGAGGAGTTGTACTCAGGTGCTTAGTTCTTACGAAGGGCCTGTCGAGCATCATAGCTTAAGAGAAAGGCATAAAAGTCAGTAAGCATGATAGGAGCGTTGAAGAGGGTGAAAGACGCCATGAGCAAGTCAAATTCCTCGCTAAGATTGGCGCTGATGTAGCCGATGATATCGTCATCGGACAAGTGACGACTAGCTACCGCCATCGAGTCTGCCAGGGCATTCATCTTCTGGTAGTACTCAAAAAAACGGGACACGGTGAGGTCATGCTTCTTGGTGCCAGAAAGCTGGCACCAGATGGTGTTGATGGCCACCCTATTCTGGGCAGAGAACATGGCATGGAGCGCCTTCCACATGGTGCTCGAGCTGGTGTAGGAGGTCATCCCCTCGAAAATGTTGATGTGCATGTGGGAGAGGAGATCGTCAAGGACGATCTGGTCCTAGCGATACCATGCAGCATACGCCGGGTTGGGCACCCAACGTTGGTCCTTCCCTTCACCCTCAATCAACATCTATGGGGGCGCGATGATGGTTCCATCGAGGTAGCTGAAGAGACTCGCGCCGGAGATGGCTGGCATGACTTGAGCCTTCCAAAGCGGGAAGTTGGTGCGGTCGAGATCGATGGTGATGAGGCCGGCGAATGATGATGCGGAGGCTGCCGACATGGATGCCATCGAGGCGGAGACAAGAGCAACTGCGGTGGCATTCACTATGGCTCCTTCGGTTGCCATGGATATGACGGCGGCATGGCAGGTGGAGAGAGGGGATCGAGGCTCTGATACCAAGTCAGATTAGATGAGTTTGCCGTACCCAATGGGTTAGCCTCCGGTCTCTATTTATATCAATATATGCTTGTTCATCAAGTTTGCAATCTCAACAATAATTGTTGATTGATACATATCTACACATTCCGTATATACAAGATATGCTAACTAACATAGTTTATAGTACACATCGCCGGATCATACGGAGCAGCATACTCATTCTTCAGCAAATCAAATAGAGCCAGAGCAGAGATAAGTTAAATTTGGTGGCAGTGAAGGAAAAACTACCTCTAACAGCCTGACAGCAACAATATTCTCGGCGCGCCGTAGGCTTTATTTTAACCCTATACAATTCTACTTACAAAGGGCGCAGCCCAACCCGATGTAACATCCCAAAAATTTCCAATTTTTGGAATGTTAAAAAATTAAATTAAATTGATTGAATTGCTAGTCTTGATTGAAATTTCACAGGGAATTAAAATTTTTGTGAAATAGTTATAAGTATTTTCTCAAAATAGAGATTTCACAAACTTTTTGGGAACTCAAATGTTTTCAACAAATCTATTTTGATTTTAAGATTTTTCGAAATCATAAAAGCATTTTCTTTGACAAAATAAAAGCCCTAAACCCTACTTTGATAAACAATGCCGAAGTAGCCCTATAGGCCAAAGTGCATAAAAATATCTTATATCTTGTTTAATGGGACAAGGAAAGAAAGCCTCAATGTCTTAAAACTTTTTTTCCTTCAAAATATTTCAAAAGAGGTATTAAAACAAAACCCATAAAAAAATCCATTTATAAATAAGCCCTGTAGCTTATGTGGATTACTTTGATTTTCACAATTTTGCTTTCAAACAAAACCAGTGCCAAAGTGTCATATTTTGAATTATTTATGCACTGGTATTTTTCTTAATTTTTTCTGAAATGATTTGATTCAGTTTTGAATCAAATTGAAAGTTCAAATCAAATAGCAAAACAAAATTAGAAAAAGAAAAAAAAAATAGCCCAAAGCAGCCAGACCGGAGCCCACTCTTCTCGCTCTCTATTTTTTCCCCTTTATTTTCTACTTGGGCCGCACCTGCCAATGGCCCATCTAGGAAGCCGGTCGCCTTCATCCTTGCGTGCACGAGTATGTACAGAACATGTACACCGTACTTTGGTTCACACCGTACGAACCATGCCATTCTTAGCCACAAACTCGAGTTCATCGCTTGATTCCGTCGCCCTCGGTGATCATCTCATCAATTCCTCGTACCAGAAGACTTTCCTAGATGATGGAAACCTCCAGGACATGGTGGTGCAACATGTTGTCGCCGTTGGCCGCAACGTCACCGGAGTCATGCCATTCACGTCGCCTGCCACTCAAGGTTTTCGCCGTATCCTTTTGGTCCCAATCCCCTTTCCTGTCCCGTGCGCACGCCCTGACCCCTCGTCCTTTTTTATTTTTCGCAGCCGGAGGACCACCGGAGATGAACACTGAATGAATCTCGCCGGAGTCGTGCCGCCTCCATTTGCCTGTAGCGGCCACGCGGGGAGGAGGAAGACACTGCCGAGCACTCCCTCGTGGTCGCCGTGAAGCTCCGCATCCCGTAAACCACCTCGCCGTCGCGGAAGACCACCGGAGACGCCGCCACCTTCAACGGCCGAGCCGCCGACGCCATCTTAATTCTCCGTACGTTGTCGTCGCCACCATCGGAAAGGTCAAGCAGCATCCACCGTTAGATCTTAATTAATAGTGCAGCGCAGATAATTGGTTTTGGCCTATGGTGCTTTGCCATGTGTCCTTTCTTATTTTTTTTCTTCCACGCGTGGCCAGTGACCAGATCGATCGATCAGTTCGTAGGTTTGCGCCTTTGCACTAATTCACGGCACAACTTCAAAAATTCATATCTTTAAATCTAGAGATCCGTTTTGGGTGCTTTTTGTTCCGCTGAATTTGTAATTAAATTATCTATTCAGTGGTACAAGATTTTCAAGTTATCAAATTTTCGAATCTGAAGTTAATTTTTAAATTTGAACCATATTGTAGCCATATCTATCTAGAGATCTGTAAATCATTTTGGATTGATTCCAGTTCCTTCCTCTGCTTCTCCTCCTCTGAAGTTTCTCTTCTCCCACCACCTAAACAGGGTACGAATCCTCTTACACCTCAACCACCTACCCTATTTTAGGCGGCCTTGAGCTCCTGGACGAGCTCCTCGGTCAAGGCGGTCGATCTCCTGTATCCGAGGTCTAGTCGGCAACATCGAGGAATTGCTCGGCGATGGCAAGAAACAAGTCAGAAATGGCAGTAATCAAGTTCCTAGAGGCGGGAATCGAGTGGGAGCTTCGCAAACCTACTTGATTTGGGCGGGGTAGCGGCTGGATGGGCAATCTGCATTGAAAATTTTGCAACTTTTTTTACCCAACTGTAGCATTTAATCGGGAATATACCTAGTAATTGGGCTATCAGAGCGATTAGTCGGTCAAACGATTAACACAACCGATTAGAGGTATTCGACACGGTCAGGTCCTGAGTAGCGATTAATTGGCCTATTAATTATTGATTTGTCTGATTTTTTGAATAGTGGAAAAAACTAAACAAATCAGCAATGAATACAATGAGATCTGGCCCCACTGGCTCCACTATCGCTGGCAGTGGCGAGCAACCCTCTGGCCATTAGATCCGGAACCGGCTTGGGGTAGCGGCCACAACCTCCCACTGCCCTCATTCGATGCACGGAGCACGCTTCCTGCCACCAGCTCCTAGTTAGGCCCGTGCATCTCTAACAATTAATGTTGATATCGTCGTTGGAAAAAATCTGCCATATAGGATTTATGATGACGTGATAGAGAATAAGTAAGAGAGAGAGAGAGCCTATATAAACATGAACCAACAGCCCATGCATGCAAAAGCTCTCAAAGGTGGAAAGCGAGAGAAAGCTTGTATATTTTGTTATTTTCTATAGGACAAGTTAATGTATACTACTCTATTGGATTATTTGTACAATATATATGGACACTTTTACCCACATTGTAACAGCCCAACTTTTATAACCTTGTTTGAGCAGAGTTTGGTAGTGTGAAAATCAGGGCCAACAAAAACTTTTTGTCGTAACCTCCTAAAACAGTGTTCCTTGCATGTTTGTCTCTTTTTGCTGTGTTAAGCATGTCTGTTTGAGCTAATTGTTGAACAAGTTTGTGAACCAACACATCCCTTGTGCCATAGTGATCATATATTTCAAAATACTACTATCTATTTGACAAAAGCTTTATCTTAGCAACTCATATTTGTTCAAGTGATTTAACTTTTCTAAAACAAAGAGCCAAGATTTATTTTGACATAAATGTTTTCCCAAACTAATTAATTATAAAACCCATAGGGATTTATAGGTTGGTATGATCCCACCCCTTTTTGCAAAACATTCTTTCATAAATATTCAACAAATGGTTTTCAAACACATTTGAAAAGCTTTAGAAAAAGGGGATGTTTATGTCTCCACAATTTCTGGAAAATTTTACAAAAGCTTTGCTCTTTTATTTAAAACCCTTCTTAAACCCTACCATTACATGTTTATCTCTTAGCACTGGTTCACCCTTTTGCCTTTTGGTTTGTTTGTTGTCTGTATTGACTTTGTTTGACTATGTTTGATTAGTTGCTTATGTGTGACTCTGTTTGACTTTGATTGAATTGCTTGTGTGTAGCTTTGATCTACAAGTGGGCATATAGCCCAACCTATCTAAAAACCCATAATTTTTATATTATGGCCAGTGGGGATTTGCTTACAGCATTTCAAACTATTTTTTTCTTCTTTCAAATACAATCCCTTCTAAATGTTTTCTTCTCTTTAAGCCCTAAAAAATTATTTCTTATGAAAGGAGTTTTTATTTTTGCACTCATTTGATTTCACAAAGTAACTTTTATAAAAATATTTTCATAATTATTTTCTTTGTTTTCAAAAATAGCAGAGATAGGAAGGATACCTTTTTGGTACTATTCTTGTCTCTGAAAATTATGGGAATATTACCCAAGGTTTATGAATGATTTTTGTGGCTATCTTCTTTCAAAAACCCCACTTGGCTATGATCCACCTTTCAATGCAAATTAACAAAACAAGATCTCATTTTTCTCGTCTGGGTGATCAAAACCCCATATCTTAATCTTCTAGAAAATCCCTGTGTAACCATGAAGTTTCTCCTACCCACTCTCTATCTTTGGATCACATCTACCATCTTTCAAAGATCATCCTCAAGCTTGGATTCATCTCTTCTTCTCGAAATGAATCTATAAAATACCTTGGCTTGTTTGGTTGCATATGGCTTGTGTAAGTCTCTTTCGTGATGGTTTGTGTGACTTACTAATCTACACTATGTTAATGCTATTCTCCAAACCAAAAATCTGAAAATGAAATCTAGGATCTTATGGCACCCACTCAAATTAAATGGAGTTTCCCTCCAATTTTTTTCCGAAACCCTAAACCCCAGCATCTCTATTTCTTCTACAAATCTATTTCAAGGTTTTATCAGCTATTTTTAGAAAAATATACTTATTTAAAATTGGGAAATGATACCTATGCTTTGTATCACTCATTTTCCCATCAAGAATAATTTCTATATTTTATTTCCTTAATTCCAAAATGCATGCCAATGGCAACTATGCCATTTCTTGCACTTTTAAGCACCTTTTTATTTGTGGGAAAATTCTACTGTGCCTTTTTATGCTACTAGAATGTTTTTTTAACTCAAAATTCTTATTATTTTCATAATTTTCAAAGGCTTGTTCAACTCAAATTTCACCAAATTTTTGCCTTGCTCACATGTGTGATCAATGAAATTCCAATCACTTTCAAACTTGGTAATGACCATCACCACATCATCTCCCACCTATCTGATCTATCTATGCATGCCTTTGTTTGGTGCAATTTCAAACAAACTCAAATCCAAAATTTATCATCACATGCAACATCATCTATCTTTTACCAAATCTCTCTAAATCAAACATGGCCACCACATAGCTACCACCTTGACCTCTCCATCGCTTCTCTCTCTCTCAGTGTGGCCAAATCCTAGCACTGCTACAGTGACTTCACCTTGTCTTTTCGTGTTGGATTGGAGAAGAAATAGAGAGACCCGTGGAACTCTTTCCAAGATCATGCACCACCCTCTTTTCCATCTCACCTCTCTGCCAGGGAGACCAGAAGGAGGTCGACGCCACCCCTCTGCACCCCACTCTCCCTCTTTGGCACCTTTTCTCTGCAGCACCCTCTCTCCTTCTCACACTCTCCGGTGGGCATCCAAATTCTAGACAACAGTAAAACGATGTCCCCTCCCCCATAGGCTGTGCCACAGGCATGTCCTGTTCCTCCTCTCTGTAATGCGCACGGTCCCGAGGCCATCCGTGCCCCACAACCAACTCGCCGTGCTTGACCACCCCGTGGTCACCTCGACCACGGCATGCCGATTTGTTCCCGACCGTCTCCGCCTCTCTAGTCGCATCCAACATTCTAGGCCTGTAGGGCGTGCTAGAGCAGCCCACACTTCAGCCCTAACATGCCCTCTGGTCACCCCCTCTGGCGTGTGGTTCCTCTCGAACACCTGCAGATACCGTTTGAACCCCACCATTCCTGGCCGCTTCAACACGCTCCCTTCCCTCTCTTTGTTCGCACTGCACCCAGAGAACCACACCGTGAATGCTCTCGCCGCCCATCCGCCCAATAACGTCCTTGCACACCTCGCTCACGAGCTCGTCCGACCCGGCCATTGTACAACACTAACCTCCAGTAAAAAGGCAGACCGAGCCCTCCCTTCTCTCCACACCTCTCCTCACTCCTCTCTATCTCTCAGAGAATCTGGAGAAGGATCCCTCCTTCGTTTCTTCCCTGGCCAAACCTGAGAACGAGCCGGAGCTCGTCCGTCCGCCTCTCATCATAAACGTGGCAACTGTCCTCTCCGACTTGATAGTTTTGGGAAGAGTTTTGGTTTATCCAAGAGTATAAAAATAGTTTTGGGAAAGAATACCGGTGGGACCGGTAGGATGGTACCTGAGAGGTACAGCTGAAGATTGAAAGAGTAACTAGTCATACGGAGATGGCCGGGGAAGAAAGTTGGGTTATCCTTACCTATTAGTGTTCAAAAGGAATTTTGTTTTCAAAAATGTTTTTCAATAAAGATATAGAGATGCTATATCGACAAGAGAAATTATTGCTCTATCAAGTCAAACCTAGATTAGAGCCTATTCCTTGCTACATCCATACTGCATTTCCCTTTTACTTCTCTCTTAGGTGGTTTGCGAGTACATTCAAACGTACTCACTGGCATTGTTGTCCTGGCTAGTTACTTGGTCAGACTGTGAAGAGGAGTACTATGATGAAGAGGAGTATGACGCCGAGAATGCGAACTAGGACGCTCTCCCAGTCAGTCGCCTGTAGGGTTAAGGCGTGACTTGGGCCCCTACGATGCTTTTGCCAGTTGTTTCCGCTATTTGAAGTTGAACTTTGCCATCATGGCTTTTATGTAAGACTGTTGTAGGACTTTAAATTCGGTACTGTAATGGATGTTGTAATCTGGTATCAGTATGGTTGTGTGTTACGATGCACTGATCATGGGATCGTGAATATAAGTGCATAACAGGAGTTTCGGACTACTAAGTCCGGGGCCCCATACACGTGCTAATTAACACACGAAATGCTAGACGACGACCTCCTCTTGATTGAAGCAAGTGGCTGTTTTGCTGAGCTTGTGATTATGGAGTCTAGACCCAATGTAAAAGCACAAACAGAAGCCCAAACAAACATGCCGAGAGGGATCTGTTTGAAACTTCTATGATGATATGTTACTTTTTGCAGAGAGGGATATGTCATTTTTTTGCAGAGACCTAGTGTACTCGGTATCATCATGATATTAATACATTACACTTTATCAAAATAAAAAAAACGATGATATGTTATTTCCTATTTCCACATCCCTTTAGCTACCCTAGCTCGATATATATGTTTACAAGTGATTGATTCATGGCTCGTTGGGCGCGAGGCCGACGTAGACGCCGAGGTCAACGTGGCTCTTCGCGGAGCGGCCGAAGAAGCCGACCACGGCCCCTATTGCTCCCGAACGGGCCGTAGTCATGCTCCTGGTTGGTGGTGAACTTGAGCGAGGTCACGCGGTTGTCGCCGGCAGTAGTGCCAGTGATCTTGTTCACATACTCGCCTTGCAGGTTCAGGTCAAACTGCATCACATCAACATGCATGCATGACGAGTTGTACTCAAATTAAAGTTGTCACAAGTGAGACAACTAAGTAGCTAGACCGTGCAATCAATAGGTAGAAAGGAAGTTAAGAATGAATTAACGTGCACTAGTGGAAAACAGGCCTAATGTCGCGGGCCGTAAGACCCTTTTGTCGCGGGCGGCCAGCCGCGACAACGGGAGCGCGACAAAAGGCCCTACCTTTTGTCACGGGTCGCTTACCACCCGTGACATAAGGTCCACCACGTGGCGGCCACGGGGCGCGCAGGGGACACACCCTTTTGTTGCGGGTGGTAATACAGCCCGCGACAAAAGACCCTCTACGTGGCGCGCGCAGGACGCTCCTCCTTTAGGGTTTGAGGGGTGCAGCCACCCCCCTCCCGCCACCTCCCCCTTTTATTTCATTTTTTCATTTCAAAATAAAATTTTCATATATTTGAACGCTACTACAGAAGCTGTACACATTCATGCATTATATATAGATCGAGCAAACAAATATTCGAGGCAAAAGTCTATTCGTAGACTCCTTACATATACATGGAGCTCACGACTACCGGGACTAGAGCCCGTCGTCTATTCAAACTAGTACACGGGGATCATGACCATTTGCTATTTGGACTAAACCTGCCTTTATCGTCTATAATTTCTCTCATCAGAAGTCCTGCCACTTCCTCCGCAATTCCTAGTAGGTGTTCGCGTGGTTGGAGCTTCTCCCGCATGAACTCGACCTATATAGGAAAATGAGATGAATATGACTATATCAATCTTGATAACGAAATATTGACGATAATAAAATAAAGTTGTGAATGTTATTGCTTACGTTGAATCTATTATCGTTCTTCTCAGTGGTTAACATGCGAATATACTCGCAAACGTAGTATCCACATAGATTTGTCCCCTGTGGCTACTGGTCACACGGTACAGGAGTAAATGTTAGCTTCTCTGCGAAGTTACCCTTATTGCGCTTCTTGAAAACTCTCCAAACCCTGCCAGGAAAAAGAATGATTGAATGAGTGTATAATTAATTGATATCTCACGAAAGATATAGCGCGGCAATTAATGATTGAAATTACCTCTGGAGCAACTTCTGCAAGTCAAGGAACCCTTCCAGGCCTCTACTCAATGGGTCCCTTACTTCAACTATTCCCTTATCAACTTGAATGTCTAGCAGAATCCAGTGGAAACTGCACATGTTTATATATATATATACGTCATGAATTACACTTAACATCGAGCAAGACAAATTGAATGTGTACAATAGATCAGTAAGACTCTCACATGTAGTTGTAAGGAAACAGTATTGAATCACAGAAATGTTGCTCCATTATAAACCTTAGTAGATTTCCCTCCGTTTCTTTGTCTTTATCCCTTACCGTGTCATGATGTACTTTATCTGGGTCAACAAACCCAATATTGGTTATATTCTTTATTCTGCATTCATCGATCTTCAGTCTGCATAAGAGAGTACATAAGATATAGTGAGTATATGCAATGAACAGGAACAACTGAATGAACAGGAGCTTATATGTAGTTAACAACTTACAAGCAATAGCAGCTCATGAGAGATTTGTCGAGGGAGTCTAAATTGAATAACTGCCAGAGTTCGGAAATCTCAATATGGAGAACCTCCCTTCGGAAGTAATATGCATCTGGGATATTCGCCACGATGAATGTCGTGTTCTCCTTGCACACATCAAGGTACCACTGATGCAAATTCCGCATATGCGTTGGCAGCTGACGCAGCCGCTCTCTGCTGACCAAGTCGGCCCCGTAGACAAATTTAGGGGCTATATCAGCAATGGGTAGTGCACCATCTTGGGAACCCAGCAATTACTCCACAGTACAACCCATTTGAGCCGCTAGCTTCAGGGTTTCTTCCATATCGATACCACCATGTCCCTGGTACACCGAGGGAACATCTAACACTTTGAGGGGTGGGATCGATTGTTTGGTCTGTTCTCCGAGCTGGGGAACTTTCTTTCTTTTCGTGCTTGTTGTCGTCGCTTGCTTGGCCTTGAGGGGTGCACTCGATTGCTTCCCCGCTACACTTCTAGTTGATTATTTGCTCGTGCTAGCACTATCCTTCTCTTTGCTCTGCTCAATTACCCTCGCAAGTGTGCGTGTATAGTCATCCTTCTTCTCGTGTAAGTCATATTGTGATGGTGTGTTCAGAAAATCAAGAGCATATGCTTTTTGCTTCTCGGTGTATGGCGCTGGCGCTGGGGGTTTTTCCTTATGAAAATGTTCATACAGTTCCTTCTTTGCAACGGCCTCATATTCCTCGATAGTAAGATCGTAAGGATGGGGGGAGGAACCTTTGGTACTTTTGGGAGGGGCGACAGCTTGCGGACAGGACTCTTGAAACGCTTCCGCTTGGGTGCATGCCGAGTCTTAGTGGGCGCAGGCGGCGGCGCTGGAGATGGATATGGACTAGGGATGTGGTGGTCGTACCCATGGGGTGATGGTGGCGACATGTGACCAGTCGGAGGAGGTGATGGTGGCCTGCGATCACTTGGAGGAGGTGATGGTGACCTGGGACGACTAGTAGGGGTACCTAGCCTGGAAGCTTGATGTTTTTCTTTTCCCAAAGAATGATTTCACCCAGTACGTCTCCGAGTGTATCCCGACCATCACCTCCAGGGATTACGAGCTGCAATGACTCCCACGACGGTACAATTGAATCCACCCCGACACGAGCATAGCCAGCTGGAATCTCATTGCCACGCCATAGTGCTGGCTCACCTTCTGGTCCTAATGCAGGTAAAATATAGCCGACCGCCACCTTAAGAGATCTGTTCCTGAACACCTCATGGAGATCACAAGGTGTGTGCTCCTTGATTCCATCCACGGGGTAGCCAGGACCACCATCTATCATCCGTGTACATTCAGGCGGGGCCTCCGAGTTAGCCACGCTGCTGCTTTGCCGCTGTGATATGCCGGCGGTATTATCTGGCTCGCGCCGTCCTTTAAGTTCGTCAATCTGCCGCTGCTGCTGCTGAATCTCCCGCTGCTGCTGGTCAAGTCGGCGTTGGAACTCGGTCATCCGGTCAGTCTGCACCTCCAGCTGGCGTTGTTTTGCTCTCACTCGGCTTCTATAATTCTCCGCGTCGTCCGGAAATCCAATCGACCACGGATAACTAGGGCCGAAGCCTCTTGTTCGCCCTCCCTTTTCAGGATTACCGAGGACAAGCGTCAGCAAGTCTTTCTCTCTATCGGGAACAAACTTCAATTTTCCTGATTTAATATCTGCCGTCACTTCAAGCCATTTTTCCCTGGGTATCTTAACCTTGCTGTCACTTTGAACAAGGTCCCCTGTCCGCACGTCATACTCACAGCCATGCGCAAAGAACCAATTTTGAGCCCTCAAGTCCCAGTTTTCTCGGATGGGTTCTGGAATGATCCCATTCCGCTGCATCTCAGCCTCTTGTGCGTCCCACTTAGGCATGGCTACTTGGTAGCGCCCTCGCCCCGTATGATGGTGATGTGTCTTTTCGCTTGCATTCTTCTTGTTTTTCTTTGACAATGCCACAACATCCACTGAGCTCTTGTACTTCACAAATGCATCCCAGTTATGCTCCTGCTTCGATAGATAGCCTTCAAATTTTAGAGGCTTGTTGTCCTCCTTATAATTTGCCCATAACCGGTTCTTCCACGCCCGGAAAAGTTCCCCCATCTTCTGAAGTGCCCACTTCATCACTAGCTGCCTCTGCTTGTCCATCTCAGTCTGCGATCCCAATTCTGGCAAGGTGAAATGTGCCATGAGGTCGTCAAAAAGCTTGTCATTGTACCTATCGGCAACCTCTCTTTCGGGCACCTTCTTGCTCTTGCTCCATTCTCTAATAGTGATCGGGATGCGATCCCTAACCATAACTCTGCACTGATTTTTAAATGGCGTTGCGGCTTGTGCGGGTTCCAGCAGTTGGCCTTTAGGTGATATACATGTAATTGTCCAGTGGTCATCTTTGCCCAACTTCTTTGACGGGCCTCGTTTGTCCAACTTATTTTGGGAGGCCTAAGAGAATAAAAATTAATTAATTTATATACATGTACATATAGAATTCCATTAATAGATCTAGTGATCATATACCTCGCCATCACCGGAGCCGTCGGCTTCTCCATCACCGGAGCCGTGGTCATCTCCATCACCGGAGTCGTGGTCTTCTCCATCAACGAAGAATTCGTCTTGTCCATCACCGGAGCCGTCGGCTTCTCGGCCGCCTTCTAGATCGGCTTCGCGGATTATGTCCTCGACTATGTCTTCCTATTCGAAGTCTCGATGGAATAATGGATCCATTATTTCTGCAAAATATTAAATCGATAAGTACATGTTCTAACCCTAACGAAACACTAACCAAACCCTAACCCTAACCAAACCCTAACCCTAAGCAAATACATGAGGTAGATGATCTCGGCAATGCGTGCTCACGTGAGGAAGAGGGTGTTCGCGAGAGGGAGAGGGCGTTGGGTGTTCGCGAGAGGGAGAGGGCGTCGATGTCGGGTGTTTGCGAGAGGGAGAGGGCATCGGGTGTTCGCGAGAGGGAGAGGGCGTCGGCGTCGGGTGTTTGCGAGAGGGAGAGGGCGTCGGCGTCGGTTGTTTGCGAGAGGGAGAGTGCATCGGCGTCGGGTGTTTGCGAGAGGGAGAGGGCGTCGGCGTCGGTTGTTTGCGAGAGGGAGAGGGTATCGGCGTCGGTTATTTGCGAGAGGGAGAGGGTGTCAGTGACGGGTGTTTTGCGAGAGGGAGAGGGCCGGTGTCAGCGTCGGGTATCTATCTTATCGGAATCGAATTACTAAAACTTAAACTAAAACTATTTACTAAAACTTAAACTAAAACTTAAACTAATTACTAAACTAAATATACTAAACTAATTAAAACTTAAACTATTTTCTAAACTAAAATAAAATTAATTACTAAACTATACTAACTATACTAATTACTAAACTATACTAATTAACTATACAAAAAAAACTAAAAAATCAAAAAAAAAACCGAGCTCTCACAGCGCGGCAGAGGAGGCAGCTGTGCCGGCGCGCGCGCTACCTTCTGCAGCGGCCGAGGCGGTGGCCTGAGGAGCGGCGGTGCGAGCTCGCGAGCGGCAGTGAGGAGGCAGCTGGCGGCGGCGGCGGCGCCGGAGTCGAGGCAGAGGAGGCGGCGGCGGCGGAGCCCGAGGCAGAGGAGCGCGCAGGCGGCGGCCCGAGGCGCGCAGAGGGCGTCGGCGGCGATGGCCCAAGGCGGAGGAGCGCGCGTGCGGCTGAGGGAGTCGGCGGCGGCGGTGAAATCCGGCAGCCTATCGGCGCTTTGCTAGGGTTTGCCTCCGGGTCGTCGCGGGCGGTGGTTCGCCCCGCGACGCCCGGCGGCTTTTATAGGGCAGCACCTTTTGTCGCGGGTGGTGGCACGACCCGCAACAAAAGGTACCCTTTTGTCGCGGGCCGTGCCACCACCCGCGACAAAAGGGGGGGCCTTTTGTCGCGGGTCGTGCCACCACCCGCGACAAAAGGGGTTGGGCTGAGCCGTGGCCTGTGCATCCAACGGCTCCGGCCGTTTGAATCCAACGGCCTAGAGCCGTTGGATGAAAAGGCCACATATCAGCCCCCTTTTCTAATCTGTGGCTTGTGCATCCAACGGCTCCGGCTGGTTGAATCCAACGGCCTGGAGCCGTTGTATGAAAAGGCCACGTGTCGCCACCGCTTACACGTGTCTCGCCCCGCCGCCGCCAGCGTGCGACGTGTAGCCGACGCTTCCACGTGCCTCGCCCCGCCGCCGCTGGCGTGCGACGTGTAGCCCCCGCTTACACGTGCCATGCCCCGCGTGCGCTATAAAGCGCCGCGTGCGCGTGCAACCACACTTCGCCGCCGTCTCCGCTCATTCGTCTCCGGGATGCCGCCGCGGGTCATCCGGTTTTCGTGGCGTCTGAGCGCGTCCGAATGGTAGGTTCTACGCCGAGATACGTGCCGGTGGCTTCCGCCTCACCCTCGGCACGTACAACATGCCGGAGCTGGCGGTGCGCGCTTACGACACAGCCGCGTGGCGATTTCGGTGGCCACGGCGCGACATGAACTTCCCGGATGTCGAATCGCTAGAGGAGGCGGAGTTCCTCGCGCCAGCGCCGTGCCTCATCGACGACGAGGACCGTCGCCGGCACCGCCAGGTGCAGCGCCGGATCGCCATCGCCGAGCACGACGAGGAGTTGATGCGCCAGTGGAGGGCGCAGTTCCCCAACGACATCGACAACACCGACGCGTTCTTCGGCTGACCTCGGGGCACGGCGCAGGTCCAACGAGCGCCACCGTCGGGCCGTCGCCGAGTTCGAGCTCGACAACCCGAATACAACTTGGGCCGAAAACGACCCTCGGTGGGACGTCATTTGGACGGAGACAACCTCCGACGACGAGTAGAGACTAGACTAGTCGTTTATCTATTTTAATTGTATTTTCAATAAAGTCGTTGTCGGTTGTTTTAGTTTAAATTTAGTTTATAAAGTCGTTGTCGGTTGTTTTAGTTCAATAAAGTCGTTGTCGGTTGTTTTCAAAAAAGTCATTGTCGGTGGCTTCATCCTGATGATGAGAAAGTTTCCCGCCACGACGCCGCGCGGGAGGAAAAGGGCGGGAATAAAATTTTATTACGATTGAACTGGAATTAAAGTACATAGCTCAACTGAAAATTTAGATACATGGCCAGATTCGAATGTTGGAGTCATTCAGTCGTACTCGTGCCTAGCCCTATAAACGTTGCCACTGTAGTCATCGTTGTCGCCGATGTCGTCGTCGCTGGCATCGGGGTCGCGGTAGTCGAACCTCGGCGGGTGAGCACGCGTGGGCTGGGACTGATGGTAGCGCAGGCGGGTGCCACGGTAGGCCATGATGCTCTGGAGAGTCCGGCTGCGCCACCACAGCCGACGGCCGGCCTCGTTGAAGTTTGAAGGAGGCGGGCCGTCCTCCTCGTGCCTGGCACGCGCACTCTCAGGCCGATTGATGAAGAAGCTATCCCAAGTCGGGCTGTAGTCGGGATGCCACTGGGGATTCCTCCGCTGCTCTGGCGTGATCTCGAAGTAGTAGTGGTTCGTGATGGCCATCTCGCGCGTCACACCTAGAGGGACAGGAGGGATCGGTACGCCTCCGACGCTCAGCAACCAGCTGGTCGGGACGCGGTAGACCGGCGGGCAGGGGTAGTTCGAGGCGCAAAGCGCCTCCGCCTCCCGGGGGGTTAGAGATACGATGGAAGCCATGGGAGAGAGTGATGAGATTTGCAGATATGAGTCTAGATGTGATATGTAAATGGAGGCCAAGCCTACATATATATAGTGAAAAAATGGCGGGAAGACGGATGCGGGAAGCGGTGGAAAGCGCGGGAAGAAAATAGGCAGGAACGCAGTGGCGCGGGAAACATTCATCCCGGGTGGGGGCTCATACCGGGACAAAGGATGGGGGGCCTTATCTGGGGGAGGCTTATCCGGGAGGGCCTTATCTCGGGGGTGGGCGACGTGCGGGCAACCATTAGTCCCGGCTGGTGGGTACAACCGGGACTAAAGGTGGTTTTTGTGTCATCTAACAAAACTGTCGGTGGGATAAGGACGTGTGGGTAACCTTTAGTACCGGCTGGTGGGTGCAACCGAGACTAAAGATGACGGCAGGATAAGGACGCGTGGGTGGACGCACTGCTCGATGAGATAAAGCATGTAGCGCACGGCGCCCTGTCGGAGGAACAAGACAAAGTAGAAGCGGCGCCGTGCCTATAAAAGGAGCATCGATACGCCATCGCAAGCAGCTCAACAAGCCAACATAGGTAGGGAGAGTTTCATCCCCATGGATGGAGGAAAGGGTTGGGAAATCTCCCGTGGCGGAACTTCTCGAAGATGCCCTTGGTGCACACGCCCTATGGCATCTTCGGAAGTTCCGCCTCGGAAATTTTTCCTGCAAGCCCGTGAATGACTCCATCTCCTCCAACATTATTGAAAACTATATATTAAGAATACATTATTACATTACAGGTTTAAATATCGCCAACATCGCCATCTAGTGCTGTGGTTTTCTTCTACGCCGTAGCCATGGAGAATCTTCATCATTTAGCAAGATGCTTGGGTCAATTTTCACCATGAAGGGCGGAATTTCTTTCAACTTATTATAATCTTCTGACATGTATGTCTTGTCATCCACTCCCACGATGTGTCTTTTCCCCGAAAGAACTATGTGGCGCTTTGGCTCCTCGGTTGATGTATTCTTTTGTTGATTTCTTTTTCTCGATTTGCTAGACATGTCCTTCACGTAGAAAACATGAGCCACCTCGTTGGCTAGGACGAATGGCTCATCCATGTACGCAAAATTGTTGAGATCCACTGTTGTCATACCGTACTTATCGTCTACCTGTACACCGCTGAGCTTCACCCATTTGCACCGAAACAAAGGGACCTTAAAAGTGGGTCCATAGTCAAGTTCCCATATCTCATCTATGTACCCATAATATGTGGTGGTCTGCCCATTCTCGTCTTTTGCATCGAAGCGGACACCACTGTTTTGGTTGGTGCTCTTTTTATCTTGAGCGATCGTGTAAAATGTATTCCCATTTATCTCGTACCCTTGGAATGTACATATGTTTGAAGATGGTAACCTGGCCAACAAGTACATCTGCTCTCCAACAGTGGTGTCACTCATGAGATGTCTTTGCAACCAACTGCCAAAGGTATTCATGTGTTGACGTGTAATCAAGGACTCGGGCTGGCCCGGGTTTATTTCTCGTACAACATTCTTGTGTTTCTCGATGTACGGAGCCACCAAGCTAGAATTGTATAGAACTGTGTAGTGTGCTTGATTGAAAGAAAGCTTGTCCCTGCACACCGTTGCTTTCCTTCCTAGTGTGCCTTTTCCAGTCAGCCTCCCCTCATACCGAGATTCAGGAACACCAATCGGCTTAAGGTCAGGAAGAAAGTCAACACAAAACTCAATGACCTCCTCTGTTCCATAGCCCTTTGAGATACTTCCTTCTGGCCTAGCGCGGTTATGAACATATTTCTTTAAGACTCCCATGAACCTCTCGAAGGGGAACATATCGTGTAGAAATACAGGACCGAGAATTCTAATCTCTTCAACTAGGTGAACGAGGAGGTGCGTCATAATATTGAAGAAGGATGGTGGGAACAACAAATCGAAGCCGACAAGACATTCGACCACATCAACTCCGTAACCACGACAAAGTTTCGGATCCATTACCTTCGAGAAATTGCGTTGAGGAATGCACATATCTTCACAATGGCTAGTCAAACATTTTACGGTAGAAGTCCCCTCAATGCAACCGGAAGCAATTGTGTCATAAGCACGTGGCAGTCATGGGACTTTAGGTTCTGGAATTTTTTCTCCTTCATATTTACTATTCCCTTTATATTCGATGAGAAACCAGACGGAACCTTGATACTGAATAGGGCTTCAAAAAAGATTTCCTTCTCTTGTTTGGTAAGAGCGTAGATGGCAGACCCTTCAAACTGCCCTAGATGATTGCCGTCTCGTCCTTTATGATGTTCCTGGTCCTCCCGTGCTTCTGTTGTATCTTTTGTCTTCCCATACACGCCCAGAAAACCTAGAATATTCACACAAAGATTCTTGGTCAGGTGCATCACGTCGATTGCAGAGCGGACTTCCAGGACTTTCCAATATTGCAGCTCCCAAAAAATAGATTTCTTCTTCCACATGGAAGCGTTTCCGTCAGCGTCTTTCGGAACAGGTCGACTGCCTGGACCCTTTCCAAAGATAACATTTAAATCCTTGACCATGTCAAATACATCAGCACCACTACGGGCGACAGGCTTCGGACGGTGTTCTGCCTCGCCATTGAAATGCTTGCCTTTTTTCCTTAAGGCATGCCTGCGCGGAACAAAATGGCGATTGTACGGGTACACATTTTTCCTACTTTTTCCCAAATATTTACTTTCAGTCTCATCTAAACAGTGTGTGCATGCATTGTATCCCTTGTTCGTCTGTCCTGAAATGTTACTAAGAGCAGGCCAATCATTGATGGTTACGAATAGCAACGCTCGTAGGTCAAATTCTTGCTCGGTGTGCTCATCCCACACACGTACACCTGGTTCGGTCCACAACTCCAAAAGTTCATCAACTAATGGCCTTAGGTACACATCAATGTCGTTGCCGGGTTGCTTTGGGTCTTGGATAAGCACTGGCATCATAATGAACTTCCGCTTCATGCACAACCAAGGAGGAAGGTTGTAGATACATAGAGTCACGGGCCAGGTGATGTGACTGCAGCTCTGCTCCCCAAAAGGATTCATGCCATCTGTACTTAGACCAAACCATAAGTTCCTTACCTCACCTGCAAAATCCGGGAACTCTCTCCCGATGTTTCTCCACTGCCGACCATCGGCGGGGTGCCTCAACATCGCATCTTTCTTACGTTCTTCCATGTGCCATCGCAACAACTTGGCATGCTCCTTGTTTCTGAACAAATGTTTCAACCGTGGTATTATGGGAGCATACCACATCACCTTCGCAGGAACCCTCTTCCTGGATGGCTCGCCCTCAACATCACCAGGGTCATCTCTTCTGATCTTATACCGCAATGCACCGCATATCGGGCATTTATTCAAATTCTCGTACTTCTCACCACGGTTGAGGATACAGTCAGTAATGCATGCATGTATCTTCTGCACATCTAATCCTAGAGGGCAGAGAAGCTTCTTTGCTTCATACGCATTGGCGGGCAATTCGTTATTTCTTGGAAGCAGCTTCTTTAATATTATCAGCAATTTTTCAAATCCCGAGTCAGTCAAACCGGCCTCTGTTTTCCATTTCAGCAATTCCAATATGCTACCCAGCTTTCTCAGCCCATCTTCACAACCTGGGTACAACAATTTGTGGTGGTCCTCTAACATCTTGTCGACCTGCAACCTCTCCTTATCTGTGCCACAGTCTCTCCTTGCATCAGAAATGGCCCGACGAAGATCATCATCAACAGGATTATCTGGTGCCCGTTCTTCACCTCCTTCTTCTTCATTGTCTTCCATTGCGGTATCATCGTATTCAGAGAACATAGATCGGTGCTGGTCATCGTTATCTTCTTCTTCATTGCCGTCTTCCATCATAACCCCTTCTTCTCCGTGCTTAGTCCAAACATTATAGCTGGACATGAATACGAACCGAAGCAGGTGGCTCTTAATGTCTCTTGAGCAAGAGTAATCCTTCTCATTCTTACATTTCAGACATGGACAGCACATAAAACCTTTCTTCGACTTGTTGGCCTCGGCCACAAGCAGGAAAGATTTCACGCCCTCTCTGAAAGCGGGATCACATCTACCGTACATCCATGGATGACTCATCTGCATCATAAGTACAATTCTGTATCAGATGCAATCACCTTGCTAAAATTAGTATTTCACGGACTATGTATACGAGAAAATAGTTGCTAACCTTTTAGGATCAAAAAGAGGACAAATCTTATCAAATAAAATCAAGTGGCATCATCACAAACATTTCATCAAACACCTCTTGTGCACATGAAAAAAAAAACTAGCATAAACCTCCACCTTTCACCACCAAGGAAAAAAATGTAGCGAGGTGGGGGGGGGGCTGGCTGTGTGTATATATAGGCCTGGACATTTTGTCGCGGGCCGTACCACGGCCAGCCTCAGACCCTTTTTGTCGCGGGTCGTGGTACAAAAGGCCCGGAGCGCTCCAAAATGTTTCGGGGCGACGTGGCCAGGCCATTTGTCGCGGCTCCAGATGCGCCCGCGACAAAAGGCTTGCACGAAAGCCCTGTTTTCCACTAGTGGTGGTACGTACGGTATGCTTCTCTCCCTTGATCGTGCCCCAGGGGCCAACATGGATGGACTGGCCAGTCAGGTCGACGTAGGTGAAGGAGAAGCCATAGATGCGCCCAACGATGGAATCGGTGATGTAGACGGTGACGCTCTTAAGCTGCACCGGCGTGGTGATGTCCACGGGTACGCCACCGGAGTCGCCCCACGGACCGACATTGACCGGCGAGCCTTTCATCACCGGCATGTAGATACCGAGCGCCGTTAGGCGATCGTTGTCGGAGCGGCCAAAGAAGGCGACCACCTTGCCATTCCTGAGCGGCATGCTGAAGGTCGTGTGCTCCAACGGAGCGCCGACCTCGTACGTGTGCTGGTTGCTGACCAGTTTGAGCGATAATAGGGCGGAGTCATCGGTGGTGCCGCTCAGCTCGTAAAGGTACTCGCCGGGACCCATCTGTATGTTCGTGATGGTGCGTTCCGGGTCGGCATTGCCCCAGGGGCCGACGTGGATGGGCCCCCCGTTCTGGTCGATGTACACATAGGAGAAGCCATAAATGCCCCCCCAAGGCCTTGATGCTCCGGATGGTGATGCTCACCAGGGGCCGGGGCATGCTGCCGATGGGGATGTCGCGAGGCTCTCCCCCCGGTGCACCCCATGGACCAACACTCACCGCGACCTGCATACAACATCCATGCATGCATGCATCACAAAATAAACAAGTCAGTTAATTACCACCATATTCTGACTCTACTTCAACATGCATGTATGCATTTCTGTGTATATACATAGCCTTACCGCCAAATTCTCGAGCTACTACGACAAAAAACTGAGTCTCAAGAGTGTGTGCGTGTGTTTGCCACTAATAGAAAACAGGGCTATCGTTCGAAGCCCCTAGGAGCTTTAGTCCTGGTCGAATTACGAACCGGGACTAATGGGCCGCATTAGTCCCGGTTCGAACGGCGCGGGCCACGGCAAGCCTCTAGTCCCGGTTCGTTTGGAACATTTAGTCCCGGTTGGTAATATACCAACCGGGACTAAAGGCTTTCTAGGTTTTTTTGCTCCCCACACATCCCACCCCCAGCATGGATCGCCTTTTTTAGCTTTGTAAAATATAAAAGAAAATGATAGAAAATTCAAAAATAAAATCTTTTGAGATTCCTGTATGTTACGCAACCTACTATTAGGGAAAATTAACAAATTTCAATTTTGACTTTTTTTACAAAATTGCATCATGTATCGGTAAAACAGCTTTTTTGGTTGCATACGACGCCAGAAAAAATGTATAATATATCAAAATGATCGTGGGAAAAAGTTACATCCGAATTCACCCAGGATTACTTGATTGGCATTTTTTTAGATTCTCAAAATTCCAAATGGAAATATGGAAGCTGGAAGATTTTAATTTTTGCCAGAAATTCAGGATTTTTTATTTTTTATTTTTTTTAAAAAATTAAATTAATAATTGCATCCTGCATAAAGATTACTATTACTTAACCATAAATGTTAGCCAATTTTTACATTTTCAAATTTTCAGGTTTTAGGTTTTGCAAAAAAAAATTAAAATTTAAAAAAAAATTAAAATTTATTGTTTATTTATTTATTCAAGATTATTATTACATCATTACTTTTGTTTATTAAAAGAATTATTTGGAATTCAAATAATAAAGAAATGTGATATTGTGACCAACATGTTAATAGGATTGATATGATACTAGTATCAATAACATGCGCGCGAAGCACTTGGAAGCGGGACGTGAAGGAACTCGAAAGTTAAGTGTACTAGTGTTGGAGTAGTGGGAGGATGGGTGACCAAGCAGGAAGTTTGACCACGAGTAAGTAATTTAACTAGAGATTAAGTGTAGTTAGAGACTAAACTTGTCAAATAACTGAAATACTAGAAATTCTGAAAAAAATAGAAAAAAAGAGGAAGTGAAAAATAATTGGATCATTTTTTTTGACGAAAGGTCCCTCGTCCCGGTGCGCGTCCGCAGCCCACGTGCAGTCCTGGTTGCGCAACCGGGACTAAAGCCTTGTTTTCTACTACTGTGCTAGTTGCGATGACCAAATGACGATTGAAGGCCACCTATTTATAGGGAGTCTGCTTTGCGCGCGTACCTGCTATCCATTCATCTAGATCGACAAAAGATGGCTTTGAGATTCTTGAACGCATTTCTATGTTTTCTTTTATTCCTTTTTGCATTACCAGGTAACTCCTTTCTAGAGGACATATCAAGAAATAAATAAATACAAATTGCCTAAAAAGTAAAAAAGGCCAAGAGATGAAACGGAAGCACCTGGCCCTGCTCGATGATTCGGACGAATAAGAAGACCACACCCTCACGAACTGAACGATTCTTCTCCTTCTCAATGAGCACTCTCGGTCTGTGAGATCCAATCAAGACCACAATCCATCACTTTTCGTTTTTCCTATGGAGATCTTGACTGCTTGACCTGAAGAATAGAAGAGGGGGCTATTTAAGAGTGGATTGAGGTCTGAGGAGCCACGGTAAGGGCAGGAATTTGTTTACCTCGCTCTAAAATCTAATCCCAAACCGCTATTTCATCCGTTGAGAATTGAAGGGGAGAAGTTTTGGGAAGAATGGAGCTGCGCTTCGGCCTCCATTAATGGCTGCAACTTCTGAAAGGCACAGAGGCGGTGGCGCCGTTTTAGGAATTTTGGGAAGGAGGAGTCGAGTTCTCGAGGAGATGAGTCGTCTCGTCGGGCTATTGGGAGCGGTCGAATCATCGAGAGGTTACAGGAGAAGTCGCGAGCAGAGCAATCGATTGACTGTTTCTTTAAGACAGAATCAATGGATCGGTGATTGTTTCCATACGTGCTGATCTGCGTGGGCACCGTGGGCTGCACATGGGCCTTTACCAAAATTCAACTACTAGTAATACAACTATTAGCTGGGCTAGGGCCCCTGGCTTGCTGGGGCCCAGTGCAGGCGCACCGTTTGCCCGGCCTGTGGGCCGGCCCTGGATCGATCGAGCAACGATAAGTAAATATACATCGACGTATTGATACGTTCATCAAACGAAAAGTGAACAGATAAATAGATAAATACGTGTAGATCAGGTATGCATATACAAATTCGATATGTATCATTTTATATGCGCATCCCAATTTGGAGGTTCATCCTGTACTAACATGAATTAGTACTCTAGGGATTTTCATAACACTATAAAAACCAGCATTAATCATGAAAAATCATCCGGCATCATGTTTCTCTAACTATAACCTACTGTTTTGATTTATCTATCTGATGTCGCACACACACGGAAAAAAAGCATTTTGATGGAGCATACATAAACATATTGTTGGCCTAATGGGGATATTTTTCTTTATATTGACTAACAAGAGTCTCTCCGAAAAATCAGGTCTCTACTGTATTGAATACTCCCTCCGTTTCTAGATATAGGGTGTATAGTTTTTGGCACGGAAATTAAGAAACGCATATTGAGGGCAAGTTACACGAGTTTTGGGCAAGATTATCCCTGAATTATTGCTTTGAGAAAATAGAGGAGTTTGCATGAGCTAAGAAAATGCAATCAAATCCGTAAAAAAATGTCCAAAAGAGTGGTTCTACGCAATCTCTACTACTTAAAAAGAAGGAACTTGTTCCCCCTTCTCCCCATAGTTTGGTCGTCCTTTTGCGTCGTTCTTCCTTCGTCATCCATCATCCACCCGTATGGGCCTGGTGACCTGGCCCGTTAAGGTTTCCAGAAAATCACGTCCAACTACTACCCAAGCAATCACGATCGTTTTGCTGGCAGCTAGGGATGGCCTGGCAACGAGTCTCCCCTCAACCGCGCCGCCTCCCAGTGCCATCTCTGGATCCTCGGCTCCCGGCCGCCTCCCAGTGCCACCCCTGATCCCCGCCGCCAGCCCCACCCCGCCGCTAGATTTCCTACGCGTCCGCTTGAGGTCCAGGACGCCGCCGCATCAACTACCTGGAACGGCGGACTTCTTACCACAGGCGACCATTATGGAGGCCGGATCGACGACCGCGGGTGGCTAATCGATGCTAACTCCTGCCGGCGCATCCTTCACACGTTTATTCCATGATCCGTTCCACCCGGGAGAGATAGAATCCGTGGAGCAGGTGCCGGCGCGCAGGGGGAACTCGGGCGGGATTAATGGAGATGGAGGAGCGGGGCGGCGCGCGCAGGCCCGGGGACCGGGGTAGGAGGTCACCATGGTAGGTTCTGAAGGACGTCGAGGCCAATGACCTTTCATAAGTTCCTACTTTCAAGATGCATATCTGAAACCTTGATGTTGTTTCAGTGAGGGAGCTGTTCAGGAGGTGCACGGACGACGGTGGCCTGAGGGTATACAAGACACCTGTCGAGGGGTTGCGGGATGTGCGAGATCTCAGCGCCAATCAGGTTCAAGCGGACAAGACCAATGCGGCCAGGAGGGGTATTGGCGATGCGACCAACATCAGACTGGAGGAGGCGTCGAGCTGTAGGCTCAAAGAGGTAGCCATTTCAATCTCATGGGTCATGGCATAAGAGGAAATTAACATGACTCACTGATATGAATGGTGAAATGGTTGATGCACATATGTTGGCCTGAATGGTGTTTACTGAGATGACTCGTAGAAGTAGCTCTTTAAATAGCTGTTCGTGAACTTGTTAGCCAGAGTGAATTCACCCATATAACTAGCAGAAATTTTCTTTCGATGACTTTTTTTTTGTTCGATGCTATGGTCATAGCAACTCTGTATCAAAGGTGAATGCTTTTGGGTTCCTCAAAGAATTTTTTTTAAAGGGTTAGCTCTGCTTTTGAACTCTAGCTATGTTAAATGGATCAATTAGTGCATTATCGCTTAACCTGTTCCTTGTGACTTTTTTCAACAGCTTTTCACATATAACTCACATAGTTTGTACTTGTCTATTTCAGGATCTACATAAATTATTTACGCCTCTCACAAATGAAGATGAAACTTTAGTAGACACCTCATTGTATGGTAGTGGTCACAGGTACACACTTGGCAATCGAGCTTAGTGAATTTTATTCAATACTTCTGCTCTTATTTTGTTAGCACCATTAAGCATTATTTCTCTTCTGTTTGCAGTAAAAAAATATTAGTACTGCATGAGCCTTTAAAGATCGAGATTACCAGAGAGAAATTAGGGTGCTTGAGGCCTCGTGGTTGGTTAAACGATGAGGTGAATATTTAAATTGAAGAACTTTCTTCATTAAGGAAAAAACGTCCGGCTATATTTTTTATGAGCTTGAAGTTCCAAGGCTTTATCTTGTATTCTATTTTAACCCCTTTCAGATCATCAATTTGTACCTAGAATTGTTAAAGGAGAGGGCAAAAAGAGAACCCACAAGATTTTTAAAATGCCACTTCTTTAACACATTCTTCTATAAGAAGGTCAGCTGATCTGCATTCTTTGCTTTCTATATTTGGAACTCCTGTGATGCTATACAAATTAAGTTAGATGTCTTCGAATCATGATACCATCCGATTTCCTCAAAGCTTAATTTTCTCAATGTAAATTTTCAGCTATGAAGGCAACATGGACCTCCAAATAGGGAAGCAAGAGAAGCACCACTTAATAATCATTACATCTGCTCTACTTGGAGTAACACTGTTAGTTGCAGTTTCCCTCTGCTGCTATGCCTTCGCATGGAAAACCATCAAGAAAACTCATCAGAAGGTCAGAGAAGGAAGCATCCTCTTATCTTGTTATATTTTCTTACAGTGTCTTTTATTTTGTGTGCATGTGGTCAAAGAAGAAACTCCTTCCTTCATACAAGTTACAGAAGTCAAGCGCGCAATCGTGCGAAATTTTAGAATGTCATAGCCATCGTTATAAGCTTCACTCCTTTGTTTGAATAAATCTATAGGGAAAGGTAAGGAAGATAGAAGCTATGGTTGCAGGCACACATTAAAAAGATCATGTATGTTGTAGAGGTAAGTTTACCTGGACATTTGCTTTTGGTGAATGACCAGATTTTTGTACATCAACTCAATATTCGTTAGAGACAAGAGTGTCTGGTTTGCAATCTGGAATTGATTAGGCTAGGAGCGCTATTGTGGAACAAAATATTCTCTTAGTTAGCTATTTGCACTTGAGTTTAATAGTAGTATACTGCAACCATATGTCAAACAACCAAGTTTATAGAGGGGAGGATTTGACTAGAACCATATATTGGTTGTCCTTTTTTTTTGTATCGTTACCATGTGAGTTTTCCGAATGATTTTGAGAGATAGGTAAGACCATGTAGTCCACTGTTTTAGACTGTCCATACTGCTATGTATTTGCAGGTTAGTAAAATGTCAACAATCAGTATGTGTTCAGTTAAAAAAATGTTTGTGTTAGTCTCTCTACTCCCCACCAAGTCTTAAGACCCGAAATGTGAGTCAAAATCACTTTTATATGATCATGCATAAGCCCATAGTGTAACTCAATGATCAGACTTAACACCACAATTAAATCAGATGGGAAATTATCAACAGAGGAGTGCTAAGTCAACAGTGGATTGTATATATATTCATAAAAAACCCACCTTACTCCATTCAGGTTCAAATGGCGAGGCACACCATACTGGTGCATCTTTTTTTTAAAGGCCCCTCCTGTGGGTAATTATCTGTACATTGTTGCATGTACCTGTGCATAAGTAAGTTAATAAATGTTTAAAAAGAACTTGTAAGAACATGACAAGATTTGCTGTCTGAAACACACCCTGTGTGAGTAAATATGCATGGAGTTTGTTGGCTGAAACCATCACTGGCGGCGCCATCGCTAAGGTGCACCGACAACCTGCTGCTTAGACGAGACCAGTCCAGTTTCTTTTCATGCCGTCATGTCCAAGTATGTCCACAAGCGTGATCTCCATTGAGTCCTCAGACAGAACCGCCCCTACTATGTCACATGCTCGTGTCCACTGTGGTCACCATGTTCGGAGCAGCTAACCTGGCAAAGTCCTGGGCCTCCGGTAGTGTTCCCAGTCTGAGGGCCTTCACTTCAGAGGCAATCTGTCTTGGTACGTGACTTGCATAAGCAAAATTTTCATTAACTAGAATGTACAAAGTTTTCATTCATATTCATACGGAGTTAATTTCTTGTTGATGTTTGTTTGTTAAATGTCTTGCATTTCTAAAGAGTACATGTTTTAATTTCTTGTATCATGTGAATATCTACATACTTATCTCCAATTCATATTGGAGGATATATAGGCTAACATATTGTTTTTTTCCATATACCATATAACTTTTCCTTATATGCAGGTCTAGGGAGAGCAAGCCTACAGATCACATCCCCTTTGATTTTTTTGCTCTTTCTTTGTTCATGATAATTTGAGCTTTATGCCTAATCAATCAAAATCATAAATATGTTTTTTCGTTACACGTTAATATATAGTATATGGTTTCATGCCCAGCGAAAACAGCCGGCCCTAAATTAGGACCTATTGATTACAGATTGTTTTGGCCTGTTCCTCGTAGACATGTGAAGATTTTTTTTTACCAATTAGCTGATAGTCAAATTGGAAAAAACCACATGCATTTTCTCTGAAAACTTGGTTATTTGAACTTCGAAAACATTTATTATTGATCTGATGTTGCAAAACGTGGTCGATTATCAGAGAACTATGTCCAGCGTAGATATTAAAGCTCATCTAGAAGCCATGTGTGAGGCTTTAGCTGATATTTTTGCAATGGATGAAGGGGGAAATTAATGAAAAATTATTCTATTTTGTTGTGAAAAACTACTTCTCAATTATAGTTTGTTCTAATAACTAATAGCAACATAAGTCATCAGGAAGCACATCTATATTTTCCCTGTGTGTACACTTTTCTTTGTCGGTTTATTTCATGCGTTGCTATAGTAGAAAGGATTACGGATTGGTCTTGGAGGATATCATTCAGTTTTTATGGTTCGTTATTGTCAGGAAGATTCAAGAGGTCATGGTGTGGGGGCAACACTAAAGGTGTGCATGTACCAGTCTATATTTTTTTTTAGTTTGCCTTCTCACATACTGAATTCTTCGTCGAGCTGTAGGTTCATATCATACTGAATTATAGTTTGTTTCATATTCTTGGCTCAAGTGTAATGTCAGGTCTTTGATGGCATCTACAGATCATCGTCTCAAGGATTATGGATGAGTGGAGAGCCTGGGTGGCTTGCTGCGGTGGAAACCGGCGATAGTATCATAGTAATTCCTTTAGTGTTTTCTATTCTGTTGTTGTCCCAAAGCAGGTGAGGGTTAATTTTGTGGCCGTGCCCTTCAGGTCTAATTAATATCTCCTCTTAAGCTTAGTGAAATAACTCCATTTAACTCCCTTTTGTTTCATATGAGCTATTTCATTGTGGCATGTCCATGTGTAACTTAAATGTTTTGATCACCTTGAAAGCAAAGATGGATTGATTTGCTCATTTTTATGTAAAATAGAATTATGTTTTTAAATAAAATCTCTTAAGTCCATCAAATTAATACTAATGGAGGCTGGATCTTGGTGTTCTAATTAATATTTTCTTTGTTCCAATGTATTCGGTCTATCTTTAATTGTCTATAAAGATATGATATGATAGCAATGTTTTAGTGATAAAATAGCATTATCATAAGACAGTTGGTACTGTCATATTTGGTGGCATGGTAGGCATGAATTCGTTGCCGGCGCTTGTTTTGGAAGCTCGCTGATACTTACCAGCTCTACGTGGTCATTAACCATCACTGGTGGTGCAATCCGATCACCCTCATACTATCATACTGAAATCAAGCATGTTTTTTCTTCTCCCGTTGCAACGCACGGGCAAATTTCCTATACACCTTATATTTTGGAGCTTTTTTCGAAAAAACTATACACCTTATATCAAGGAACGGAGGGAGTATATAATATGTGTGCATGCGTATTTTTACATATAACATTTTGAGATTATTGTGAAGCTCAACATAGGAAACATATTAACAAATTCATTATCATTAACAAATCCAGGCATATTAACAAATTACATAGCCATATTTTATTGCCATGCTAAAAAAATGGGAATATGCATCAATATTTGTTAGAAATATAGCAATTGAAAATATAGCCGTTAGAAATATTTTGTTAGTTACAAAATATTAATAAAATATAGGTGAGTACAATATAGGGAATGGATTGGAGCTTGTCGGGAAATAGGGAGAGGCTATTTCAGAGTGGCTCCCTATATGGAGATATAGGTAGCCAGGCTGGACACGCTCTACGGCAAATTGCCCGGGCAAACTAGCTAGGTCGGAACGATTCCAAATATTAATTATTTTTGGAAGCAATTAAATTTTTTTAATCTTACTTTACATTTTCTCGGGCACAAAATAACACTTCATGTCGAGGCTACCTGGACAAGCAAAAATCAATAATTGAAAATTTAGGTCTAGCTCTCAGAAGGCAATTTCTGTCAGGCGCATTACTCTGATCACCAAATAAATTGGTTTGTTTGTTTGCCTTGTTTCGGTGAGAATACATATGAGTTCTTGGCCAACAAATCTTCCCTGCACAATCGAATTTCTTACAAACAACTTTGATGTGAGTACATCCACGCTTGCTTTCATATGTTAATTGCTTCGACGATGACGTTGAAAGGTGCAAGTTTATGTATTCATTAACTAGTCAGGTGCTAGTTCGCACGTCGAGGCTACCTGGATAAGAAAAAATCAATAATTGAAAATTTAGGTGTAGCTCTCAGAAGACAATTTCTGTTAGGCACATTACTCAGATCACCAACTAAATTGGTTTGCCTGTTTGCATTCTTTGGGTGTGAATACATATGACTTCTTGGACAATAAATCTTCCCTGCACAATCGAATTTCTTACAAACAACTGTGATGTGATTACGTTCGCACTTTCATTCATCTGTTAATTGCTTGGATCTCGCTGACATTGAATGGTACAAGTTTATGTATTCATTCATTAGTTAGGGTACGGTTGGCAGACATGTTTGTGGTTCAATAAAGCACACCATGAGTAGCATCAATGTCATCTCTTGTCCTTCCTCAATGATTTCTACGACGAGCGCGCCCACCTCGCTAACATCAAGCAAGCGTACATCATCCTGGTGACGTAAGAACATGATGGCTTCTGCCCTATCACTTTGCAAGGAGAAGAAGAAATTCCACTGGGGATCCGAATCAAAATATCCACAGAATTTGTAAAACCTAAGAACAAGGCCATGGGAATGCATCTGATTCATTTTGAGACCTCCAATTAATTGGAATAGTACAAGCACCATGATCAATCCAGCAGTAGCTAGCTTGATAGGTGACACGGGAATGCATCCAACTCATTTTGTGACCACCAATTAATTGGAGTTGTACAAGCACCACGATTAATCCAGCTGTAGATTGATAGGTGGCCATGGGAACGCATCTGACTCATTTTGAGATCACCAATTATTTGTCCTTGTATGGCATGCAGCATGAATGCTGCCGTCCGCTGAGCCACTCGCTAGACTTGGTTTCTAGCTCTCCAGACATAGTTACTTGGTCTCTTAATATAAGATTTCCATTATCAAGAAGCACGGCAATGGCCGAGTTAGAAGTGGTTACCGTGTACTCTAAGATAAAAAGGAGAGAGGCAAGCATGCCATACTCTGATACGCAAATTGATGATGAATAACAATCAAAATTCGATTCCAAATAAGGTTGCCAAATAGGCATATAATCAGGATTACGGTACGGTGAGTTAGTGAAGCAGACACCAAAACCACGATATGAGCACTTGAAACCCAACTTGAAGACGCCATTGTTTGAGTGTAGAGAATTACGGTCGGGTGTGATACCAGTGGCTATAGAGAAGTCGGACAAGAGAGCACCCGTCTTTGGTTGGTTTTTTGGATTTGATTTGGCGAAAAATACATTTTCATTAATTCGAAACAGAGGATGCAACGGTTGAAGGACCTGAACTTCTCTCCCGGATAACCATCAACCTATCTTCTGGCAGTGGAAGAAGTTTCGATCAACGTACAAGGGTTGCCTTCTATTGAGATGGTGGGGTCTGAATTGTGTTTTGGAATTGTGAGTAAGTGACGTTTTGGGTGAACTCACATGTCTCCTAATTAATTCACCACGATAGGAAAATAGAGAGAGCACAAGACTTTTAAAAATCTTTTCTAATAATTCACATGCATTTTATTTGCTAGAATATTCCAATCACCCACCTCTTTGTAAGATATCCTTTTCCTTCTTTAATGGGCTAATAACTCCTTGATATTACTTCCTATAGTTTTCCGGTTATCTGTCATATTCATGTGTTTCAACAATCATAGGAACCAAAAGAAACAAATTAGAAAATACGGAGGCTGCAGGGAGATCGGAAGCAATTTATTAATTAATTAAAAGTGTTTTTGCGATGGAAATAATTTACTAAAAGTTAGTACGTAGGAGTACCAACTTAACACCGTGGTTAATTTGTATCCTTATAACATGTCGCTTTCCCTTGTTTAATTTATTGGTCCTTGGCAAACAACTGACTGGGACATTCAGATTTGTTTTCAAATTGATGATATCAACGCCAGCTCTGTCGTTTCATTTGACCTCATGCATGCATGTGGTCTGTTGGTAAACATGCGCCTTTGTGGGATTCGGTTGTGTACTTTATCATTCTTTGTACCGTTGTAACGTGAGAATTGTACATGTATTTTTTTTATAAAGAGCGCTTTAATAAATTTAAAAGTTCGCATCAAGGCAAATCCAAAAGAGTTCACACCCGGACTCTAGATAGCTAGGACCCATATAGCCGTATAACAAAAAAAAACCCATAAAGACTACCATAATACTTGTAAATGGAAGCCTCGTAGAATGCCTATGGTGATGGCAGTGGAGGACCGATCCGTACACTAAGCCGTCACCCATATTGAGAAAAAATATCCCTCGCCACCGTTTCCAATCGTGCGACATCTGTAAACAGGTCTCTGTTCTCCAACCGGTGTAGAGATGATCACAAACGGAGCAATTAGGTACACCGATAAATCACCTGCAAACGCGAAGAATTCTAATCATTAAAAACCATATCATTCCTACATAGCCAGAACGACCATAATACGGCAACTTGTATCCCACCTAATTAGAATCATATACTTGTGATCGACTCCACGCAACCACTTGCCAAAGTTGTTTCCAACACTATGTGGTGGATACAAGTTAGAAGTGTTTGACACGAAAAATAATATAAATGAAAAATTATTATCTCTCTACACGCCAGGGAAAATAATTATGCGGGCGTGCCAGTGTACCTAAGTACACAATTAAAATATGGGGAAATGTGCATTTTATTAATCTCTCAGTGGAGAAACAAAAAGTACATGATCCTTTTATATATACTCTCCATGGCCTATTAGCGCAGCCGATATAACTTGGGCGATTGTGTGTTCTCGTTCACGGGGCCTCAGAATGCTCCCGCTTAATTATTTCCGCGAGCCAAGGTCGCGAACCACCTCCGATTAAGCTGCCGCAATGGTCATCGTCTTCAAGTCTCTTCTTCTCCATGCGCTTGGTGTAGATGATGGTGATTTGATGGTGAAGTGAAAGGAGTGGTACATTCGTCGCCCCGGCGATGCTTAGCCGTATTCCTCCGGTTTGTCTTCATCTTGGCTTGTGTGGATGTCCGCCTGAGCCGGCGATGAACACAGGCGCACTGTTGTCAGTCGCCCTCAGCGTCGGCGTCGGTTCGTGACGGGCATGGTAACGACGATGACATCCACCTAGCTCCTGGGCTCGGTGTGTCGCTGCCCTTGGCGTCGGCGTTGATGGAAGACGACACGGAACCTTTGACATGCATAAGAAGGTCTCGGTGGTGACCACAATGAAGAGGCATGGCATTGCACCAGTGGAGCTGGCGTGGTCATGGGAGACGGCACTATGTACTGCAGCACTCTGCTGTGTACGTGTCCGGCACGTCGTCCGCTGCGTGTATCTGCCGCCATTTACTTGCTTGATGCATCGTCCATTTACCTGCTCGTCTGTTGCGTCATGTCTCTTCCGTGTGTCTTCTCCTTTTTCAAGCTGCTATAGACGAGTGCTGCATTGGATATGGATAGCTATGGACGCCGTGGCCAAGTTGTTGAGCCATTCCTGCTTTTACGGTCCGGCTCGAGATGTATTTATCTTATCTTCTCGCGATGATGGTTCATCTGAGTGTGGATTTCCCTAATGAATGTGGACATCAAACGATTATCGGACGGCCGGCACGACACCAAGAATCATGTTCATGTGTTTTGCAAGTTGACCCCTTGAAAACCTGAAATAAACTCGGTGCCATTGTCGCTTCTTATCGTCAAGATCTTGGCGTTGTGTTGACATTGAACTTCATTGGCAAAGTCGATGACGGTCTTTTGAGTCTCACTCTTGAGCTGGAAGAAATAAACCCAAGTGTATCTTGAATAGTCATCGACAATAATCAAATAATACTTTTTCCCACGAAGACTATCGTGAGAGGGAGTGCAAAGAGGTCCATGTGAAGGAGCTCTAAGCACCTTAGAGATGAAATGATGGTCTTGCTCTTGTGGGTTGTCTCATGCATCTTTCCTTCAACACAAGCCATACAAATACAATTTTTGGCAAAAAAACATCTTTTAGTCTGAGGATGTGGCCACCCAAGTGGAAACTTTGCAAAGATCTCATGTTGACGTGGGCTAAACATGATGGGATTCGCAGCATAGAAAACAAAAAAAATCCTATGAGATGCGAACGAAACCAAGATCGAATCTAGGAAGAGCCAAGATCTAATCTAAGAAGATGCAAGCAACAAGCAAGATCAGATCCACATACCCTTGTAGATCGCTAAGCGAAAGCATAATTAATGCTGTCGATGTAGTCGTTCTCCTCGCGAACCAATCCGACCAACACCGCAACGAGCATCGCCTCCGAGTTATGCACACGTGCAGCACAACAACGTCTCCTCCTTCTTGGTCCAGCAAGTATAGGTGGAGAGGTAGATGGGATCTACAACCAGCAGCACGACGGTGGTGGTGGTTGTGGTGGAGAACTTCGGCAGGTCCTCGCCAAGCTGCTGTTGCGGAGGAGGAGATGAGAGAGTAGAGGGACAGCGACGGCTAGGGTTTGGTGTGCAACACCCCTGCCCCCTCCCCCTCTTTATATAGGCCAGGGGTCGACCAACTTGGCCCCCTTTCCAAGCCTAGGGCCGGCGGCTCCCCTAGGGGGAAAACTTACCCCTTAAGTTTCCCCTTCGGTAGTCCCCCCATTAGGGTTTCCCTTGGGCTTGCCGCATGGGCATTGACGGCTGGTTCGCCTAGTCCATGTAGGCTTGGGCGCACCCCCTTGGTCCATGTTGTCCCTCCGGGAAGTGTGGGCCCCACTGGTGGCCCTCTGGAACATTCGAGAACTTCCCCGATACGATACCTGAAAAATTCTGAACTTTTTTGAAACCCTAAAATGATCTTCCCATATTTGAATCTTATCCCCAAGACTATTCCGAAGATTCTCATGATGTTCTGGATCCCATCCGAGACTCCGAACAAACCTTTGGTATCACTATCATGAATATCTCATTTCAACCCTAGCGATGTTGAGCGTTAAGTGTGTGACCCTACGGGTTCGAGAATCTGTGGACATGATCGAGACACCTCTCCGATCAATAATCAATAGCAGGACCTGGATGTCCATAATGATTCCCACATAATCAACAAAGATCTTTATCGGTTGAACCATGATGTCGAGGATTCAAACAATCACATATTCCATTCCCTTTGTCTCGCGTTATTTTACTTGCCCGAGATTCGATCGTCGGTATCACCATACCTAGTTCAATCTCGTTCCTAGAAAGTAATCTTTACTCGTACCGTAATACAACATTCACTTTTGACTAACTCGTTAGTCATGTGCTTGCAAGCGATATAGAATGTGTGTTACCAAGTGGGACCTGAGTATATCTCTCTGTTACGTGGATGGACAAATCCCACTCTTGATACGTACTACCCAACAAGTACTTTCCGAGATACCCAAGAACACCTTTATGATCACCCGATTAGGAAGTGACAGTTGATGCGCTCAAAGTATTCTTCCAGCACTAGGGAGTAGCGCATAATCTCATGGTCTAAGGATTAGGACACTTGACATTGGAAAACTACAGTAATACAAACCTTGATACGATCTTATTGCTTTGCTTAGTTAGGTCCTGTCCATCATGTCATTCTCCTAATGACATGACCCCGTTGTTAATTGACAACACATGTCTATGGTTAGGAAACCTCAACCATCATTAACCAACAGACTAGTCTATTAGAGGCTCACTAGGGATGCGGTGTTGTTTACAAACCACACAGGTATTAATGTTTCCGCTTAATACAATTGTAGCATGGGGTATAAACATTTATCATGAATAATGAAATATGATAATAACTATATTATTATTGCCTCTAGGGCATATTTCCAACAAAACGGCGGTGCCAAAGCCATCGCACGTCGGCTTTTGCGAATAGGCAAATCGCGGCCATAGTGGTTTTCCCCGAAAAATACACCACATACAAGCCATTTTCCACATATCCAACAAAAGCAACTTTAGAGTCTTGCTCCACAAGAGTACCACGAGGTCAACATCAAAGAAGGTCGCAAGACCCATAAAAGCAAGTTGACAAACAGAAAGTAAATTATAACAAAGGGTCTCAAAAAGCGTGACATTCACAAGGGACACGTCCGGTGTGACTACCACCTTGCCAAGACCCATTACATTTGAGCGCGTTTTATAGCCGTAGGAGAGGGTTGTATTGGAAAGATTGGGCCTCAACTCCACAACGATATTTTTGCTTCTGGTCATATGATTGGTGGCACCACAATCAAGCACCCATTTAGATCCACCGGAAGCATAGTCCTACAAGAAGTCAATTCTTGTTTTTAGGTACCCATTTTGCAATGGGTCCTTGTTTGTTAGTCAAAAGGGTCTTAGGAACCCAAATAGACCATGCAACATATCCATGATATGGTCCAACATATATAGCACAAACTTGTCCATAGTAGTCACGGAAAAGAACATAAGAGGGGTTATTAGCGCGAGCATAGCCGCATGAGGTTGGGCCGGAATTTCCGCCCCTCCTTTGGCCGGAAATTCCACCTTGGCCAGAAATTCCGTCCCCTCCTTGGCCGAAAGTTCTGGCCTCACAGTTATGAGCAGCACTCTTCTTCTTCTTCCTTTTGTTCTTGATGTTGTTCTTCTTGGGCTTGGCAACAGACCCAAGCCCTTCCTTGGCAGTATTTGATTTTTGATTTGCATTGGCAAGGCTCTTCTCCAACTCAGCCTTCAACCTAATATTTTCCTCAACATCTTCACATCAATGGTTAGAGGAAATAGAAACTTCAACTTCAACCTCCTTAGATGGTTCTTTAGTCGATTGAATTTGAGGTTGCTCATGGGACTTGGATAGACTAGAGAATTCACTCTTTCAATGCCTTGTGAGCCTTGTCGAGGTTCTCTCACTAGTAGAAAACGGGGCTAATATTTTTAGCTCCAAAGAGCATTAGTACCGGTTGCGCTACGAACCCAGACTAAAGGGTGCATTAGCACCGGTTCGTGCGGCCAGGACGTCGCAGGGGACCAGCAGAGCTTTATCACCGGTTTGTAATGGACCTTTAGCATCGGTTCGTGTCACGAACCGGTGCTAAAGGTTTTTCGCCAGGCATGTGGCAGGCTCGAAACCTTTAGCACCGGTTCGTGTGACAAACCGGTGCTAAAGATAAACATTAGCACCGGTTCGTGTCACGAACCGGTGCTAAAGCCCCCCCAGCCTATATATTTAGCTCACCCCAGCCAGCCCTCTCCTCATATCATTTTTCTTGGTGGAAGGTGTGAGGGTTGTGTGCTTGTTTGTTTTTCTTTCCTATGCATAAGAGGTGCTCGATGAAATGCCTGAGAGAATGATGCCGCTTGATTTCACACAAAACAAAAATGATATGAGGTGCCGGAGAGACACTTAAGCTTTCTCCTCTTTCTTTCCTCCTCGATCAAGGTAAGCAACTTTACCCTTTCCCATGCACAAGTTGTGTTGTTTTATTTATGATGTTTTGTAATGGTTTTTTGATAAACATAATTATATGATGTAGATGAACCGGCGGCAATGGATGTACGTTGACCGACACCTACCCGAGTTCACTGCAGGCCTGAAAGATTTTCTCCGTGTGGCTGAGGAAAACCCACAGGCGGATGGTTTTATGTGTTGTCCATGTGTTGATTGTCGGAACTTAAAGCAATACTCTAAATGGCAAGTCCTTCACTCCCACCTGCTTTGGAAAGGTTTCATGCCTAGCTATAATTGTTGGACCAAGCATGGAGAAAGAGGGGTTATGATGGAAGACAATGAAGAAGAAGAAGAGGATGCTGATATGTACCCTAAATACGGTGATACTGCAACGGGGCATGATGAAGATGAAGAGGCAGGGGAAGCTGAAGATGAAGAGGCATCAGATGATCCCGCTGATGATGATCTTCGTCGGGCCATCGCTAATGCACACAGAGAATCAGAAAGTGCAAACGAGAAGCGAAAGTTAAACGGCATGTTAGAGGATCACAAAAAAAAGTTGTACCCAACATGCGAAGATGGCAACACAAAGCTCGGTACCACACTGGAGTTGCTGCAATGGAAGGCAGAGGCTGGTATATGTGACAAGGTATTTGAGAAGTTACTAAAAATAATGAAGAAGAAACTTCCAAAGGATAACGAATTGCCTTACAGTACGTACGAAGCAAAGAAGGTTCTCTGCCCTCTAGGATTAGAAGTGCAGAAGATACATGCATGCATTAATGACTGCATCCTCTACCGTGGTGAGGAGTACGAAAATTTGGAAAAATGCCCGGTATGCACTGCACTGCGGTATAAGATCAGGCGAGATGACCCTGGTGATGTTGAGGGCGAGCCCCCTAGGAAGAGGGTTCCTGCCAAGGTTATGTGGTATGCTCCTATAATACCACGGTTGAAACGTCTGTTCAGAAACAAAGAGCATGCCAGTTTGTTGCGATGGCACAAAGAAGACCGTAAGAAAGACGAGATGTTGAGACACCCCACTGATGGGTCGCAGTGGAGAAAAATCGATAGAGTTCCCGGACTTTGCAGCTGACGCGAGGAACATAAGGTTTGGTCTAAGTACAGATGACATGAATCCTTTTCGGGAGCGGAGCTGCAGTCATAGCACATGGCATGTAACTCTATGTATCTATAACCTTCCTCCTTGGTTGTGCATGAAGCGGGAGTTCATTATGATGCCAGTGCTCATCCAAGGCCCAAAGCAACCCGGCAACGACATTGATGTGTACCTAAGGCCATTATTTGAAGAACTCTTACAGTTGTGGGCCAAACCAGGTGTACATGCGTGGGATGAGCACAAACAAGAGCCATTTGACCTACGAGCGTTGCTTTTCATGACCATCAATGATTGGCCTGCTCTTAGTAACCTTTCAGGACAGATAAACAAGGGATACAATGCATGCACGCACTGTTTAGATGAGACCGAAGGTGCATATTTGGATAAATGTAAGAAGGTTGTGTACCTGGGGCATCGTCGATTTCTTCCAAAGAGGCACGCCCTGAGAAAGAAAGGCAAGCATTTCGGAGGTGAGGCAGATCACCGGGAGAAGCCTGACCTCCGTACTGGTGATGCTTTACTTGATATGGTCAAAGACATAAAAGTAATCTTTGGAAAGGGTCCTGGCGGACAATCTGTTCCGAATGACGTCGCTACCGGACACGCACCCATGTGGAAGAAGAAATCTATATTTTGGGAGCTACCCTATTGGAAAGACCTAGAGGTCCGCTCTTCAATTGACATGATGCACGTGACGACGAATCTTTGCGTGAACCTGCTAGGCTTCCTGGGCGTGTATGGGAAGACAAAAGATACACCAGAAGTACGGGAGGACCAGCAACATATGAAAGACCCAGAAAACACGCAACAACAGAACAAGACGGATAAAGGGTGTCACTTAAGTCCTGCCAGCTACGCTCTTACCAAAGCAGAGAAGGAAATCTTTTTTGAAGTCCTGTACAGTATCAAGGTTCCGTCTGACTTCTCATCAAATATAAAGGGGATTATAAATATGGCAGAGAAAAAATTCCAAAACCTGAAGTCGCATGACTGCCACATTATTATGACGCAGTTGCTTCCGGTTGCATTGAGGGGGCTTCTTCTGGAAAAAGTTCGAATACCCATTGTGAAGCTATGTGCATTCCTCAATGCAATATCTCAGAAGGTAATCAATCCAGCTAGTCTGCCAAGGTTACAGAAGGATGTGGTGCAATTTCTTGTTAGTTTTGAGTTGGTGTTCCCGGCATCTTTCTTCAATATTATGACGCATCTCCTGGTTCACCTTGTCGAAGAGATTGCCATCCTCGGTCCTGTATTTCTACACAATATGTTCCCCTTCGAGAGGTTCATGGGAGTCTTAAAGAAATATGTTCATAAACGTGCTAGGCCAGAAGGAAGCATCTCCAAGGGCTATGGAACAGAGGAGGTCATTGAGTTCTGTGTTGACTTTATTCCTGACCTTAAGTCGATTGGTGTTCCTGAATCGCGGCATGAGGGGAGACTAAGTGGAAAAGGCATGCTAGGAAAGAAATCAATGATATGTAAGGACGAGATTTCTTTCACTCAAGCACACTACACAGTTCTACAAAGTTCCACCTTGGTGGCCCCGTATATCACTGAACACAAGAATATTGTACGCTCCCAACACCCGGGACAGTCAGAAGACTGGATTACCACTAGTAGGAAAAGGGTCATCTGTGGCGCACCAAATACCACATTCTGTGGCGCATGGGCAGTGCGCCATAGAATCCACGCCATAAAAATAAGAATTCTGTGGCGCACCAGCCCATGCGCCACAGAATTAAGACATTCTGTGGCGCACCATGGCTAGTGCGCCACAGAAATAAGACATTCTATGGCGCATGTGTCCCAGCTGCGCCACAGAAACATGTGCGCCACTGAATCAGTTTTAGGTGCGCCACAGAATGAGTTACACGTATACACGATTTTGTACTGCCTGCTGTACACATACATGTTTTATACATGCTTTATACAGGTATATACAGATATAATATAAACTTCATGTAGATTAGACAGAATATAACAACATTATACATCATCATCACATTACTTAGAGCCCGATCGAGATACACATATAGTTCCAAGTGCCAAATTTGTACATACAACTCATAATCCATACAAAGTTCATCATCTCGAGATACAAATGAAGTGATACCGGCCGCCGCCTACACTAGGATGGAATAGAGTAATGCCGCGACGATGGTGAGCAAGAGTGAGAGCAGAACGAAGGTCTTCATCTTGCTCTTGTTCGACTGGTGCTTCCTCCACTTGGCAACCGCCTCCTGTCTAGTCGCCTATCCTTTGTAGCAGTTGCCGCTGAACTTGTGCACCTGTTTCTTACAGTCCTCCCACTCCTCGTAGATTCCTGGAACCCGCCCCTCGAACACGACATAGTACGTCATCTCTATGGACACAAGGCATATTAGTATATAATGCAATGAAAAGAATTAGAGGGTTCACACATGCATACATATTCACAAAAATTAAAGCAAGGAAATAATAATAAACCAAAAACATATATAGCATCGGTATCACATAAGTAATTAAGTTCAACGACAACGACTACAATAGTAATTAAAGTCCAACAATGACGACCGTTTCGAGGTAATTAAGCAAGTTTAGTTTACAACACACGACACACTGTTCATCGATTGAAAGTAATGGTAGGCACACGAAAGTGAATCAACGAGACATCTTCTTCAGCGGCGCCGGGAACGGTTTATACATGTGCTTCGTCATCCACGTCCTTCGATCACCCTGCCTATGTAGGCATTCTTCGATATCCCTCTTACATAACCCTCTGAGTTGATGTAAGAGGCCCCCTGTGTTGATTACATCTTCTTTGATAATTTCCGATAGCTTTACTTGGATGCGATGGATGTCTTCTCTAAGATCAGCATCGTCGATATCCCCCGCCATTTTATTGGACCAGGATCGGATACTAGGTGGCCGATTCATCATCTTTGCATCCGCGACAAACCTTTTAAGGTGATGGAGGGCATAGAAGGCCTCCGTCATGCTGTGAGCTGGCTACTTGATGCAAGGGAAGTCGGTCACGTGCTTGAACCCGAGCTTGCCAGTGTCCGGCCTCATAAATTCCCCCTTATTGTCGAAGGTGCCGCCATTTTTGGAGTAGCCAAGGATAGCCTCATCGAGAACACCCCTAATTCTGGTGTAGTCTTTCCTCATCGTCGTATTCGACGAGTCGAACTACTGGCTAGTGACCACTTTGGGCAAAGGGCGATGAGTGTGCAGTATTTGTCCCTGCTCAACACATGCAATTGAAATGGAATGTTGGAAAGGATCAGCAATGGAAGAAATCTATAAGAAAGCATAAGTTACGACGGCCGCGAGCGGATGTGTACTTACTCGGGAAAGATAGGCAGAAGAAGGGTGTTCTTCTCTTTGTTCCTGAGCATGAAGCTCTGGAGGTACTGCACCGCCTTGGTCCGTGTCCTTGAGCCTTGCTCCAGCTAGCTATCGCGTATGTAGTAGGGATTCGCTACCGCGACGTTGGGGGGTCTCTCTCTGTTGATCTTCATCTGAAGATTGAGCGCGTATAGGCGGACCAAGTTATAGTCGAGCCGTCTCCAGTGAAATAGATTGAAGACGTCCTCGAACGCTATGAAGAAGATATCCGCGGGGTCTTCAAGGACGAAGTTCGGGTCCTCTGGCACCTTGACCGTGAACACCGGGTAATTTGGATCCTTGTCTTTAAGAAGTAGGCTCTCTAGATATTGAATACTTGACTGCAAAGGGTGCATTGGTCCACTTGCGAGGTATTCCAGGTTCTCAGGCAGTATCGGTTTACCAGCATCATGACACCGGGTCAAGCCATCCGGTGTCGGTGGTACAACGTCGTCGGCCCGGATCCTCTTAGGAAGAGGCTGGCTAGCAGATGCGCCCTTTTTATTAGTTCTCTTCCTTGGCTTCTTCACCTGATCTGCTGGGGGTGCTGGTGGTGCTGGTGGTGCTTCGGGTGTTGGGGTTCCTTGGGGTGCTGGTGGTGCTGGTGTTGCTTGGGGTGCTGGGGTTGATTTGGGTGGCTCCCCGACGATCGTCTTATGTAGCATGTTAGGGCTGAAAATGGTATCCAGTTTGACTTGAGATGGATTGCCAGCCTCCGGAGGAGTGTCTTGAAGAGAAAAACCCTGGAAGGTCAGGCGCTGCGTGACTGTACTGGGACAACCAAGTTGATAGCAGTGAGTGCGGAAGACTTCTTCATCCATAGGAGGCATGTACATATCTTAGCTGCAGGCGCTAGTGTTGATGTAGCCATCGATGTTGTCATCATCATCTCCATCGTTGCCATCAAGTGGTGCCATGTCCACGTCCTTAGGTGGTGGCGGTTGCGATGCTGGCGCTTGGCGTACAACTGCCTTGCCTTTGGACGGTCGTTGCGGTAGCTTTCCCAACAGCTGTTGGTGGCGTGTGGTGGTGGCGGCGACCGCCGGTTCCTTCCGGGTGGCGGTGGTGACCGTCGGTTCCTTCCGGGTGGAGGCGGCGACCGCCGGTTCCTTGCGGGTGGTGGCGGCGACCACCGGTTCCTTCCGGGTGGCGGCGGTGACCGCCGTTTCCTTCAGGGTGGCGGTGGCGCGGGGCCGGATGATCTTAGGCCGGATGATAGGGGAGGTGGCGCCGGTGCTGCGCCTAACACCCGGAAGACCCCCCCCCCCAGACGAATCTGGTTCTTCGGCCATGTCATAATCCATGAGGTGCAATCCCCAAGGACCATAATGTCGTCCTCGTCTGCGCCCGGAGGTTGACAGGGGGGGTGATGTCGCGGTACTCCGTCACTATCATAGCCAACCTGACCTTCATCACGTCTTCGGCCAAGGTAGTGTGGTGCATATCGCGGCTGACCATGACAGTGCTGCTAGCAACTTCCATCAACTCGCCGCCGGGCTCCACTGTATGCAGGAGTATGCAGGGTTCGTCCTGAGTTAGGGGCATGTTGGGCATCATGAGATGGTAGTCACGAAAGGCATATATAGTTAAAGATGATGAGGAGGACTAACTAATGAGTTACCATCTTGATGGCGTCGATCTCGGCTAATGTCGATACAAGGGCGCTGGTGCTGGCGCCGGGCCGCTCTTTCTCGGGTGCATTATCAAGCACCGCCACCCTATCAGCTTCCGCGGTTGGGAGCGTCGATGCGACCAGTTCCGGCGACACGTGGAAGTTTGAGTTGCTGCCGCTGACGCTGGGCACATGTATCGGCCCCTTTTGACCTGCCGCATTCCAAGCAGCTAACCCCTCCATCAACCCAGGAGGGATGATCTGCCGGAGCCTCTCGTCCACTAACTTACTCATCAGCTCGGTGATGTCCGCCGGCTTTTCGGCCACCATCTTCTCTAGTGACTCCACCTTCTTCTTCCGCTCCTGAACCTCGGCTTTTTCCTTAGCCGACGTCCTCCTCTCCTTTCTCATCTTGGCATCCGATCCGTAGTACTCGGATACCTTCATACTTGTACCAAAGCCGAACACACGGCCAGCTGACGTCGGCGGCTTGTCCACGTCCCTATTCTTGTATTTGTTCGTCTCCCTGTTGAAAGGCGTGTCCCACGGTTCCGTCGATCCCTGGGACGACGGGCCAGTCATAGCACTAGCATTCAACTCCGCCTCCTTCAGACAAAGGAACTTAAGGTTAGCAATTTGGCTTCATTACCTAATAAGATCAAAGCAATAATATAGACTATCCTTACCAGGTATTTCTCGAACTCCTTCACGTCCGGATCATCCGTAAAAAATTCCCCCGTCTTCCAATCTAACTTGTAGCGGGACCGGACAAAGTTCCTAATCTGTATATCCGTGATTTTGTGCCAGGGGTTTTCTTTCCCCAGACGTGCAATCTCGCGGTCCTCCTTGTCCCAAATGGGCTGTTTTCCTCGGTAACCGCCGCTTCCGCAATGGTGGACCCCTATGTTCAACTCCTGCATCTGCCTCCCCCAGTTTGTCCATTTTTTAGCATTATCAGTGTCTAAGGACGAGTTGAATGCATCAAAGTCTTCTTTCGGGAGCGAAGGCTCTTTGCTACTTATCTTCTCCCAGTTTCACCAGCCTCGATCTTTCCCTTCACCCGGGTTCTCCAGCTGCTCAAGGCGGTGCTCATCTTCGTGAGAGCTAAAGAGTCCACCTTTTTATTGAACGGCTCCGGGAACGTGTATCGTTGGTGAAGCTTCTGGATGAGGTTTTCGGCCAAAGCCGCGTTGACCTCCCTTCTGATGTCCTTCGTGTTGATCGACACGGTTTCACGGAGGATGCACCCTAGTTGCATGCTGTACCCTTTGGCAACCTCCGAAGGCTCCAATGGTAGAGCACTTTCGGAGACACTCGTGAAAGCATCGGTGACGTTGGCGAGCACTTGCGGCTTCCGATCCCTCCTTGGCCTTCTCGCCTTCCTCTTCTTCTTAGCCTCCTCAGGGTTGGCGCCGCTATCACCAGTGTGACCTTCGGTGGTCTCATCACCGGTCTCGGCGGCGTCGTCCCAGGCCTCTTCCTCATCGCCGGTCTCGGCGGCGGCCCCCCGGCCCTCTCCCTCATCGCCGGTCTCGGCGGCGGCCCCCCGGCCCTCTCCCTCATCGCCGGTCTCGGCGGCGGCCTCCAGGCCCTCTTCCTCATCGCCGGGCTCATGCCAGAACTCCTTGTTGGCCTCTCTAGCGTCTTCCTCGATGCTCACGGGCTTAGAAGTGCCTGACATGTTTATTTGCACTTCATTAAAAAAAGGCGAAAAGTTAGTACAAAAGTCAACCAAAAAATTCAAAATTTCGGCATGACCTTTGCTAATTTTTCTACATAGGAGTGCCCATTTCTCAACCGAAACGGAAGTGAATCAACACTTCGGGAGAAATGGGCAACTCAATGAAATCCCTGCAAAAATATCCATCCAGAAACATATCCAGCACCATATATTCTCCAAAAAATGTTCACCATATCCATATCCATCCATATTATTCTCCAGAAAATATTCTTGCCATACATACAGTTAACCACAAACAACATAGCAGCATCACCAACCACATGGCAGCAGCATCAACAAACAACATAGCAGCAGCAACAACCACATGCATGGCAGCAGCCACATGCATGGCAGCAGCATAGCAATAAGAACATCAACATATAAATTTCAGAGAGCGTCATATAGCAGAAGCTTGAGCATCATATGGAAATGCTAGTGACTTCAAATGAAAATGCTATTACTTGATAAATATACAATAGAAAAGGCAGTAGCTAATGACTTTAATTTTTTATAAATTCAAAGAGAATTATATAAATTCAGAGATCATTTTCAGAGAACATTATATAGATTTCAGAGATCATTTGTTCATTTTAAAATGCAGTTGCTTGTTCAATTTAAAAAGGCAGTAGCTAATGACATCAATTTTTAAAACGGCAGTAGCTAATGACTTCATTTTAAAAAGGCAGTATCTAATGGCTTCATTTAAAAAATGTAGTGGCTAATGACTTCAATTTAAAAAGGCAGTAGCTAATGACTTATGTATTAAATAACAAGGAAATCATATGCTTGTACCAGCACCATACGTTCATCACCATTCTCCAATAGAGATAAATAACAAGGAATCATATGCTTGTACCTAGGAAATAATCTCCAGAAAATAACAAGGCAAATTTATCTCTGTTTTGTATTAAAAAATAACAAGGCAATACAACTAGCAGTACCAAATTTATCTCTGTTTTGTATTAAAAAATACAAGTGACAACTAGCTAGCAACCACCAGCAGTACCAACTAGCAACGACTAGCAACAACTAGCAACTGACTTTTTTTTATCTTGGAACATATACATAGCAACAACTTGCAGTCCCTGTTCTTATATCACTTAGCTTTTTTATCATCATTGATTGCAGTACCAAATGTTTCATATGAGTGGTCCATTAAACTAAAATAGCTTGTGTAAAGTGCTAATAAAGTTGTTAAAATACTAGGATTTTCAGTAACTGAAATTGCTTTAGTTCTCAACCAAACCTGTCAAGTTATTTCATAATTGTTTGACCCTAGTCTAAAGAATCAGTGTAGCTCACAAGTTCAAACTGAATATGCAAGTAAAATATCCATTCATATGATGCACATATGGTTCATTACCACTTTAAAGCAACAGAAAACAATCAACTTTTTCACAAAATGCACAGATATGGTGAATATAAATAATATATCTAACTGAACAAGTTTAGATGGTTCTAGAAGAATAATCCAGAAGCACAATTAACATTATCCAATTGTAATTGCAGGATCACAGTTGCAGAAGCATAATCCAGAAGCAATGACAGGAGAGTTGGGAGGACAGGGGAGTGGGGAGTGGGGAAGACTGGGGAGTGGGGAGGGCAGGGGAGTGGGGAGGGGGAGAGGGGCTCTCACCGAACGGTGGTGGTGGCGGGGCTCGAGCGGTGGTGGCGGCGCTGTCCTCCTCCTCCTCCTCCTCCTCGGTGGCGGCGGCTCGGGCTCGGGCGCAACCACTGGGCTCGGATGTCCTCCTCCTCCTCGGCGGTGGCGGCTCGGTCGTCCTCCTCCTCCTTGGCGGCGGCGGCGCTAGGCGGTGGCGATGGTGGCAGTTAGCTAGGGTTGGGGGAAGAAACTGGGAAGAGTGGCGCGGGGAAGAAAGGGGCTCGAGTTTTTCACCAAGTCCCCAAATTTTGTGGCGCACAAGATAGTAGGTGCGCCACAGAATTAAGGAATTCTGTGGCGCATCAGCTCAGCCATGCGCCACAGAATTCCTTAATTATGTGGCGCACCTACTATCTGGTGCGCCACAGAATTTGGGGACTTAATACACAAACTGGGCTAATGCTATGTTTTGTCAGAGACACAGCATTAGCCTAGTGGTTGTGCCCACTGTCAGGCTTGGGTAGCCCAGGTTCGAATCCTGGCTGCCCACAATTGTTTTTCCTTTTTTTAAAAATGTTTTTCTTACATTTTCAAGAAAGTACACAACATGTAATAATTAATAGAGATTATCAATTACAAATTACTTGTCTCACAACATGTGCTTGTCTCACACACACACATGTACTTGTCTCACACACACACATGTGATACACCAAAAAAAGATCTTCTTCGTTCCGGCTCCGAGCTCTACCGTCTCTTCACAATCTTCTTGCCCTTGTTGTGATACTTTATGCCGGCCACCTTGAGATTTCTTCGCATGAACGGACAACCTTTAGAGGGTAGGGAGGTCTTCCTTCTTACTTTACTAGTAGTTGCCATGTCGAAGTTCTTGTTGAATTCCTCCTCGATCTTCGGATCATCGTTCTTGTCCAAGTCTTCCTCGTTGGCATCTCCTTGCATTCCTATGATGCTCCTCTTGCCCCTCCTCACGACAACACGGCTAGGCCTCGACGGGTCGGTGATGAAGAAGCATTGGTCAACTTGGCTACCGAGTACCCATGGCTCATTTTTCGCGGATGCGTTCTTCGATTTGGCATCGGGTATAACCATGGTGGTGAAATACCGGCCTTCTTTTTCGACCTTCTTGGCCCATCTCACACGGAACATTGGCACCGTCTCTCCACAGTAATTGAGCTCCCATATCTCCTCGATCCTTCCTAAAAATCTTTCCTTGACATTAGTCTCGTCATCGGCGTATGATAGCATACTTAGTCCTGAGTTTTGATTTTCGCTATTCATGTCCTTTTCCTCGATGTAGAATCTATTACCGTTGATGTCGTACCCCTGATAGGTCCTCACGTTTTGCCCGGGGCCCTGTGATAATGTGTATATGAGTTTTTCATCTTCCGTAGAAGGCCTTTTGCTCTGTGCTTGAAGCAGTTGACTTTGCTTGAACCAACGCATGAAGCTCGAGTTGTGCTCTTCCACCAAAGGTTCGATCAATTTTATGTGTTGTAGCGCGACCCGGTGAGCCCTTTCAAAGTCGTCGCATCGATTATTAATGCCGACATGGACTAAGCGGTAGCCCTCGCGGTGACCGACTCCAGCGAGCCTGCCGAGGTCCGTCCTAGTGGGCAGACCAACATCCTGGTCATCCTCGGTGCTTAGGTAATTCTGGCAGAAGGAGATGCACTCGTAGGTTAGAAACCCCTTGGCCATGCTTGCGTCTGGACGGGCCCTGTTGCGAACGTATCCTTTCATGACACCGTTCTACCTTTCGAACGGCATCATATTGTGGAGGAACGTCGGGTCGAGCTGCCTGATGTCATCAACGACATGGAGAAGGAGGTGGACGCATATATCACAGAATGCGGGCGGGAAGTAAATCTCAAGCTCGCATAGTATCACCACGATCTCATCATGTAGCATCTTGAGCTGCCTCACGCCGATCGACTTCCTGGTGATAACGTCGAAAAAGTTGCAAAGCCAAACAGCGTATCACGGATGTGCTCGTCCATTATCCCTCGGATCGCAATGGGAAGTATCTGTGTCATGAGCACGTGACAATCGTGAGACTTCATCCTGGTGAACCTCTTTTTCGCTACGTCTAGATATCTGCTTATATTCCTCGAGTAACCGTGAGGAACTTTCACTCCTAGGAGGCACCTGAAAAACTGATCAAGCTCCTCCAGACTCATTGTGAAGCAAGCAGTGGGAAGCACCACCGCGTTCTTCTTAGCCCTTTTGCGGAGACGTTGAGTCCCTTCCGTCTGGTCATCATCATCATCGTCGTCGTCATCAGTATCGGGGGCTTGAAGATCTTTCCTGATGCCAAGATGTTTCAGATCGTATCTTGCTTTCGTCCCATCCTTGGACTTTTCCGAGTTGCAAAGAATGCCAAGCAGACTCTCGGTAACGTTCTTCGTAATGTGCATGAAGTCGAGGCTGTGGGGCGTGTGGAGGACCTTCCAGTACTCCAAGTCGTGGAAAACAGACCTCGCTTTCCATATACCGAGCAGCGGCTCTAGCTTCGGTCGCTTCTTTCCCGGCGCTGGGCACTCCTTCCAATTTTTCAGAAGATAGTCGATTTCTACGCCGCTCCTCAGGCGCGGCGCTCCATCTGGCTCATCTTTACCATCGAACAGATCACCGCATTTTCTCCACGGGTGATCCAAGCGAAGACACCTTCTAGCACCTGGGTACACGGTTTTCGAAGACCCGGGATCCCTTGGTAGCTGGAGATGGGGGGTCTCGTCCATGCACTTCACACAGCCGCAGAATCCGTGGCCGACCTGGGTAGATACATATGCGTAACCAGGATAGTCCGCGACCGTCGTGAGCAACGCGGCTCTCATATCGAAATAATCTCTAGTGTAGGCGTCCCACGTACGGGGTTGCGTCTTCCACAACGTGTCTAACTCCTCTTTCAGCAGCCCAAGATACAAATGCATGTCGACACCTGGTTGTTTTGGCCCCTGAATGAGAATACTCAGGTGTATGTACCTTTCCTTGGTGCACAACTGTAACATCCCAAATTTCTAAAACAAAGAGAAAATGAATTTCCCTATTTCCCAAATTTTGGAACCAACAAAAACTTTCATTGAGTTGGAGGTTGTGCATATTACTCATGCATATATGTTGTGAGTTTTGCCATGATGCTTTGTGAAGTACTTTGAAATGCTCCTAAACCCTAAACCATGTCTTTTTGGACCAAATGGAAACAAATCAAAAAGAAAATAAAATGACATAGTGGCATATGTGAGCTTATGGCCATTTCTCCAATAATGGCCAATGCCCTATTTACCTTACCCAAAATTGTTTGAAACCCTTGATCCCCTCAACCTAACACTCAAGCAACCCAAGACAATGACTTTTGGATCAAAGAGAAACAAAATAAAAGAAAAAGAAAAATACAAATATCATCACATATGGGCCTATGGCCATTTTTGAAAATCTTTAACCTAGGCCATATAAACTTGTGCCAATGGTTTGGAAACTCTTTTAAACTCAAAAGAATCCCTTTTGCACCAAAGAAACCAAAATCAAATCGAAGAAAAATCAAAAACCAAGCCACATATGATAATGGTCATATGTGAAAATTTTAACATCTTGCCCACTTTGAGCCCCTGGATTAAGAGATTCTTAAACCAAACCACCCCAACTCTTTGCACCTCATCCAAGACCTCATCAAGTTGAACACTTTTGATGTTGACCACTATGACTAGTTCCTTCTCTATTTCTTAATCCAAGGATGCAAAGTGGTGACATTGAATCAGATTTAAGATTATGTCACTTTTGGATTTTTGCAAACCAACTCAACTTTGCACCCCACCACCACCTTTCTGCTCCAAACTTTATTTAAATCACTTCCACCAAAAAGAATTGCAAAATTCAAAAATTATTTTCTTTCGGCCATTTTATCAAACACCTTGTGGGCATACTCTAGACATGTGCCCATACTGATTTTTTTAGGGTAGACCAAGTCCAACCCTGACCTCCACTGCCTCCCTCTGCACCCCACTAGCCTCTCATGACCTCACCATGTCCTTGCCGACACTATGCCAAGCCCATGTCATTGCATATGTCTCTTCTTTTGGCCATGATCTATTGTGCATTGCCCTAGCCTTCCCTAGTCTTGCCAACCATGTCATACACACTGGCTTCACCTCACTGAAGATGGCAGTGCCCTCCTAGACCAAGAAAAAGCACCCCACACACCCAATGCCATCACCATGCCACCCACACGGTCACCACCATGCACCCACCTGCCCTAGCCCTTATCCCTCTCTCTCACCATGTCATCTACACTGCCCTAGACCCTAGACACCTGCCAGACACGACCCTTGGACAAGGAGAGCAAGTGGTGGACTAAACCAACTCGTGCCATGTCCCTGATCACCCTCCCGTGGACACCGCCCTCTCCCCGCGTGTACACCGCAAACCAGCACGTCCCCCTGCGCCACCAACCCCCTCTCTCTCCCACACACCTGCCAGACATGCCCATTGACCAGCCCGCGCACCAAGAGGACGTCACGACGCGACGCCCGCGAGGACGCCGACGTCGGCATTACCCTCGTGCGCCCTGCACACGACGCACGCAAGCCTGCCACTATGCAATGTCGCCACCATGCCGACCTGCCGCGCCCCTCCTCTCTAGAGCCTATAAAAGTAGCACCCCTCACCTTGGACAGCCTCACAACACTCAGCAGCCTCCCTCTCTTCCCCCTAGCACCACCCTCTTCCCCTCCTCGCAGCTCACCGGTGCCAGAAGCTCGCCGGCGGCCACACCAATAGCCGCGCCTTTTTCCGCCACCTCAGCCTCCAACACCTATACCGTTTTGAAGCCCTTGGAAAGCCCTGTCCAACGTGCCCAACCCCGCCACCAACCGTGCCCTGAGGTGAGAGATATCGCCATTGCAAGATCACGGGGTCGGGAGGAAGACGACGGCCCAACGCCGTCGGATCGTCATCCGACGATCTGTGCGCCCCGCGCGTGCCCGACGTGCATGCGCCATGCATGCGCGGCCCAGGGCGCAGCTGGGCCGGCCCAATTCGTTTCCCGCCCGAGTTAAATTCAAATTCTGTTGATTTCTTTTATCCAAATTTCAAATACTGCTGCCCACTTCAAATTTAAATAGGAAAATATCCACTGAACCAAATTTGACAAATTTTATGTTGTTGGAAAACTTGTGAAATGCTCTATCCAACCACGTTGGATTCAACCTCATATCTGTTGTATAAATAATGTGGCAAAAATAACAAGACAAAGAGTTTTCAGACTTCAAATAAATTTATAAAATCAACCATATTGAATTTTGAGGTGAATCCAATTGCTATGATTCACATTTCAAGTACCCTAATTGATTATGCAAAAATATAACCTAGTTGTTTCACATGATCATGGGCTAGAGAAAAATAGTGGCTATGTGGCCATTTCTAGTCCATTTAAATTATCCCAAATTAATTATTAAATCTTATGAGAGGTTGCCTCTCATTTAAATCTTTGTCTCAAGTAATTCAACATGAGGTAATGACTTTGGTCTATATAATCTCATATTGAATTATTTGGTGATATTAAATTATTAATAGGGTAGTATTAAATTGCATGAGGTATTTTACCTCATTTAAATCATTTTCCCAAATGATGATTATGAAGTGTTGACCTTGGTCAACATGTGTTCATACATTATTATTTGAGGAGATTAAATCTTAACAAGATTCAATGAGAGGAAATTATTTCCCAAAGAACATAAATAGCAACCCTAATAATTATTTCAATGAGAGGAAATTATTTCCTAACCCTAAGTAGGAAAACCCTAAGTTGCTGTTAAGTGATGATTGTGATGATGATAGATCGTCTTGAGTGAGCCATTAGGGCTAACTAGTCTACTTAAGTATTGTTTGGTGATTGTTATCTTCGTATCCGTTTATAGACGCTAGTACCGAAGGCTACGAAGGGGACGACGAGAACATCTACGGAGAAGAAGGAGGAACACTTTGATCAATACACCGACCAAGGCAAGCTAACACCAATGCCAGCTCTACTCTTGCAAGCTCTACTCTTGCAAGCTACCCTAGTGCAAAGCTCTACGAGAGCAAGGCACCATTACACCATTACTTTATGTTTAAGGATCCAATCCCCAGTTTTATTCTTACAAGCTTTTACTTTGATTTCCAAGTCTTACTTTTATAGTTAACTTTGGTCTAAGTATGGAGTAGTACAAGAGCATCAAACTTAGCCTAGATAGCTACAAGTAAATTAGCACCCCTCTTGACTAGTTGCTAGTGCTCAAACTAAAATTGACTACTCTAGATGGGAATTTGTGAATCAAGGGACTTTGAAAACCTTGGAATGATGAGTCATTCTATTGAAAGTTTTTGAAGGTGAATATGACTTAAATGACATGGTGATTTTGACAAAAACTGATGGTTGGGTTCGGATGCGATACCATTCCAATTTTAGAGTACCCCCACAATACCTGATTATGGGTAGGGCTTAACTGGAAGTTTATGTACTTTAGTATGGGTTCCCTCTAAACAAGCGTCATCGGGGTTAGGCCGAAAGCTGCCTCCACCACAAAAGAAACGACGTTAAAGAAGAGGTGAATGTCCGGCCCAAGCCCTATGCAGTTCCCAGGATGGCAGACTGGCATCACTGGGAGGCCAAGCTCATGGGGAGAGGTGCCTATACTAGGGTATGTAAGTGAAAGGTTATGGTTGATGATCCGCATACTGAGTATGATTATTCAGGGCTATCCCTGACGGATGTAATCAAAAGTTGTGGCACAAGTGTACAACCTCTGCAGAGTGTAAACCTATTCGAATAGCCGTGTCCACGGTTATGGACGGTTGGAAAGGCCATATTGTTCCGTCATCAGAACCTTTCAAAAATGTTACATGTGACTGGTGACTTGAGATTTAAACTTGAAAGAGGAATTGGACTCGAATCACAACAGAGTTGTGGGAATGCCACTAATGTTCCCACTTGAGTTAAGTTAGGCAAATGAAGAGTTGTTGATTTCTAAATGCTTACGAAATAAAACTGGCTTTATGCAAATGAACCTAGAGCTTAGAATCCTCTTACTAAAATTGTTAGTACTTACACTAGTATTAGTTTGCGAGTACTTTAAAGTACTCATGGCTGTGTCCCTGGCTATTCAAATGGCCAGACTATGAAGAGGAGCACCAGTACCGTGAAGATGGACAGCAGGACGTCTATGATAACTAGGACCACTCCTGACGTCAACAGTTGCCTGTGGAACAGATGGACCACAATCGCTACTTCGCTTCCGCTATGTGTTTTGTAATTGGATCTCTAGATCCACTATGTTGTAAGACTGGATCATGTGATCCCTTGATGTAAGACAATTATGGTTTGTAATGAATGATGTTCTGTGATATCAATCTATTATGTCTCGCAAAAACAATATTCCTGGGATTGCGATGTATGGCATAATAGGCATCTGGACTTAAAAATCCGGGTGTTGACAACAACCACCGGGGTAGGTTGTAAGGCCATACAAACACAGGCCAGGTGCTATGCGTGCTACTCTGGTTGCCGAACGGATTGAGTCCATCGGTGCTCATACCCAGCCTGACGTTCCTTGCGTCGCCCCTGAACCTAGGGAAGGCGATGTCCAATGCTTCCCACTGGCCAGCGTCTGAAGGGTGTATCAGGATATAGCCCATCTTTGGATCTTCTTCGGGCTTCTCCCTTTCCGCGTGCCATTGCATGAGCTTTGCTTCCTTAGGGTCCACGAAATAACGCTGCAGACGGGGAGTGATAGGAAAGTATCATACCACTTTTTGAGGTACCTTCTTGTTCCCACCCTTGTACCATCCGTGGCCGCACACCGGACATGTGGTTCTGTCCTTGTACTCGCCCCGATAAATTACGCAATCATTGATGCAGGCGTGGTATTTTTTGTGCGGTAGGTCAAGAGGGCACACGACTTTCTTGGCCTCCTCGATACTACTTGGCAATGTGTTCCCCTCTGGAAGACGATCGTGCTAGAATTTCATGTTCTTGCTGAAGCTGGAGTCGGTCCATTTGTTCTGCGTCTTCATCTCCAGATAATCAAGTGTTACATGCAAGCGCGTATCCTACGGACGACACCCAGGAAAGATTGGAGTCATCCCGTCTTTCTCCATTTGCGCCAGCTTGGCTCTCTCTCTGGCCGCAGCTCTGTCGTTGCTCGTCTCCTGGAGGAGCAGATCCTGAACATCAGAGTCCCGCAAGGCCGAAATTAGCGGGGTCACGCCTTCGTCATGATGATCTTCTCCGCCGGCATATCCTTCTTCATGCTGATCTTCTCCGCCGGCATCTTCCTCTTCATGATGATCTTCTCCGCCGACTTCTTCTTCATGATGATCTTCTCCGCCGACATGTGGTCCTTCGTCATCTCGCTCGCCCTGGTCTTCATGCGCACCATTTGTTGGGGCCGACCGCGCCTGGTTGTCGCGCATGAAACCGTGCCGGAGTAGGTGCTCCTCCAATTGTCCGGAATCAGGGTTGATCCAGCGCACGAGTTTGCATGATTGACACGGACATCTTATCTGGCGGCTATTGTTCCGAATCATGTCCGCCTTCGCGTCTTTCTTGTATCTAGTGATTCGAGCGGAACTCATCGAGAGGACCATGGTTGCCTGCCAATGGTATACATAGAGCAGAAAATTAGAACCGCAACACATGCACACACATGCATGGATCTCTCCTAAAGGAATACATAGAGCGGAAAAATTCGGCATGACCTCTCCTAAAGGTAGGACATATGGGTAGTGCAAAAATTTGCCGAAACGGAAATGAATCAACGTTTCGGTAAATATCCATGCACCACACCGGCACACACAAGCGCTTCACCTGCAACAAGCATCCATACACACCGACGGCCACACAAGATCGACATGCATATGCATGTCCCCTCCAACTACTCACCTAGTAGATTCGATACCGAGACGAGACCGCGATCGATGAGAGTGTGGTGTTGGAGAGTAGGAGAGAGTATGGAGAGCCTTCTCCTCACCAACAAGTATGTATCAATCAAACTAAGTGCAATAAGTACCAAAACAAGTGAAAAGTATGGCCAAAATGGGATGGGAGAGAAGGGGGAGACGAGCTAGATGGAGGAGGGAAGAAGAATGACTTGGGTAGTGTGGTAGGTGGGGGTGGCACTTTTCTAGATCTGGTTTGCTAGTTCTATGGCGCACCAGAACCAGTGCGCCACAGAATGTCTTATTTCTGTGGCGCACTCGTTCTGGTGTGCCACAAAATGTCTTATTTCTGTGGCGCACCCTGGAATTCTGTGGCCCACCAGATTGGGTGCGCCACAGAAATAGTGAAACCAATGATTGGGGCTGTCTGGGTGTGGGGCCCACCTTATTTCTGTGGCGCATGCGAGGCCGGTGCGCCACAAAACAACGCTATTTCAGTGGCGCACCTTGTCTGGTGCGCCACATAAATATTTTCTATGGCGCACGCAAAACTGGTGCGCCACAAAATAGCATCCCACCTATAGCTAGTTTCCTACTACACATAAACATATGCAGACTTTCGGCGGTTGGCTGCGAACACATCTCATGAATAACAACGATGTTGGAGATCAGCTGTACTTGTTGGCCGGGTCACCATCTTCGACTGTATTGACTTTCCAAGGGTACGAGATAAATGGAAATACCTTCTACACGATCGCCCAAGATAAAAAGAGCACCAACCAAAACAATGGTGTCCGCATTGATGCAACAAACAACAATGGGGAAAAGGACACATATTATGGTTATATAGAGGAGATATGGGAACTTGACTACTGACCTTCTTTTAAGATCCCTTTGTTTCGGTGCAAATGGGTCAAGCTGGATGGAGTAGGGGTAAAGGTAGACCAGCTGTACGGAATGACAACAGTGGATCTCAACAATCTTGGTTACAGAGACGAAACATTCGTCCTAGCCAATGATGTGGCTTAGGTTTTCTATGTGAAAGACATGTCCTCCAAACCGAAGAAAAGAAAACATAAGCAAACGAGCTCATCATACGATGAGCCAAAGCGTCACATAGTTCTTACAGGGAAAAGAAACATCGTGGGAGTCGAGGACAAGATAGACATGTCAGAAGATTATAATAAGTTTGGTGAAATTCCGCCCTTCACAGTGAACGTTGACCCAACCATCGCGTTAAATGCTGAAGATGCTCCATGGTTACGGTCGAAGCTGAAGATGCTCCATGGTTAAATGCTGAAAATGCGAAGAAAGGTTCATGGCCTCCAAGTCATTTTAGAAAATATGTCACATATGTGTTATTAATGTATTAAATCTTTGCCCGGGGCTGAGCCTCGCTAACCTTGCACTGGATCTCTAATGAAATAGCATGTTGTGAACACAAAAAAGATTTTTACAAAAAATCTTGAGCATTATATCATGTACCTGTAGTTCAAATCTGGCCGGCCTCCTACCGATTCGGCAGGAATTTGTCTTTTTCATGAGGGGTGGACGGAAAGGTTCCAGATACACCGGTTGGGAAATTATCCATCTTAGGTGGTCTTGTATTTTTGAAAAATATGTTGGTACCAATGTGAAACTTGAATTTGGTGGTTGCTTCACAAAACACCCGCTTTTCGGCACCTCAAAAATGGAAAATGGCTTTTTCGTGCGACGAAAAGGAAAACTTTCTCCTGCAACATCGTAAGACATCCCAAGATGCACATGTGTGCACAATATGGGAACATTATCACAAACTATGCCGCGATTCTATCAATAACATTGGTCGTTTGACCTAAATGCCATGAAACCTCGAACACGATAGCTCATTTTGTGAAGGATTTTTGTGATGTCTGCAATTCTCCAAGTTTAATATTTTTCCTTGCAACTATGACACATAATATGACACCACGCGAAGGTTTCTCATTGTTTGGATCGTTTTTGAATTTGTTATGCTCGTTTCAAACTATATTCAAAATGGCGGGCATGAAGATCCTTTGCCCGGGGCTGAGCCTCGCTAAACTTGCACTGGATCTCTGATGAAATAGCATGTTGTGAACCCAAAAAAGATTTTTACAAAAAATCTTGAGCATTATATCATGTACCTGTGGTTCAAATCTGGCCGGCCTCCTACCGATTTGGCAGGAATTTCTCTTTTTCATGAGGGGTGGACGAAAAGGTTCCAGATACACCGGTTGGGAAATTATCCATCTAAGGTTGTCTTGTATTTTTGAAAAATATGTTGGTACCAATGTGAAACTTGAATTTGGTGGTTGCTTCACAAAACACCCGCTTTTCGGCACCTCAAAAATGGAAAATGGCTTTTTCGTGCGACGAAAAGGAAAACTTCCTCCTGCAACATCATAAGACATCCCAAGATGCACATGTGTGCACAATATGGGCACATTATCACAAACTATGCCGCGATTCTATCAATAACATTGGTCGTTTGACCTAAATGCCATTAAACCTCGAACGCGATAGCTCATTTTGTGAAGGGTTTTTTGTGCTGTCTGCAATTCTCCAAGTTTAATATTTTTCCTTGCAACTATGACACATAATATGACACCACGCAAAGGTTTCTCATTGTTTGGATCGTTTTTGAATTTGTTATGCTCGTTTCAAACTATATTCAAAACGGCGGGCATGAAGATCCTTTGCCCGGGGCTGAGCCTCGCTAAACTTGCACTGGATCTCTGATGAAATAGCATGTTGTGAACCCAAAAAATATTTTTACAAAAAATCTTGAGCATTATGTCATGTACCCGAAGTTCAAATCTGGCCGGCCTCCAACCGATTCGGTAGGAATTTGTCTTTTTCATGAGGAGTGGACGAAAAGTTCCAGATTCACCGGTTGGGAAATTATCCATCTTAGGTGGTCTAGTATTTTTGAAAAATATGTTGGTACCAATGTGAAACTTTAATTTGGTGGTTGCTTCACAAAACACCCACTTTTCGGCACCTCAAAAATGGAAAATGGCTTTTTCGTGCGACGAAAAGGAAAACTTCCTCCTGCAACATCGTAAGACATCCCAAGATGCACATGTGTGCACAATTTTTTTCCGAGGCGGAACTGCCGAAGATGTCCTAGGGCGTGTGTCGAGGGTACTCCTCGGCAATGCCCTTCGTATGGTGCTTAGGGTAGATGGAATCTTGTAGGCTGACACGAGACATCGGTTATGAAACAAGCGGGGAGAGCGATTTACCCAGGTTCGGGGCCCTCGATGAGGTAAAACCCTTACGTCCTGCCTATCTGATCTTGATTATGAAAATATCGGGTTACAATGGGGTGCCGAAGGTTTCGGTTGTGATCTCGTCGAGAGTCTAGGTTCTGCCGAGACCTAGCTCTAGACTTGTGGTGGCTATGATTGCTAAGATTACGTGTATCCTCGGCAGCCTCTCTCCTGGCCCTTATATTGGGAGCCAGGTCTCGAGAGATCTGTTCGGGTACGACTAAGTTACAAAGGGTCCTAGTTCTAAGCTTTCCTTGTATTCTTCGTCTCCTTGTCTTGTTCTTCAAGGATTCTTCTTTGGAACCGACGTAGTGGCCCACCTGGCCATCAACTACCTTCACAGGCCCCTGGTTGGGCCGCAAGAGGTAGTGCAACATTAGTTACCTGAAGGGTAATGCCCACATCAGTAGCCCCCGAGTGCTTGGCCGAAGATACTTCGGGCAGGGACTAAAGCATGCCTTCTGTCGATTATTCACTTTAGTCGATAGGTCTTGTCCTCCTTGTAATAGTAGCGGCTTCTTTTATCGGGTGCGCGTCCAGCGCTCCCGATGGGAGTAGCCCCCGAGTCTAGGTACGGATGCTTGCAACCGTGCGTAGACTCAAGTTGTAATACTCGAATGTTTTTCTTCTGCCGAAGCCTCTTTCAAATTGTTATAGTCATCCGATATTTCCTTTTTTTTTATATCGGGTCTTCATTTCTTCTAAACAAGATTTAGTACGTAAGGGATACTGAGTAACGTGCCCGGTTTTTACCGCTTAACTGCCGATGGAAAAACAACATTACCCTACACAGAATCAAGTCCCCGGGCATGATTCTGGCAAGTTCATAACTTTTATCGGGTGCTGCAGTTAGTGCTCCTGATAGGAGTAGCCCCCGAGTCTGAGTGCGGATGCTTGCAACCGAGTGCAGACTTTAGCCCAAGACACTCGAACCTTTATTCAGATACTTCTGATGTAATTTCTCTTGTAATAATCTTCGAGCCCAAATTATGTCGGGTGCGCGTTCAGCGCTCCCGATGGGAGTAGCCCCCGAGTCTAGGCACGGATGCTTGCATACGTGTGTAGACTCAAGTTGAACCACTCGATAGTTTAAATTCTCTTCGGATGCTCCTTGCGTAGTCGATACTTTTGATGACATCATTGGTGACGTAGCAACTGCTGCGGTTTCATTGATAGGACGTGACCTGACGGGCCCACCCTACTTCTGTGCGGTCAGTTTAGGAAATGACCAGTACTTGTGCGGTTATCAAGGTGTCTCCTCGATTTTTGCGCATAATGATGAAAAGAGATCCTTTAATAAATCAAAGGTAGCAACACGTGGCCACCCAATCTGAAACTCCCCTTAGTTTATAATCTTCAGAGTGCAGATTTTACACTTTCCACGCTTTCTCCTTGCATCCTTTCTTCCTCGTTCATCCTCCTTGCTTACAACCGCTGCGCCGCCGCCGCCGCCGCTTTTTAGACCTCCTTCAGATCTCGTGATGGTGAGGAAGAGGAGTCTCACTCTTGCCGCCAGCGCCATGACTAGCGGCGCCGCTACCAAGGCTCCTCCGAGCTCATCGAGGAGAGGCGCATCAGATGCTCCTCCCCCAGCTCCAGCGCCGCCCACGCCGGAAAGCTCCACAGCTGGGCCCGCGCCCGGCGATTGGCCGGTTTCTACTACCACGAAACGCGACGAGAAGAGGGCTCGAAGTCTCGGCATAATCTCCACCGACGAGGGGAACGTCATTCTTCCAGGTGTGGCTTCGCGGCCCAATCCCCCTGCCGGTTTTACTCTGATGTTCTTATCCTTCCTGTATCGAGGTCTTTCGCTTCCTGCTCATGAATTCCTCCATCGCCTCCTTCGTGTCTATGAGATCCAACTGTGGCAGTTGACCCCCAATTCGATCCTTCACCTTGCTATCTTTATCACCCTATGTGAGGCCTTCCTGGGCATCGAGCCCCATTTTGGTTTGTGGAAGAAAATCTTCTTCGTGAAGAGATATAACTGCAGTGGCGGGACCTTCGTCATCGGCGGAGTTGGATTCGTTATCCGAAAAGAGGTTAACTATTTCAACTTTCCAATGAGGGAATCTGTTCAAGGATGTAGGTTGAAGTGGTTCTACATTAGAGATTCATCTGCAACCGACACCCAGCTTCCCCAATTCACTGATGTCCTGGAGGCTGTGCCTAAGAAGTCTTGGAAGAATATTCTTTCACCCGATGAAAAGCCAACAGTTGATAGATTATTTGAGAGATTTCTTCGGATCAAGGAATCCGATGGCCAAACCATGATAGGTACCGAGGTAGCCGCCGTGTTCTTGAAACGTCGAGTCCAGCCAATCATGTCTAGGGCCCACCCGATGTGGTTGTATTCGGGCCCCAAGGACGAGACTAGAGTAAACGTTGATGAATTATCCGAGAAGGAGCTGCTCGATGAAGTTAGGCGCCTTACTCTCTTTAGCCAAGAAGACTCGATTCCACTTATATCCCTTCAGCCCCCTTTCGATGCTGACCATCCACCAACCTAGGTAATTTTTCCCTTTGAGTTTGTATTTAACTTTGCTGCTTCCACCTTCATAATTTCTATTATCCTTACTCGATTTTTTTTTCGACAGATCCCTATAGCTCCCGAACACTTGCAAAACTTGTCGAATGATGCTTCTGAAGAAAGAGACTCTTCAGTCCCTGTAGAATCCCATACCGAAGGAAATATAAATCCAGAAGATGAACACGACGATCCGATGAATCCTGAAGCTTCCTCCATCGATCGTCAATCCCTTGCTGACGATATAAGTGATACATCGGGGTCGATCCATGATGACGACGCTGATCGCACTGCCTTTGTTGATGCAGCTGCGGAGAAGGCCGACGTGCTGCCCTCAAAGAGATCGTCCGGTGGCTTCGCCGATGAAGACGATCTTTTCGATATGTAAGTCCTCACTTCTTACTTCAAAGTTAGATTCTGATGAAGTTCATCTGTATTCATCTCTCATTTTGTCTAATTCATATTCCTGTAGTGACGAGTGCTTCATCGAACCTCCTTCCAAGAAGGTCAAACCGAGCACCAGCAAGCCAATTCCAGCAGCCTCGGAGGCTTTGGCTCCTGCCGCAGCCCCGGCGGCTCAAGTCTCAACAGCTTCTTCCCTCTCCAAAGGGAAGGAGATTCCTTCGACTGCTGCAGCCACAGCTTCTCCTCCCGAGAAACCTGTAAGCCTTTTCTGTTTTAATAATATGTTCATCTCTAGTAGCTCCCGAGTGGGTCTTTTCTGAGAACTGGTTCCCTGTTTGATAATAGCCATCTTTTCTCATTTTTTCCAGGATTTTCGAGCTGTTATTTCTTCTCTGGAGGCCTTCGCCTCTCAATATTCTTCTCTTGAAACTGATAAAGCTCGATTGCAAAAAGAGGTCAAGTCTATTTCTTCGAAGCTGGAAGGGGCAATTAAAATTGCTGCCGAAGCCCGCCAGAATGCCGATTCCTTGAAGGATGAACTTGAGAGGCTGAAGAGGAAGCTGAAGGACGAAGAAACTTCGCGACTTGCTGCCGAAGCTCAAGTGAATGAGAAGGATGATCTTCTTCGCCAATCTGTTTTGGCCTTGCTCAGTAATTCTCATTTGGCTTTCTTTTCGACTATCCTTTTATTGATTCAATTTGTAGTTAACAAATTCTTCTTTTTTGTTCTTTGCAGAAGCTGCCGATATCCCTGCTGAGGCTTTGGACAAGCTCTCGAATAATTCTCCTGCCAATGCTTTGTCGCTGACGCTTGAGTCTCACAAGCTTGTTCAAGCCCTTCTCCAGATGAATAAAGGAGTCATGGCGAGGATGCACTCGATGATCTTTCCCAAGGTCGACCAGAATAAAACTCTGGAACAGCTAACTGATGCCTTTGCTGTCGACACGAAGGAAGTTATCGAGGTATTCAAACGTACTTCGCGCTCCTACGGCGCCCTCCTAGCTTTCCAGCTTATGATGGGTCATGGTTTCAAAGCCGATATTGAACAAATGTCCAAGGAACTGCCGAAGGAACAAGATGGGCGACTTGTTGATTTGAGTGACTTTAAAATTCCAGCGCTTAAGTGTGCTCGCCAACTTCTTGAGTTGGTCTCGTCAAAGAAATCATCCACTGGCCCAAGCTTGTCAAACCAGACCCAAGCTCCTTGACTTCATTTTTATTGAATTGTAATCTTGCTTGTTTAAAACAATTTCCTATCATAAGACCTTGTGATTGTAACGAATTTCATACTGGCAATGTTGCCAGTATCCTCCTGTTATAATACTTTTATTTGGACGCCCCCGATGGGAGTGAATTCCAATGATGAACCCATATAATCCATTGTGTTCTTTAATAACTTTGCAGGTGTTTCCTGTGTCCTCCTTTACCGAAGATTCTTCGGGTGCTTCTTCTGAGAGTGATCGTCTCCAACGCATGAAAGCTCAGATCGCCCAGATGGAGAAAGATATGCATGGTATTTATGCTTTGGCCGCTATTATCAAGAAAAAGGGCGAACTAGCCACCGACGCAGAGCGATATGCTCTTGTTGAGTTGCATAAGGCCACAGAAAGTTTGAACTGTAAGTGCCCTAACTTCCTGTTCCTGAACTTCTGTAATAATAAAGGTATCCTCTTATCTTTACTTCTTTCATTGCTTCTTGTAGTCATAGCTCTGAACCCAGCTGAAGAGAACAAGCGTATTCATGAACGCGTGAATGTGTTGAATCATCTAGCATCTGTAGATGAAGTTTTCTAGAGGAGTCAATCAAAAGCTTCCACTGTCGCAAAGTTTCAAGATCGGGTACAACAGGTCCACCGATTCTTTGACAGGTGCTATAGGAGTTTAAGGATAATCTGGAAGATAATGTTCCCTTTGAACGAGGTCCCTCCTACGCTGCTGACTTTAATGTCAGAATTCAGCAATACCAAAAAGATCCGAAGCTTGATTCGAGCACAGCTTATTGCGGGAGGTAAAGCTGCTTTTTCCCTTGTTCTTGCACGACATCCTTCCGCAGACTTGATGACAATCGCTAATGTCGATGGCGACTTAGGACCTCTCTTTCCGAAGGTGGAGGTTCCTGCTACCATCGTTATTAAAAGACTTGAGTATTCTTCCACAGCATCCGAAGAAACGGCGGTTCCGCAAGAATAGTCCTGAGCTATGCTCCTGTTGTAAAGAAAATACTCCAATACTTGTTGCATCCGACTGTTCGGATGCTGATTTATCAGCAGGTGTATATATGTACCTCCTTTTTGTAATTACGTTTTGATGCCGTTGGCAAGGTTTTAGTATGAATGGAGTAAATCTTAATTACTCGTTTTACATCTGTATTATGATGTATACGTATGCTTGTCGGCAGCAAATTCCTTTGAGTGATCAGCTCATGTTGCGAGTTTGTAAAACCCGATGTAAGTGCAACTTTGCTTTCAACCGACGATGTATGTTTTGGCGGCAGCCCCCAAGCGAATCGATGGACCTAAGCCTGCCAGCGACTCCGTCGCTCTTAAGTACTTCTGTAGTTTAAAGTACCAGTCATGGGTCTTTTCGTAAGTGTATGTTTGCTTCCTTTGCTATCTGCAGCGCTCGTATATTTTTGAGGCTTTTCTAGCAAGGGGTGAAAGTCCCGTAAGTATTGCCTCGTAGCACTCGTAATTTTAGAGGCTTTTTAGAGGACAATCTTAGGTGAATTTTCGAGTAAACCAATGTTCAATGTAGTATACGAATAAGGTTCTAAAAAAACTTTGTTCGGGTGACCCGAATCTCTGCAATACTTCAGATAAACAAAATTTAAGTCTGTATTAATAACGTAAGTTAAAAACGAAGTGGCTTGAAAAGCCTTATTGAAAGGGAAAAAATAATAACGCGTGGCACTGCCCATCTTCTTTACCCAAGAGAAGGGTTCTTCTTATCTTCGATCTTGTCTAGAGAGCCGGTGGCTTTGGTGACGCCGGTGATTCCGTCAGAAGTGCTTGCGGCGAGCGCGAGGACTTTACTGTCGTCGACAGAGGCCTTGCTATCAGCTGCCGAAGGTCCAACTGCCGAAACTTTCGGCGTAGGATCATCCGGTTTCTTCTTTGATTTCCTGACGCGCTCGTCCTCCTTAACGTCGAGTGCCAACGACTTGGAGGGGAAGTCGACAGGTTCTTGCTTTACTCCAAATTTTGCAGCAATCCTCTGAAACTCACGATCACAGTTATCTGAGCGTGAAAAACTTCCATAGACTGTGATGTTTGTTCCATTGTTTCCTGGCATCTTCAGCTTGAGATACGCATAATGTGGCATAGCCACGAACTTGGCATAGGCTGGTCTCCCGAGTATAGCGTGGTACTGTGATTCCCAATCTATTACCTCGAACTCTATTTTTTCCTTCCTGAAATTGTCAGGCTTCCCAAAGACAACGTTCAAGAAAACCCTGCCAAGAGAGTACGCTGGTGAGGTGGGGAGGATGCCGTGAAAACATGTGTCGGATTCGTCCAACATCCTCAATGTAATTCCCATGTTCGTGACTGTGTTTGCGAATATCAGATTTAAGCCGCTTCCTCCGTCCATGAATACTTTGCTCATATTGTATCCTCCTACTTGCGCCTCAACTACCAAGGCAGCGTGTCCTGGTTTTGGGATTGTCATCGGGTGATCCACTCTGCTGAACAGGATACTCTGAGACGACCAATCGACATACTCTGGAACGTTTGCCATGGTACTTTCTTCCTGGTTGATTTCTTGAGTCAACTTTTTCATCTCTCTTCTCGAAACACCAGTTTTGTGAATCATGCTCATTTGTCCTCGTGTTGGAGGGAAAGACTCGTTAGGGTTACGAGGCTGTACTTGCTGAACTTGGTGCTGAGTTGGTGGTGGTGGCGGTGGTTGACTTGGCTGCTGCTGCTGCTGAATAAACTTCTGCATCTCGATGAACTGCCGACAATCCCTCAGTAGGTGACTTGACTTCGTCTGGTTGTCTTTAGAGTCGACATAAGCGTGCAGGTAACAGGGAGCGTTCAGCTGCTCGGCAAAAGGGAGTTCAGGGACCCTTGAGAGTCGTGATTTGTAATTACTGCGGTTCCCGCGATTGCTGTCCTGTCGATCATCTCGCCTATCATCGTATCGATCATCTCGTTGATCAGAATATCCCGCAGCTACTATGTTGGTATCATCGTATCCGTGGTCTTTTCTTCTCTTACGACGGTCACTTCGATTACCCGAATCGTGCCTCGACTGATCGTCGTCTTCATCGTCACTGCGTGGTCGGGGCTTTCGTACATTATCTTCGCCATCAGCCCAACTGTTGGTGATCTCCATTAATTTGGTTATGGTCTACGGCTTTTTGCGTCCAAGCTCCTCTATGTAGGATTCATGTCGGATACCATCGCTGAAAGCGTCGATTGCTCTGTCGATAGAGACGTCTTCGGCAGCGTTCAGGAGCTTGGTAAACCTCCCGATGTACGCACGCATCGACTCCTTCGGCTTCTGTTGGCAACGACACAATTCCTCAATTCCGACTGGCCTTTTATACGTAGCCTGAAATTTTTTTACGAAAGCATCTACCAACTCGTCCCATGATTTGATGGATCCCTTCGGCAGACCTCTTAACCAGGCTCGTGCTGAATCCTTCAAGTAGAGATGCAGACACTGCATTGCTGCTATTTGGTTTCCCTTGTGTAAGATTACGGTCTGCAGATAATCATCTATCTAGGACCTCGGCTCCTGCTGCCCATCATACTTGGCGGCGTCAGTAGGAGTAGGTTTAAACCTTTTGGGTGGCATTGTCTCGCGGATCTTGTAGCTTAAACAATCGGCTCCTCTCATCTCGCCGTCGTACTCCTGGCTTTCTTCAAAATCATCACTGTCGTATTCTTCCCTTGCCGCTCGTCGTCGCCTAGCTCTGTCGATCCTGCTCTGAGTGATTTCACCTCGAGCGTCCCTCGAACGGTGCCTTGAGCCGCTGGCTTGGAGCGCAGATTTTTCTTTTCGCGGAACTAGGTTATTTCCAAGAATTGCGAGGCTTTCCAAGGCGCCTCGATGAGCTTGGGCCATGGGGCCTTCGGGTGATGGTTGCTGGTTAATTAAATATGCCGCGAGGTTCGCGGTTGCTCCTTCGACGGTCTTTGGCCTCAGCATACCCGCAGTGTCCGTGGTCATGAAAGACTTGGACAAATTTGACGTTATTTCTCTTGCATCGCTTTCTGAGAGCCTGGACAACCTTGAACGATGCCTCGCTACGCCATGACTGCTTCGAGAGGCGCTTCTGTGCGAGGCCCTGCGGCGCTCATTAGACTGATCCGCTGCGAGTATACGACGATTGAGAGTAGCTTGCTCATTCGACAATCGTTCCCTATTCTTCTCCAAGATCCTTCGATACGCATTGAGAGTTCCAACCGAAGTTCCGGCGGGAAGCAGCGTGCTGTTTGTTATGGCATCCCGAGCCGCTGCCCACTCTTCCTCCGCGATGGTGTAATCGCTATCGTCGTTGCTGGCGCTATTTTCAGAGTTACGCCGTCTGCCGGAGCGGGGGGTGCGATCTCCTTCTTCTCCTCCGTTCCCCGCGTTTCCTGCGTTGATGGTAGAATAGACTTGGTGACGTGCTGTCCTCCAGGTAGTCATCCGGATGGTGCTGTCGATACTTTCCTCTCCTGACGAATATCTGGTGCTGCAGATGAATGGTGTGTCGCTTGACTCCAGTCCGTGCCTAGTGTCGCAGTTCAAGCAGTAATACGAGGTCATATCGGATGACATGGAATCATCGGATCCAACCGACATCAAGGACACCGACCGAGGGGTCGATGGTGGCGACGATTTCGTCGAGTCTGTTAAACCAGCCGACAGGTCGATTGACGATGACATCATTGATCCTGCAGCCGATGGTGATGGTTTCCTTGCTGATCTGGGGACAAACGGCTCGATTAGCCGAAGGATCCCTTCCGTGTTAACGTTGCAATGAACACTCCCGAACGTCATCCCCAAGTTTCCTTGCAGATCCGAAAAGGTCGAACGAGACGAGTCGCTGTGCGGGGTGAACTCGAAGGATGAGGCCAATGATGCATGGCATGATGATATATGAATTCCTCATGTTTTTCTGATACGAAAAGATATAAAATTTGCCATATTTGAAGTTAGGGTTTTTAAGTTATGCAATTAGCAAGTTTTAGTCATTTTACTCATTTTAAAATGTGGTCAAAATTTTATTTGTTCAAAAGTTAAAACAAATAACAGATTTGAAAAGTTCATAGAATTCTGAGCAAAAAGGATATAAAGTTTGTATGAGTTGGATTTGGGAAAAGGTAGTTGAGATGAGACCAGGGGACCAGCCAGTGGACTGCTGGTTGAGATTTGAAGGGAACTGGGCTTCAGATAAGGTAAAGGATTCAGAGCAGTTAACTGAATTTTTCGACAGTTGCAGATTGGAGATGATACCTGTGCGGTGGTTTTGGATATCGTCGGCGACCACTTTTGGGCGGCGCTCCGGCGCGGATCTGAGTGGGTTGAGCAAGGTGGTTGTCATGTGCATCGAAAGCAACTAAAAAGGGGCCCTTTGGTGCACCGTAGCGGCGGTGGAAACTCGCCTGAAAATAGGCCGTGGCGGCACGAGGAACAACAACAAACTGCAACCTTCACGGTACTAACTTGCGTCGACGGTGGCATCGCTTCTGAGCGTCGTTTTGGGTGAAACAAAAACCAGGGTTGAAACCCACGGTGGTGTGTATCGAACGGTGCAAACGGCTCATGCTGCGGTGGACTGTGTCGCCGGTGAGCTTCGCCGGAAGACAGGGTGCCGTGATAAACTCCGGGATGAAATCGATGATTTCGTTTTCTTCTCGAATCCAGAGAGCAAGGCGCAAGGGAGAGGTAGGAGATGGTGTGCTCACCCAGGGGTCCTCGGTGACAAGGAAGAGGTGATGGAGGGAGCTGCCGGAGACGAGGAAGATGAGGTGCCAGGAGGTAGATGACGTTCGTTGCAGATGAAGAACTTGGCGAGGTCCTGCGGCATCCAGCTTCAGGAGGATGACGAGGAGATCGAGGAGAGCGACAAGGCTTCACTCCCGGGCTCAGGTAACGGCGAGGAGGATCATGGCGACGGTGGTGGCCGGCGAGTTTGCTTGGTAGGGTTTTTATGCCGGGAGGAGGAAGGGTGCGGCGGTGGCTCGATAGGGAGAAAAAGGAGCTAGGGTTTGGTGGAGTTGTGCTTAAAAAGGAGGAAGGGGCGAGCTCGTCACCAGAGGATGGAGGGGTGCAGGAACGTGGCGTCCAAGCGATCTCCATTGCCCGATATAGCGAGGAGCTCCGACGTGGAAAGGAGAGGTCGACGTGCATTGTTTCCACTTCGGGATGATTGGGCTAAGCAAGGTGAGATGGGCTGGTTAGCTAGATGGGCCGCCACGGGGAGTGAGGGAGTAGCTGGGCTGCCGGCTGGTTTGGTTAGGGTTAGGTTAGCTAGCTCTTTCTCTCTTCCCTTTTCTCTACTTTCTGATTTATTTTCTTTTGCAACAAAAACTATTTTCTGAATTTTTTTGAGAAGGGGTATTTGAATATTTGGAAGAATAAAGTTTAAATAGTTGTGCTCAAGTCTTCATATCCATATATGGTGACTTGAGAGAAAGGGGAGAAAAGAAAAGGAGAGAGGGAGAGGCATAGAGATCAAAATTTGGAGTTCAACATTTTATGTGCAAAAATATTTTATGTTCAAGGTATTTGGCAAACCCTAAAGTACAAACATTTGAGGAGGAGTATCTCCAACTCAATTAAGTTGGCATGCAAAAAGGAGAGGAAGGAGGGATTAAAAGGAGGCCACCAAATTTTGGAAAAATTTGTCATGACCTTTTTGTATTTAGGGCAAGAGAGGGAGAAAGGTTTGGCTTGCACTTCTTGGAACATCACAAGAGTGAGGGGATGAACCAAGAGAGGAAGAAGAAGAAGAAGACCAAGCAAGCAAACAAAAAGAAAAGCCAAAACCAAATGCAATTTAATAAAAGCCAAAAGATGGAATTATGCATGAATGCAACATGATGATATGAAACAAATGCAAGAAAAGCAAAAAGGGACTAAGGTGTTACTCTTGGGGCCGTGGTTGGCGTCGACCTCTGTCTTCAAGTTCTGGGGCGCGCTATGCACTACAGCACTCTGCTGTGTACATGTCCGGCGCATCGTCTGCTGCGTGTATCTGCCACCATTTACATTTACCTGCTCGACGCATCATCCATTTACCTGCTCGGGGCGTCGTCCGCTGCGTCACGTCTCTTCCATGTGTCTTCTCCTTTTTCAAGCTGCTAGCTGCTTGGTCCCTTTTATAGACAAGTGCTGCATTGGATGTGGATAGCTACGGGCGCCGTTGCCAAGTTGTGGAGCCGTTCCTGCTTTTATGGTCCGTCTCGAATTGTGTTTATCTTATCTTCTCGCGACGACGGTTCATCCGAGTGTGGATTTCCCTAATGAATGTGGACATCCAAGTTGACCCCTTTGAGAACCTGAAATGAACTCGATGTCATTGTTGATTCTTATTGTCAAGATCTTGGCATTGTGTTGACATTGAACTTCATTGGCAAAGTCGATGACGGTCTTTTAAGTCTCACTCTTGAGCTTGAAGAAATAAACCCAAATATATCTTGAATAGTCATCAACAATAACTAAACAAGACTTTTTCCCACCAAGACTACCGTGAGATGGAGTTCCAACACTACTAGGAAAAAGACTACCGCCGGCGGACCAAAAAAGGTTACCGCCAGCACACCAGCGCCCGACGGTGAAAACATGCCGGTGGTAACGGCTTATCGCCGGCGCAACAGCCTGGTCCGCCGGCGGTATTTTTTTCAGAATTCAAAACAAAGCGACCTAGATCTAGTCGTTCGTCGCCGTGGCCGTCTCGCCGGAGTGTCGCCGGAGAGTCGCCGGAGGGTCGAGAAGGTCGAGGTGGTGGCCGCCAGGAGTAACTCACCGGAGGGAGGTTGCTGCCGGGAGTAGCTCGCCGGCTTGAGGAGGTGCTCACCGGAGGGTCGCCGGAAGGAGGTCGCCGACTTGAGGAGGTGCTCGCCGGAGTATCGCCGGAGGGAGGGAGAGGATGGGTCACCGGAGGGAGGGAGAGGAAGGAGGAGGGGGAGAAGGTGCAGAAGTGGAAGAGGAGGAGGAGGAGGAGGGAGAAGGGGAAGAGGAGGAGGAGAAAGTGAGAAAGGAGAAGAGGCCATCTGGCTGGTTTTCAATATATAGCGAAGGTTACCGCCGGCACACCAATATGGTGGTGCGCCGGCGGTAAGCTTTGTTTTTGAATTTTTTTGCATCAAAATAGAAAACATGAAAAACCTTTGTTTTCCTTTTAGATTTTGAGGAATCTAAAAAATCGGTAAACGGTCAAAGGCCATTGGAATTGGATGTAAATTTTTCTGTAGATACTTTTTCATATAAAAAACTTTTTCATCGAAGGTCGTATGCAACCTCGAGAGCCATTTTACCGAAAAATGGCGCCATTTTGCAAAATATATGGAATTTCATATTTGTTAATTTTCCTAACAACTAGAACACATACCACATGGCCATCTTGAAAGATTTTGAAATTTGAAATTTCTAACATTTTATTTTATTTTTTAAAACTGAAAAGGCGATCCATGGGGGGGGGGGGGTGCAAAAATCTGACCCCCTTACTGCCAGCGCACCATTATAGTGGGGCGCCGGTGGTAATCTATATACCACCGGCAACCCACTATATTGGTGCGTCGGCGGTAAGGGGGGTCGGGTTTTTGAACCGACCCGGACCTGGACGACCCTTACCCCCGGCGCGCCCATTTTTCGCTGCGCCGGCTGTATTTCAGCTGCACCGGCGCACAAATATTTGCTGTGCCAGCGGTAATATAGTGCCGGCGGACCATGTTTTTGGTGCGCCGGTGGTAGCTCGGGGCCTATAAGCATTTTCCTAGTAGTGCAAAGAGGTCCATGTGAAGCAGCTCTAAGCACCTTAGAGATGAAATGATGGTCTTGCTCTCGTGGGTTGTCTCATGCATCTTTCCTTCAACACAAGCCACACAAACATGATCTTTGGCAGATAAAACATCTTTTAGTCTGAGGATGTGGCCACCCAAGTGGAGACTTTGCAATGATCTCATGTTGACGTGGGCTAAACGTGATGGGATTCGCATCATAGAAAACAAAAAAATTCCTACGAGATGCGAACGAAACCAAGATCGAATCTTGGAAGAGCCAAGATCTAATCTAAGAAGATGCAACAAACGAGCAAGATCAGATCCATATACCCTTGTAGATCGCTAAGAGGAAGCGTAATTAATGTTGTCGATGTAGTCGTTCTCCTCGCGATCCAATCCGATCAACGCCGCAACGAGCGTCGCCTCCGAGTTATGCACATGTGCAGCACAACAACGTCTCCTCCTTCTAGGTCCAGAAAGTATAGGTGGAGAGGTAGATAGGATCTGCAACCAGCAGCACGACGGCGGTGGTGGCTATGGTGGAGAACTCCGGCACGTCTTCGCCAAGCTGCTGTTGCGGAGGAGAATATGAGAGAGGAGAGGGAGAGTGGCGGCTAGGGTTTTTTGTGCAACACCCCTGCCCCCTCCCCCTCTTTATATAGGCCAGGGAGTCGACCAACTTGACCCCCTTTCCAAGCCTAGGGCCGGCAGTCCCCCCTAGGGGGGGAGAACTTACCCCTTAAGTTTCCCCTTCGGTAGTCCCCCCTTTAGGGTTTCCCTTGGGCTTGCCGCATGGGCCATAGACGGCTAGTGCGCTTGGCCCATGTAGGCCTAGGCGCACCCCCTTGGTCCATGTGGTCCCTCTGGGAAGTGTGGGCCCCACTGGTGGCCCCTCTAGAACATTCTAGAACTTTCCCGATACGATACCTGAAAAATTCCAAACTTTTTCGAAACCCTAAAATGACTTTCCCATATTTGAATCTTATTCCCCGGACCATTCCGAATATTCTCATGATTTCCTGGATAACATCCGAGACTCCGAACAAACCTTTGGTATCACTATCATGAATATCCCATTTCTACCCTAGCGATGTTGAGTGTTAAGTGTGTGACCCTACGGGTTCAAGAATCTGTGGACATGATCGAGACACCTCTCCGATCAATAATCAATAGTGGGACCTGGATGTCCATAATGATTCCCACATATTCAACAAAGATCTTTATCGGTTCAACCATGATGTCGAGGATTCAAACAATCCCATATTCCATTCCCTTTGTCTCGCGATATTTTACTTGCCCGAGATTCGATCGTCGGTATCACCATACCTAGTTCAATCTCGTTCCTAGCAAGTACTCTTTACTCGTACCGTAATACAACATTCCCTTTTGACTAACTCATTAGTCACGTGCTTGCAAGCGATATAGAATGTGTGTTACCGAGTGGGCCCTGAGTATATCTCTCCGTTACGTGGATGGAGAAATCCCACTCTTGATACATGCTACCCAACAAGTACTTTCCGAGATACCCAAGAACATCTTTATGATCACCTGATTACGAAGTGAAAGTTGATGCACTCAAAGTATTCTTCTGGCACTAGGGAGTAGTGCATAATCTCATGGTCTAAGGATTAGGACACTTGACATTGGAAAGCTACATCAATACAAACATTGATACCATCTTATAGCTTTGCTTAGTTAGGTCTTGTCCATCATGTCATTCTCCTAATGACATGACCCCGTTGTTAATTGACAACACATGTCTATGGTTAGGAAACCTCATCCATCATTAACCAATGGACTAGTCTAGTAGAGGCTCACTAGGGATGTGGTGTTGTTTACAAACCACATAGGTATTAATGTTTCCGCTTAATACAATTATAGCATGGGGTATAAACGTTTATCATGAACAATGAAATATGATAATAACAATATTATTATTGCCTCTAGTGCATATTTCCAACAAAACGGTGATGCCAAAGCCATCCCACGTCGGCTTTTGCGAATAGGCAAATCGCGGCCATAGTGGTTTTCCCCGAAACATACACCACATACAAGCCATTTTCCACATATCCAACAAAAGCAACTTTTAGAGTCTTGCTCCACAAGAGTACCACGAGATCAACATCAAAGAAGGTCGCAAGACCCATAAAAGCAAGTTGGCAAACGGAAAGTAAATTATAACCACTAGTCTTTAGCCCGTGCCCCTGCACGGTCTAGCTATTTTAAAGATTTTGAAGTAATAGTAAAAATATAAAACTTGTCAATCATACGCATCTGATCAACCGTGGTTGGATGGTTGTGTCGGGATTATCGGATTTTCCAATGGATTTGACATATATTTCGGCGCAGATATATAGGTGATGGTTTGTGTATGTACATATTCTCTAGTATATCACTTTGACAATTAATTTTCATCCAAATATTTAACTATACTGTTAATATAATTGTTATATTGTGACATAGATCTATGGATGAAGGTAGTATAATATTACTACCAACGAATGGTCTAGACTAATGTTGATTAATTATGACTATTCTGGTAAGTAGATTGACCATATAATAAAAGAAAAGTCAATTTGCAGTCATCAAATCATTTTGGGACATCTATTTGACCTGATCCAGTGACCCACATTTATAATATTACACCACAATTTATGTAGTATATTTTTGTATTTTGCTCCTAAAAATATCTACCCTCGCCATCCGGCATGCACAACCATTGCTCGCGGTCGACGTGCACCTTGCAGGCGCTCTGTTGGCCAATGTTTGCCTTGGCGGCATGCATGTTGCAGCCTTGTTTGTCGCCCAAGCGTAACTCACCGGCGTGGCTTTTGCCGATGTACACCTCGCCAGCATGCTCACGATACACCCGTGTACTACGACTCGCCAGACGCCAGTGCGCTTTTTGCCGCCATACAGTTCGCCACAATTTGTGTAGTATATTTCGGTATTTCATTGCTAAAAATATCTACCCTCGCCAGCTGCCATGCACAGCCATTGTTCGCGGTCGACGTGCACCTTCCGGCGTTCTGTGGGCCGATGTTCGCCTTGGCGGTATGCATGTTGGATCCTTGTTTGTCGCCCAAGCGCAACTCACCGGCGTGACTTTTGCCGATGTACACCTCGCCAGCATGCTCACGATACACCCCTGTAGACTCGCCAGACGCCGGTGCGCTTTTTGCCGCCGTACACTTCGCTAGCATGCATGTCGCAGACCTCATGATGGTGTCGCGGTCCGCGCCTGCCCGCGTTCTCATGGCTAACCTCTAACTCGCTCGCATGCCCACATGCTGCAACCTTGTTCGTGGTGCAGCTCTTTGCCGATGTGCTTTTTTCTGCCATGCTTCCGTCATGCTTGAGTCATTGTTGTGCGCTGCATCCTTCGCTCAGCTTGCCAGTGCACAGACACGCTACAGCTGACCAAAGCCACAAAAATATGAGAGAAAGATGGCATAGTAGTTGTTAATGAGTTGCTAAACTCAATACTACACTATATGCATGCAAATATAACGTGCTAGCTGCTGCATGCAGTATGGATAAAGTAGATGCGTTCCATGTCGATATCAAACTTGAGGGCTTTAGCTAAACCTTTGCTATGTACGTAGTCTAATAAGATGCACATCATGATACCTGAAAAAACAGAGAGATGAGACGCGCAAGGTATGATGCATGGAATAGGAAAAAATAATACACAGAGAGGGAGATGTATGTACTGTCCAGCGATGATGAGCATGTAGTGATCTTCTTTTCTTTGCCGAACTATACCTCACCCCTCCGACGACGTCATGTTACTTGCAGCTGCTAGCCGATGCTTTTGTATATAAACTGCCTTCGATTGACTGTAGTTGAAGTTGCAGTCCATGTTTAGTCACCGCTAACAGTCATAGATGGATGCCCTGAAACTTCCTGTGTGTAGGCATGATTCATTAAAATAATTAAGAAGTTAGATTCAGTTCATAACCGATACCGTGGCATGGAAATAGCGACATGCACATGCATACGATTGGAGTAGTTATTTTTGTACCTGCAACATCGCCATGTTTGAATCATTCTCGAGGCAACGAACATTAGGAGATTCAAACGTGGCCCTCACGGTTACGGTGGCCAGATGCCCCTGCCGCGTCGAGCTTCCGACGTCACCGGCCGTGTGAATGTCTTGATGGCTAGACGCCATCCCTGCCACATCCAAGCTTCGGACGTCGCTAACGATCCAGGCCGCATGCGTGAGCTTCTTTTGAGATGCATCATAACCAATATGGAAGAGATCGATTGGATAAGCAGCATAGGTTCGTTTTAAATGTAGGTGGCTTCTTGGCCTTAGAGAAACAAAACGTGTAGGTTTTTCTCACGAAGAGAACTTTGTTTGGACTACATTCCCGTACGTTTCCGGGGCTCTAGATAAAACTCTAGAAGTGATTAGATCAATGGTATGTGAAACAAACTTGTTAATCCTCGTGGCAGCTATATTTGGTTTCCTGTTAGTTGCGTACTATAATTAAATGTATGTGCCGACGTGTTACGTAACCATATATGTGACATTATAAATCACAACTTTCTCAGCTAATCCTGACCATAAATTATAGATCTAATTGTCTTAATTATTTTGATGATGTGGATTAACGTGGTGCCTCGTACGGTGCCTCCAATTAGTAAATATAAGAAGGGTCTCAACAAGCATGACATTCACAAGGGACACGTCTGGTGTGACTACCACCTTGCCAAGAACCTTTACATTTGAGCACGTTTTATAGCCGTAGGAGATGGTTGTATTGGAAAGATTGGGCCTCAACTCCGCAACAATATTTTTGCTTCCGGTCATATGATTGGTGGCGCCACAATCAAGCACCCATTTAGATCCACCGGAAGCATAGTCCTACAAGAAGTCAATTCTTGTTTTTAGGTACCCATTTTGCAATGGGTCCTTGATTGTTAGTCAGAAGGGTCTTAGGAACCCAAATAGACCATGCAACATATCCATGATATGGTCCAACATATCTAGCACAAACTTGTCCATAGTAGTCATGGAAAAGAACAAAAGAGGGATTATTAGCGCTAGCATAGCCGCATGAGGTTGGGCCGGAATTTCCGCCCCTCCTTTGGCCAGAAATCCCACCTTGGCCGGAAATTCCGTCCCCTCCTTGGCCGAAAGTTCTGGCCTCACGGTTATGAGCAGCATTCTTCTTCTTCTTCCTCTTGTTGTTGTTGTTGTTCTTCTTCTTCTTGGGCTTGGCAACAGACCCAAGCCCTTCCTTGCCTGCATTTGATTTTTGATTTCTATTGGCAAGACCCTTCTCCAACTCGGCCTTCAACCTAATATTTTCCTCAACATCTTCACAACAATGGTTAGAGGAAATAGACACTTCAACTTCAACCTCTTTAGATGGTTCTTTAGTCGATTGAATTTGAGGTTGCTCATGCGACTTGGATAGACTAGAGATTCACTCTTCAATGCCTTGTGAGCCTTGTCGAGGTTCTCTCACTAGTAGAAAACAGGGCCTTTAGCACCGGATGCGTTGCACCGGTTGGGCAACCGGTAAAAAAGGCCCGTACGAACCGGTGCTAATGCCCCGTTTTCCACTAGTGTGATCTAAGTCCACAAGTAACCGATCATGACCAACATCAAATTCAACCTTGTCCTTTTTAAGCACTTTAACCATAGAAAGGGCATGGTCACATTCTTTATTGAGTTTTGAAATGTTCAAGTTGTGTGACACTTCAAGATTCTCCACACTCTCTTCAAGAGTGATCCTCAAGTTTTGCTCTTCTTCAAGAGCTTGAGATAGAGAAGCTATCTCATCGGTGGCGTCTCGTTCATGCCCTTCCTTCTCCTCAGGAAAATCTTGTGTTTCACCTACTTGGTTCATGAGAGACTCCACAAGCCTCTTGGTTTCCCCTTGCATGTTAGTCAAGAATTCATCCAAGCTAACAACCTCAACTTTTAACTTGACACTACTGGAAACTAAGGTATTAACGATAAGCCACAAAAATTTTTGGTCGTTACTAGTAAGACTGGCCACTCCCACGTCTAGCTTTGGCCCGTGAGACTTCCATGACGACCAAAGGTTTGCCCGTCATTAAAATACCCTCGGTTGTGGTCGTTATTGATCAATAGCTTATTATTCAGAGTAATCAGTGATTATGTAACTTCTACCTCGAGAAAAAAAGATAAATATCACTATGACTAGGGAAGAAGATAAATACCACGAGTAATCAGTGTTGTACAGTCGATTGTGATCGACAATCTAGCTAGCAAACGACCAATTCTTACAATCGCGCCAAAACCCACGGCGAATGATCATGAAGCCAGTATCAGCAAAGGACCTGATCCTCCCAAGGAGAAGAAGCCAATTGATCCAAAATATACTCAACCTGTGTTGTGTCCTCCTAGCTTAACGAAGACACAGAAGAGGAAGCTGCAATGGCTGAGGAATCAAGACAAGGCGGAGAAGGAAGCTGAGCATCTTAGAGACGACACTTCGAAATTATTCATCCTCGAATACCTTCTCAAGTTTGGGTGCCTAAGCCAACTGACTTAGTTGCAGCTAACCCAGCTCCAGCTCTTGCTGAAGGAAACTCAGCTGTTACCACAACTATCAAGGTTGATCCGGCTTCGGTCCAATCGGTGGTAAACTCGGATTTGTATTCGGCTTCGGCTGGAGCGATTAGTCAGTCCCCGATGGAGACTGAAGAAGACTTGATCATCCCCACGCCAATCCCTCAAGTTACCTATTCCTCATGGGCTGATGAAGTGGAGGAGGCAGATTTGCAGGCTCTAGATGAGTTGGTAGAGACAACATCTAAGGCGGAATCAGCACCTGTCAACACCCGGATTTTTAAGTCCAGATGCCTATTATGCCATACATCGCAATCCCAGGAATATTGTTTTTGCGAGACATAATAGATTGATATCACAGAACATCATTCATTACAAACCATAATAGTCTTACATCACAGGATCACATGATCCAGTCTTAATACAACAAGAGTTGATCTAATGATCAATTACAAAACAAACAGCGGAAGAAACGTAGTAGCGGTCCATCTGTTCCACAGGCAACGCTTGACGTCAGGAGTACTCCTAGTTATCATAGACGTCCTGCTGTTCATCTTCATGGTACTGGTGCTCCTCTTCATAGTCTGGCCATTTGAATAGCCAGGGACACAGCCATGAGTACTTTAAAGTACTCGCAAACTAATACTAATGTGAGCACTATCAACTCTAGTAAGGGGGTTCTAAGCTCTAGGTTCATTTGCATAAAGCCAGTTTTATTTCATAAGCACTTGGTAGTAAAAGACTCTTTATTTGCCTAACTAACTCAAGTGGGCACATTAGTGTCATTCCCACAACTCTGTAGTGATTCAAGTCAAATTCATCTTTCAAGTTCAAATCACAAGTCACCAGTCACATGTAACACTTTTGAAAAGTTCTGATGACGGAACAGTATGGCCTTTCCAACCGTCCATAATCGTGGAAACGGCTATTCGAATAGGTTTACACTCTGCAGAGGTTGTACACTTGTGCCACAACTTTTGATTACATCCGTCAGGGATAGCCCTGAATAATCATACTCAGTATGCGGATCATCAACCATAACCTTTCACTTACATACCCTAGTATAGGCACCTCTCCCCATGAGCTTGGCCTCCCAGTGATGCCAATCTTCCATCCTGGGAACTGCACAGGGCTTGGGCCGGACATTCACCTCTTTTCAACGTCGTTTCTTTTTATTGTGGAGGCATCTTTCGGCATAACCCCGATGACGCTTGTTTAGAGGGAACCCATACTAAAGTACATAAATTTCCAGTTAAGCCCTACCCATAATCAGGTATTGTGGGGGTACTCTAAAATTGGAATGGTATCGCATCCGAACCCAATCATCAGTTTTTATCAAATTCACCATGTCATTCGAGTCATATTCACCTTCAAAATCTTTCAATAGAATGACTCATCATTCCAAGGTTTTTCAAAGTCATTTGATTCACATGTTCCCATCTAGAGTAATCAATTTTAGTTTTAGCACTAGCAACTAGTCATGACGGGTGCTAACTAAGTTTTAGCTCTCTAGGCTAAGTTTGATGCTCTTGTAGTAATCTAAACTCAGACCAAAGTTAACTATAAAAAAATCTTTGATAAACAAAGTAAAAGATTGTAAGATAAAAACTTCGGCTTGGAAGAATAAATCTTTAAACAACAATACTAGTGCCCATGGTATCTTGCACTAGTAGCTTGGCTTTAGTAGAGCTTGCCTTGATTGGTACAGTGATCAAAGTTTTCTTCTTCTTCCTCGTAGTAGACCTCCTCCTCCTGGTAGTCCTCGGTACTAGCGTCTATAAACGGATACGAGGTATACAATCACCAAACAATTCTTAAGGGCTAGACTAAACACACAAATGGTTCACACAATCTATTCTCGCATCACCTCCTTATTCACAGGGTGGTTGACTTTGTTTCCTTTTTAAGAAAAATAATTTCCTCTCATTGAAATATTTTTTAGGGTTTCTATTTACTTTCTTTTGAGAAAAAAATTCCTCTCATTGAATCTTATTAAGATTTAATCTCCTCAATTAATAAGTGTGCGATTATGTTGACCAAGGTCAACACTTCATATTTATCATTTGGGAAAATGATTTAAATGAGATTCTATATCTCATGCAATTTAAATATTACTTTAGGAACAATTTAATATCACTAAGTAATGCAATATGAGGTTCTATAACTAACATCATTTCCTCATATTGTATTACTTGGGACAAAGATTTAAATGAGAGAACAACTCTCATGTCATTTATTAAATAATTTATGGTAGTTTAAATGGACTAGAAATGGCCACATAGCCATTATTTTGCTCTAGCCCATGATCATATGAAACAACCATGTCATATTTTTACATAAACAATTAGATTTTTTGAAATGTGATTTATGAGAGTTGGAATCAACTCAAAATCATTTATGGTTGATTTTTAATAATTGTTTGAAATTTGAAAAGTTACTGCTTTGTCGTTTTTGTTGCAGAAGATCTAGAATGAATTTTGGTTTGAGACCAGTGGGGTTGGTTAGAGCTATTCATCTACTTTCATACAAAATTGGAATTACTCAATTTGGGTTTGTAGAATTGAAGTTATTCAATTTCTAGCAAAGTACCAGTATTGGATTTCTATTTAAACGAATTAAACGAATTCAAATAGATGGGCTCTGGCGGGAAAATAACTAGGCCAGAGAGGAAAAGGTAAACGGGCCGGCCCAACTGTGCTCACGATGCACGCGGGCCGCCTGACAGTGGGACCCAAGCGTCAGCCCGTTATAACGCCGAAGCGGTATGAGTGAAGGGATGCCGTAGGATTAGATCGCAGATCAACGGCGCACGAGCGTCGTCGTCTCCGGCGAGAGCAAGGGCTACTGGCGGCGACGGTGGGGGGTCGGAGGCTCACCTGGGCTCCGGCGAGGGTCGGCGTTGGCGGCGTTCGACGTTGTCGACGACGGCGAGGCGAACGGTGGTCGAGGGAGCGGCTGGGGTGGACGAAATCGATGGCGCCTTCTGCTCCTGCTCCGGTGGACTCCGGCGGTCGATTGGGAAGCTACGGTGTAAATTGAGTGGCGGCGGTGCTCGAGGAGAATCAGAGATGGGAGGAGAAGCTGCTGGGGTGAAGAAATAGAGAGGGGGAGGTCCCTATTTATAGCGGGCGAGGGTGCTGCGGCGGTGCGCTCGGGTCGTCCATGGCGTGGCTTCTCTGGGCCGCGAAGAGGCAAGACGAGGACGGCGTGGGATGGCTAGCATCATGGCGATGCTCGGGAGCGTGCTGGCGCAGAGAAAGCGAGATGGGATAGCTCGGGAGGAGGCGGCGTCTGCCACGGGTCCGGTGGCGACTTTTGACGCGGGCGGCGGCGACAAGGCACGCGCAGACGCTCGAGCATGTCTAGGTGCTAGCCGTTGGCGTGGTGATTCGCTGTGCAGAGGTAGAGAGGTAGGGAAGGACGGAGGCGACGGGGCGAGCTGGCGCTCTGGCGCGTCCAGGGACTGGGCGTGTCTGGGCGCGTCTGGACGCATCGCGTTTTGACCAGTGCGTGCGTCTCCTCGGGCAAGGGCAGGTACAAGCGTGCTCAGTGGAGTGTGGGCGAGTCAGTAGACATGGTGAGGGTGACCAGAGGGAGCAGATGGTGAGGAGTGGCATGGTGATGGCAAAGGTGCTCGGCATGGTGATGTTGTGATCATTTCTCTCATTGACTAATGGTTGCAAAGGCATGGCTTGATCCAGAGGAGGTACAAGGACCACAATGATCACAAATCATCTCTGGTTTAGGCTTAAATCCAGTGGGTATAAGCATGTGTGAGTAAATCAGATTTATGCCTGCCAAGTGTTTGATGAAATGGCCGCATGAAAATTATTTTTGAATTTTGCCAAATCCTTTTATGGGTGTGATTCAAATAATGTTAGGCATCTAGTGGTGGTGTTGGTTTGCAAAATGGAAGAGTTTTGGTGAAATCCAAAATAGGTAGGATCTAGAATCTGTTTTGATGTTGCCACTTGGCATCCTTATGTTAAGCAATTGAGACAGAGTCAACTATGGTGGTCAACACAAAAAATGTGCATCTTGATGAGGTCTTGGATGAGGTGCAAAGATTTGAGAGTGTTTAGTTTAGAAATCTCTTAATATAGGGGCTCAAAGTGGGTACCCTGATATAATTTGCAGTTTTGACCAATATCATATGTGATGAGATTTTGATTTTTCCTTTGAGTTGAATTGAGTTTCTTTGATTCAAAAGTGGTTCTTAAGTGTTTAGTAACATTTCCAACCCATTGGCACAAGTCAAAATGGCTTAGGTTATGATTTGGCAAAAATGGCCATAAGCACATATGTGAGGTGATTTGGCATTTTGTCTTTTTCTTCTTTTCTTTTCTTTGATCACAAACCTCATGGTTTAGGGTTTTATCCCAATGTCAAGTATTTTCAAACACTCACCATGGCAATAGCACCAGGATCATGCATTACCCTATGCACACATATTAATTTTATATGCACACATATTAATTTTATAAAAGTTTTTGTTGATTCCAAAATTTGAAATAAGTGAAATTCATTTTCTTCTTTTTTTAAAAATTTGGGATGTTACAACACCTAAGGCGGAATCAGCATTTAAGGTGGAATCAACACCTAAGGTGGAATCAGCAGCTAAGGCGCATGAGCCGGATGAAGAAGAGATGTTGTATTACACTACATCGCCAGCTTGCATCAATATCAACATGGTTTATTATCTGCTAGCCGAATTCTGCGCTGTTGACGTAGATGGAGAGGTAGCTCAAATTGACTTCGGACCTAGGGATGCAATTTTTGAGAAGATAATGGAACCGGCTAAACATCTGAAACCTCTGTACATCAGGGGGCACGTCAACGGGAAGCTGGTTTCTAGGATAATGGTTGATGGTGGTGCTGTAGTAAATCTCATGCCATATTCGGTCTTCAAGAAACAGCAGCTGGAAGATGCCGACTTAATGAAGACCATTATGGTACTAAACAGATTCGAAGGAAGGGAAGGAGTAGAAGCCAAAGGCATGATCAGTACTAGAATCCTTCTTCTTGTGTAAGTCATATTTGTAAGAAGAGATTTACCACAGCAGAAGCAGAAGATGGCTCTCCCACGTCCTCCCCTCGCCTCCAAGCCCTAGACACCTTCATCCCCGGCGATCTCCCTGATCTCTGGTGATCTCCTCCTTCCAATCCGACCATCTTCACCGGCGTCGTCTCCTCTTCAAGGTGATAGCCTATGGCTCCTCCTCCTCTTGGCCGTTGGAAGGTTACTTTTGAAGTTCTCCTTGACTCTGGTAAGAGCAAGTCTTCCCCTGGTTTTCTCCTTCTTTGGCCGAGGAATTGGTTGGCCTTGGTAAATCACAAAGATGCTCCTTTGGTTGGTAAACATCTCAACTCTGGTGAAGTGTTTTATACTGGTTCCACAGTCAGATTTGAGTCTCATGTTGCAGTTGTTGAGGCTTGTTTGCTTTCACCACCGGGTTTTTCCTCGTTCCCTGAAGCACCTCCTGTTAGATGGAGAGTTACATATGCTGATCTGATTCCTTCGTCTCATAACAAGGACTCTAAGCCTGTTTTTTCTAGATCTGCCTTTCTTATTCTTAAGCCCCATGCCAAAAGGCTTGTTCTGTTGGATTCAAAAGAGCAAGTTTTGGATGCTTGATTCTTGCTTCTTGATGAGAAAGTTCAGCCTGGACAGCTCTTGGATCTTACTGTGTTCACTATCCTAGTGGGAGAGCGTGTTGTCTCGGATTCTATCTTACAAGCATTGCAAATGGGTAGAAAATCAGATGGCTCTAGATCTTTTGTTGAGGTAGTGACCAATTCTCCTCCAAGACATGAGGATATTTCTGTCTCACATGGAGATGATTTTAAGAGTTTGGACTTTAATCAAGGTCAAGTCTTTGCTCTGGAATGCACAAAGAAATTCGGACAAAAAGTGAATATGGAAAAGTTCTCTGCAAGGAAGCCTTTCTTCATGTTCTGTTCTTTTGGTCGTGCATGTTTCAGATTGGATGTTCATACTGTGGCCATCGCTCTGCAAGCTTGTTTTGGTGGCATTGCAGCACTATACAATGTCAAATTTCTTCGAGACAGAAGTTTCAGGTTTTCAGTCTCTTCAAGTGCAGTTGGTTTTCAGATTTACAATTTGGGGTCACAAACTCAGTCTTCTTTCAAGATTTTTTTCCATCTATGGGGTCAAGGTGGGCCTAATTGGATTGCTGAAGAGAGAAAATTTTACAAAGAGCAAAAGAAGGAATGGACAGAAGTTAAGTCAAAATTCCAGAATGGAAATTCAGTCTTCTCAAGGTTATCATATGCTCAAAAGGTGGCAGAAATCAATCCCAGGGTGTCGGTTTTTGAAAGGTTGGCTCATGCAACGGCTACGTCAACGGTCTTAATGCCCCAACAGTCTAATGAGGTAATCAAGAAATATAATGGCCATTTTAATGCTTTTCCTCTATCTGGTCAAAGGTTTGATCGACCAAAATTCAATCGGCCGACAAGTTTTAATACGGGCGCCAATTTGCCGGGCTTCCTTTCCTCTTTTAAATTCCCCAGCTTTCCTTCTTTGGCTTGGCCCGACAAGACTTACCTTTCCTGGTTCAAGGCCCATGGGCCTGCACCCCAAATTCAGCTAGCTTCCTATTTCGGCGACTTCACTTTTTTCCAGTCACAGGAGACAGAGAATTTCTTACACCTCGCCTCCTCGGCTTCTTCGTCTCTCTCTCTCCTCTGTAAAAACCCTCTGACAGGCTCTGGGCCGAGATCGCCGGTAGCCTCGCCGGCGACAATGGCCAATATCCCCATTGATCCTCGTCCGTTTGTGCCGCATGGATTTGAGATTCAACACATTGATGGAAGGGTTGGGGTTAAGCGTGTCGTCGTCGCACGGAAGCCGAGGTTGCACGAACATTATGCTATCGCCACCATCAACCCCTTCCCGCAAGGTCAGGTACATTTCCCTAATGTCCGAAATGTGATAGAAGAGTACTTGAACGAGGTGGCAGAGGTAGGGTTCCAGAGTATCCAGGAATGTCCTTTTGGAGCAGCCTATGTTCAGTTCACTAATGTCAGTGATAGAGACAGGTTGATTAATTCTAGTCCTAACCCTTTTGGAGATGTCGATATTTCATTCTGTAAGCATGATGAGGGGAGTAACTGGCGTGCTGCTAATTTCAATAGAGATGCTTGGGTGCTTATTGTTGGACCACCTTTAGATCATATGAATACTGAAGATTTAAATGATTGCTTTCATGATATTGGTACTCTGCTACTCTGGGAAAGGGATCCTAACAAGAAGGGAAGGGTGGTGGCTAAAGTGAGAGTTACTGATCTTGCTGAAATTCCAAAGAGCATCAGGTTTACTGAAGGAAATAGGCCTGATGCTGAATCCTGGACCTTTTCAGTGGAAGTGCTACAGCACAATCTGCTTGGAGGGGGCCCACCTGATGAGGACCCACTTCCCGATGATGGGGTGGACCCACACCCTTTGCCAGCTGACTTGGCTCCACCTGCTGCACCTCTCATTCCAGCTCAGATTGAAGCCAATGTTGTTGATGAGGGGGGAGATGATGGCTGGGGGCACTGGGCTGTGAGGAATAATAATCAGCAAGAAGAGGACATTCATATGGAAGTGGATCTTGCTCCTAATGCTGCATTCCAAGGCCTTTTGGATGCTATTCAGGCTGAGGAGATGATTCTTGATAACCCACCTGTGGCTGATACAAGCAGTGATATTACCTATTCCTCTGGCAGCTCAAATTCTTCAGTTAATGCTGCAAATCAACAGTTGGTGATTCATGCTGGTATAGAAGTGGGATTGCTTCCTTTCAACCAAATGGGTGAAGGTCTTCAGAATATTGCTCTAGCGTATATAGAAGAAGAAGAAGAAGCAGATTTTGATGATGAAAATGAAAATGGGATGATTCAGCAAGCCAATGCAGAGAACATTCCTGAGGAAAACAATGAGAATGCTTTCCAACTGCTAGAAGATGTTAATATGGTTCCACCACAGGAGGCACACCTTATCATTGGAAGAGTGGAAACATCCTTCTTCTCTATCCCAGAAGAGCATGATCTTACTAAAAGATTCTCCAAGCAAGGCATGATAATTTGGGACGCTTACTTTGCTCCTAACCTGCACAATTCTTCTGCAAGTGGTTCCCCCTGTGAAATACCTGTAAGTTGGTTTAATTTTGTCACTCTAATGCTCATGACACCTGATAAATTTGATTGGGCCAAGGGTTTCTTAACTTCTCAGCTATGGAATATTATCAAGGAATCTATTGCATATGAGCACACTATCTCTTTTGTTATTCCTGATAAATGTGTTGCCAATCAGGCTCCTGTTTGCCAGTTGCGGGAAGAATCTCAGGAGAGTCCCAAGAATAACTTCCTGATTGCTGGATCTGGTTCCATTTCTCCAAGAAGGAAGAGGAGAGATGGAGGGGTACCTCTGGTTGAATCAGAGGTAAGAAGGAGCCCCAGACTGGTTCTTTTAAATGATGGGTACAAAAACCATGATAATTGTGTTGATAAAAGTTGCTTGACTTGCAATGCTGCTCCTCCTTTAATTAATACCAAAGTGGTGAAAAATTTGGCTTCTTCTTTCTGTAAGGTACAGGAAGATGGCACTGGAAAAGAGATTGCTTGAGGAAGAATAAAATGGATACAAAGAAAAAAGCACCAGGAACAGCACAAGAAGCTTCTGCACCAGGGCCCAAGATAGCAAAAGGAAAAACACAAGCAAGCTCTAGTGGGAGCAACAAAGAAAGAGGAACAAATGCTACTGATGGGGTGGCATCTCAGGCCAAAAAAAGGCCCCACAAATAGAGTGTCCCAATGTTAGACAACAATCATGCTTTTGTGGCAGGAAAGGAATATATTATACATGCTTGTAATAACTGTGTGATGTACCAAAACTTGTCCTTGCTGCTTTTATGGAGACCTAGCTGCACTCAGTTATATATCATGGATTATGCTATGTTCTGTGTCTTGTGCTTGTCTTGGTATTTTGTTTCTTGTATGCATGGTGGTGCTATAGCTTGCAGTGGCTTCAGACTTGGTGTTCCTTTGGTTATCATACATATACAAAAAATCCCAATAGTTTCCCATGGATCACAACAGAATATGGAAAATATTAAACTGGAACTTGAGAGGAATTAATTCTGAAAAGAAATGTGTTGCTCTTGCTAGTAAAATTGAGGAATCAAATTGTGACATCATTTGTCTGCAAGAGACAAAAAGAGAGGTTTTTGCTATGGATTATATAAGAAAGTTCTGTCCAAAAAGGTTTGATAAATTTGAATATCTTCCTTCAATAGGGGCTTCTGGTGGAATTGTTATTATCTGGTGTAGTTCGCTGTTCACTGGCACTCTAGCTTTTCAGAATGAGTTCTCCATTTCTGTCCAACTCACTAGTAATCTTTCAAACAATACTTGGATATTAACAAATGTTTATGGGCCAAGTCAAGCAGAAAGGAAAGCTGATTTTATTGAATGGTTTACTAATATTGACATGCCTGATAATATGGATTGGTTAATTATGGGGGACTTCAATTTCATCAGAAAACCTTCAGATAGGAACAAACCAGGAGGGGACATAAATGGGATGCTTCTTTTCAATGAAGCAATTAGTAATCTGGGTTTGGTGGAACTTCCTCTTAAAGGGAGAAACTACACTTGGAGTAATATGCAACAATCTCCTCTGCTTGAAAGACTGGACTGGTTTTTTACATCTTCCTCCTGGACTATTAATTATCCTTCATCTATGGTTTTTCCCCTTGTAAAACCAACTTCTGATCATGTCCCTTGTGTTGTTTCTATTGGCACACATATCCCAAAGGCAAATGTGTTCAGATTTGAGAATTACTGGCTGCAGCATAGTGACTTTAGGAATATAGTGGAAGCAAGTTGGAATATTCCAGTTGGGCATTCTGATCCTGCCAAAAAAGTCACTGCCAAATTGAAGAATTTGAGGAAGAGTATAAAGCTTTGGGCAAAGAATTTGCCTTGCTTAAAGATACTCATTGAAAAAGTCAATTCTGTCATCACCTTCCTGGATAATATTGAGGAAGTCAGAACTCTTTCTCTTGAAGAGTGGAATCTAAGAGATATTCTTAAAGATCATGTAATAACATTGTTACAAAATCAGAAAGCTTACTGGAAACAAAGAGGGAAAATAAAATGGGTAAAGCTTGGAGATGCAAATACAAGATTCTTTCACAACAAAGCAACAATCAATCACAGACATAACTATATTTCTGTGCTGATGAATGAAAGTTTAGCTAAAATAGCAGATCATGATGGAAAAGCAGATATCCTGTGGAAGGCTTTCAAAGAAAGAATGGGGAAGTCTGATAATCCTTCTATGCAGTTTAAGTTGCATGATTTCTATGGAGAAGGTATGGATGCAGAGACAAGTGCACAATTGGAGTCACCTTTCACAGATAAAGAAATTGATGATATAATAAAGGAATTACCCAATGACAAATCTCCAGGGCCTGATGGTTTTAACAATGAATTCTTCAAGAATTGTTGGCATATCATTGGAAAAGATGTCAAGGATTTGATTAGGGGTTTTTATGATGGAAATATCAACTTGGAGAGCATTAATTCTTCTTATATTACTTTAATCCCAAAAGTGGACTCCCCAATGAGACCAAGTGATTTTAGACCTATTTCTTTACTCGAATACTTGTGCTCAAAATTATCACCAAACTTCGGCAAATCGATTGCAAAAAATTATTCTCCAGCTAGTTCAAAAAAATCAATATGGTTTCTGAAACGAGAGGTCAATACAGGATTGTTTGGGTTGGGCTTTTGAATACATTTTCCAGTGTCATAAATCAAAGGAAGAAATTGTTATACTCAAACTGGACTTTGAAAAAGCTTTTGATAAGATTGAGCACAGCACAATTTTGGATATTTTGAGAGCAAGAGGGTTTGGAGAAAAATGGATCAAATGGATACACTTAATTCTCAGTACTGGAACTTCTGCTGTCCTCCTTAATGGTACACCTGGCAAGCGATTTTACTGCAAAAGAGGGGTCAGGCAAGGTGACCCTCTTTCTCCTCTTCTTTTTGTGCTTGCGAGCGGATCTGCTCCAATCAGTTCTAAACGCAGCAGTGAATCAAGGAATTATAGAGAGACCTATACCCTCATCTGCTTGCCCTGATTTTCCAATTGTTCAATATGCTGATGATACCTTGATAATCATGAAAGCAAATGCTAACAACTTGATCTGTCTCAATGCTCTGCTACAAACTTTTGCTGACTCCACTGGTTTGAAAGTGAATTATAATAAATCCAACATGATACCAATCAATTTAAGTGAAGAAAGGCTCAATCATTTCTCTGAAATAATGCAATGTCAGAAGGGATCTTTGCCTTTTACTTACTTGGGACTGCCCCTCAGTATCATTAAACCGTCCATGGAACATTTCCTTCCCATTGTCCAACGAACACAAGCAAGACTTGGAGGGATTGCTGATTTCTTAAACTATGGAGGGAAGTTGCAACTGGTTAAGTCTATACTAGCTTCCATACCAGTTTTTTTCATGTGTTGCTTTGATGTACCTGTGGCCATAAAGGAACAAGTAGTAAAATATATGAGACACTGCCTGTGGAGAAAGAAAAACAATGATGTCCAAGCAAATGGCTCAGCTCTTGTTGCATGGAAGAAGATCTGTAGACCTAAAGAACAAGGTGGTTTGGGAGTACTCAATTTGGAAATTCAAAATAAGGCCCTTATGCTGAAGAATCTTCACAAATTCTTTAACAATCATGACATTCCTTGGGTTCATTTGGTCAGAGAGTCTTATTACTCAAATGGAAATTTGCCCACAAATACCATGGGAACATCATTCTAGTGGAGATCACACCTCAAATTACTGGACATCTACAAAGCTATGGCTCGATGCAATATTGGAAATGGTAAAACTGCTAATTTCTGGACAGATCTTTGGGAAGACAACTGCATGCACCAAAAATTTCCTCATCTAGTGACCTATGCCAAGCATACGGATCGGATCTGTTGAGAGAGTGATTCACACTGAATATCTTGAGGACCTTTTTCATTTACCCCTCTCACAACAAGCTTTTGGAGAGTTTCGGGATCTTGAAGTAGTACGTCGGAATGCTCTTACGAGTAGTACAAGAAGGAAATTTAGATAATTGGTCTTACATCCGGGAAATACAGAATTTTCTTCACGGAAAGCATATAAAGCTATGATTGGTTTCTCCCCGGCTCATAAGATATTCTCCATATTATGGAAATCTTCATGTCAAGCAAAACATAAATTCTTCTTCGGTTATTACTACATGACGGATCGAATACAAGAAACTTGCTAAGAAGGAAGAATTTCATGCTGCAATCTTATCAGTGCATTATTGAAAGTTGTAAGGAGGAAGAAACTCTAGTACACTTATTCTGGGCTTGCTCATTTGCGAAGAAATGCTGGGATTTCATAAGCCCACAAAGAAATAGAAGTTTATCTATTCTTGAAGCGTTTGAAGATATGAGAGTTAAAATGAAATTACCTTTTGCCATGGAAGTTTTAATACGGCAGCACTGGGGAATTTGGATAGTCAGAAACAACAAAATTTTCAAGGATCAAAATGCTGAGTTTAACACTTGGAAGGCAATCTTCCTTCAACAACTAAGGTTGCTAGTGCACAGAATGAAGAAGAAACATGTAAATTCATTCAAAGAATGGATCCAATCTTTAAGTTAGTGTTAGTTTTAGGTTTCTCTTTTTTATGAGAGTTTCTCACTCTCTTTTTTTGTAATTATGGATGTTTTTATATTAAATTAAAAAAAATTGCAGGGGGCTTTTGCCCACTGATTTCCTTCAAAAAAAATGATCAGCCTAGAACTTAACATAGGCAGCAAGACTTTGGCCACAACCTTCTTCATTGCTGATGTGCAAGGGAACTACAATGTACTGCTGGGCCATGATTGGATTCATGCCAACCAATGTGTGCCTTCTACAATGCACCAGCAACTCATCCAATGGGTGGACGATGAAGTGGAGATTGTCTGCGCTAATGATTCGGCTTTTATTGCCTTAGCTGAAGCACCGGTCGACTGCCAGCATCCCAATGCTACGTGTCTATTAGGATGTGACCTGTCCGAGTTTGATTTCCTGAGTGCAACCAGGGACGGATTCGTTCCAGTTTCTCTAAAGCTGATTGAGGGTAATCGGCTCCGCCTATATTAGTCCGATGAATCCCAACTATGAATCGTTGCAAAAGCATTTAGAAAAATATCGGGTCGACAGGAACTATAGGTACGAATCAATTGAAGAGCCAGACGGCATGGACAAGTTGGGTTAGGGCATTAAGTCGGCCAATCCTCTGGAAGCGTTAGATATTGGAGATGTCACAGTTCCAAGGCCGACGTATGTTAACAAAAACCGGGAAGCCAATTATAAGGTGGAAATAATCCGGCTAATCAAGGAATATGTAGACTGCTTGGCGTGGAAGTATCACGAGATGCCCGGGTTAAGCCGAGAGTTGGTCTAACATTGGTTGCCCATCAAAGCCGGCTTCAAGCCTCATAGGCAGCCGGCTAGGAAGTTCAATCAAAAGATCTATAACCGGATCAAGGCGGAAATTGAATGACTTTTGAAGAAAGATTTTATCTGGCCTTGCAAATATGCTGAGTGAATCTCCAATATCATGCCAGTAGAAAAAAAGGGATCCAACAAGATCAGGGCATGCATAGACTTCAGAGATCTCAAGAGAGCCACGCCCAAGGATGAATATCCTGTGCCCATCTCTGACATGCTCATCAACCATGCATCAGGGCACAAAATCATCAGTTTCTTAGATGGCAACGCGGGGTACAACCAAATTTTTATGGCCGAAGAAGATTCGGCTAAGACAGCATTTCGTTGCCCTAGTTTTGTTGGTTTGTTTGAGTGGACAGTCATGACTTCCGGACTGTAGAATGCTGGTGCCACATACCAGAGAGCAATGAACCAGATATTCCACGACTTCCTTGGAGTCATACTGGAAGTTTACATAGACAATGTTGTTGTTAAGTCAGACGCTGAGTTGCATCACCTCGCCGACTTACATCTAGCGTTCGAAAGGATGAGACAATATGGACTCAAGATGAATCCGTTGAAATGTGTCGTTGGTGTGTCAGCCAAAAAATTCTTGGGCTTCATCATACATCAGCATGGCATAGAGATTGACCGAGAAAAAATAAAGGATATCCAGAAAGTTCAAGCTCCGACTTGCAAAAAGGATATGCAGAAGTTTGTTAGCAAGGTAAATTATCTCAGAAGATTTATAGTCAACCTAGCTGGAAAAAATGATGCCATCACCCCGATCCTTCTGCTGAAGAACAACGATGAATTCACTTGGGTGGCAAGACAACAAGAGGCATTCGAAAATATCAAGACATGTTTATCATCTCCTGCGGTTCTAAGAGCGCCGTCTCATAGAAAGCCGTTCCGCCTTTATATTGCTGCCGAGGAGAAAGTTATTGGCGCCGTCTTAACCCAGGAAACCGAAGGCAAGGAGTGTGCCATCACATACTTAATTCAGCGTTTGCTGGATGCCGAGTCTAAGTACGGCTTCATCGAAAGGTTGTGTCTGTGTTTGTACTACACCTGTACAAAGCTGAGACATTACCTGCTGTCCAGTGACCGTGTAGTTGCGTGCCAGACCGATGTTATGAAATACATATTGCAAAAGCCAATTCTCAGTGGACGGATCGGAAAATGGGCGTATGCGTTGGTTGAATATGATTTGGCTTATGAGTGTACCAAATCTATGAAAGGCCAAATTTAAGACTCCTTCATCGTGCAACATCATGTTAGTGAGGAGCAAGACCAAGTTATTTCTGCCTTGAACCTTGTTTCCTTGGTACCATGGAGGTTATACTGATGGATCAGTTTGTAGCAGCGGCCAAGGACTCAACGTTGTATCTATATCTCCAACTGGTATCATCTTTGAGGCCACTTGCCGACTAGAATATAATTGCACTAACAATCAAACCGAATATGAAGCACTACTATTTGGGCTGGAGTTTCTAGTTTCTGTAGGGGTTACTCATATTGAGGCTTACGGTGATTCATTGCTGATCGTACATCAAGGTATTCCAATGCCTAGATGGATCACTCAATGTTTACCTCGACAAGTGTCTGGACATTATATCCGTCTTGGATTACTTCACTATAGCTCATGTGTCTAGACAGGACAATTGGCTTACCAATAAGTTGGCACAACAAGCATCCGACTATGACGTTAGTCGTGGCATTTTCTTCATATCAGAAAAGCTGATGCTTGCTTTTTCTAACTTCAAGGAGACCGACGTATGCATAGCCGATTTGCATGCTAAATCGGCTGGCGGAAAAATACCCCTAGCGTGCCAAAAATCTGCATTGCCTACTGAATCGGCTGACGACGGGATATCAGAAGACTTTCAAAAATCCACCTTGCCTGCTTAATCGATTGACGATGGGATATCTGAAGATTTTTGAAAATCTGCCTTGCCTGCTGAGTCGGTTGGCGATGAAATATCCAAAGACCTTCATAAATCTGACTTACATGCTGAGTCGTATGATGGCAGGAGATCCGAGAGTAGAAAAATATCTGACTGGAAGAAGCCCATCATCACCTATCTACGGGATCCAAGCCAGAAAATAGATAAGGTGGTTCGGCAGTTGGCTATTAAATATGCACTGTTCGATGATGACATGTATCACTGAACAGCTTATAGTTTGCTCTTGAAGTGCTTAGATGAAGATCAGGCTAGAGTCGCCATGGGAGAGGTACATGATGGCTTATGTGGTACTCATCAGTCAGCCCACAAGATGAAATGGATGCTACGGTGAGCCGGATTTTATTGGCCGACTATGATCAATGACTACTTCAGATACTATAGAGGGTGCAAAGTGTGCCAATAGTTTGGAGACATTCATCCAGCGCCGACTTCTATGCTCAATCCTATCATAAAACTGTGGCCTTTCTGAGGTTGGGTGCTTGATTTTATCGCATGATCCACCTTGCTTCATCAAAGGGGCATTTGTTTGTGTTGGTGGCCACTGATTACTTTAATAAGTGGTCTGAAGTAGTACCTCTCAGAAATATGACTCACAAGGAGGTGATCCAATTTATATCCGAGCACATTGTTCATCGGTTCGGCATAACCCAGACTCTCACTACAGATCAAGGCACATCCTTCATGGTGACGGAGGACAAGCAGTTTGCCAAATCACATGGGATCAAGATACTCAGTTCATCTCCTTACTACACTCAAGCCAATGGACAAGCCGAGTCTACCAACAAAGTTTTGATCAAGCTTATCAAGAAGAAAATTGAGGATCATCCAAGGCGGTGGCATGAGGTGTTATCAGAAGCGTTGTGGGCACATAGAATCTCAAGGGATTGAGCGACCAGAGTTACTCCCTTTGAGTTAATCTATGGACAAGAGGCCGTCTTACCCATAGAGGTAAATTTGGCCGCCTTGAGGTTTGCTCGTCAGAACTACTTATTGGTTAAAGACTACCACGATCTCATGATGGACAGCATCGACAAAGTGGCTGATAAAAGCTTGGTGGCCTTACAGACTATTGAGAAGGAAAAGTTGTGGGTGGCTAAGACATACAACAAGAAGGTCCGCCTTAAAGAATTCCAAGTCGGCGACCTGGAATGGAAAACTATCGTGCTGATCAGTTCTAGAAGCCAGAAATTTAACAAGTGGTCACCTAACTGGGAAGGGCCTCTACAGATCGCAAGGATCGTACCTGGCAACTCATATTTGGTGGAATCTATGGAGGGGAGCATGCTTCCTCGTGCTATCAATGTAAAATACCAGAAGAAATTTCACCCAAGTGTGTGGCAATCCAGCTAAACACTCAAGACGGCTGATATACACATATCATCCTTAGTAGAAATATGGCCGATGAGCTTAAGCATCGCCCCTAGAAAAGCTCTACATGGATTATTTTCTGGCACGCAAGCTCTGACAGAAAACAGGGGGGCGTATGTTAGCACCCATTTTGGGCCACCTGTCGGCTAAGTAAGCCAGACTTGTTGACGAACAAAGAAGCTAGATGGACGCGTCTGGTTTTGAGCTAGATTCAAGAGCAAGCCGGATTGTTGGCCACCTTGGTCCCAAGGCGGAATCATGGCCACCTTAGGTCTAGGCCAGATTTGTGGCTATCTAGATTTGGCCACTTTAGACCCAAGGTGGATTTGCCACCTTAGGCCCAAGCCAGCTTGGCAAGGAAGGAAGGCGCAGGAACTTGAAGAAATCCAGGAGTCACGTCAAGAAGGAAGGCCAAATGAGGTCACCGTAGGCCCAAGCCGGATTCATGACCACCTAAGGTTCCAAGGTGGATTCATGACCACCTAAGGTCCAAGGCGGATTTGGCCACCTTAGGTCCAAGACAGATTTTGGGCCACCTTAGGTCCAAGGCAGATTCTGGACCACCTAGGTCCAAGGCAGATTCTAGACCACCTTAGGTCTAAGGCGGATTCTGGGCCACCTTAGGTCGAAGGCAGATTCTGGACCACCTTGGGTCCAAGGCAGATTCTGGACCACCTAATGTCCAAGGAGGATTATGGACCACCTTGGGTCCAAGGCGGATTCTGGACCACCTTAGGTCCAAGGCGGATTTTTGGCCACCTTAGGCCCAAGGCAAAAATTTGGTCGCCTTGGCCTAGACGGAAGCTGGTGGATGCCCAAAGACCAGAATCTAGCTGAATCAAGCATGAAGACGAAGGAAAGTTTGAATCCAACACAGAAGGATCAAGGCTGCTTTACCCTGGAGTCAACACGGATATTTGGGTCCGGATCCAGTACGAAGCCGGATGAAGACTTTCCTAGATTAGAGTTAGAGTTAGAATATAATTCCACCATGTAAATGTGTAAAGAGTTGTCCAAAACAAGTACGGGAAGTCCAGCTGCATCATATATATGTGATAGGTGACGGCCGATTGAAAGTAAGCTCACAATCATAAAATCTCAATACATCTATTTTTTTCCTCCTCAAACCCTTGTCCCTGCTTTCGTTCTTTGGCGACTTCACGTAGATTTTGCCAGAGATTGAAAACCGAGCTTGGTGCTGTCTAACCCGGCCAAGTTTAGCCCATAGTCGTCGGAACCTCCGACGGGGTCCCTCCCGAGGAACTAGGGCTTCGGGTCTCAAAAAGAGCTAGGTGGATTGTCTTGCGTATCGCGCTTCCGGCCAGCCTCCTTCGACGTGAGTTGCGGCGTATCACCCCCGGCATCAAGGGTGCACCAGGACGTGCCAATGTAATGTGGAATTTGCAAGGTCTTGCATCAAGGCGGCAGCTTTTCGACGCAAGCCGGAAATATTGCGGTCTAGCATCAAGGCATAATTTTTTTGGCCTAACAGAAGGGCTAGGTGTGGTTAAGAAGTAGTGAGCAAGCACTAAACGACCTATAGAGACACGCTACAACTTCCGTCTAACAGAAGAAGGTAAGAGAGCGTATCGAACTAACTAGCTACTAAAGGTAACAACCAATTATAACACAACCTTTCATCACCCCCTCGATTGACCCTCGAGGAAGCAATCCCAAAGGCACTCACACGGTTGGCAATTTTATAGGTTATTTGTTGAAGTAGTACTAACTTACTAGTCAAGTTATTATTAATTATATGTATGTTGTCTATGATCGAGTTAAACATCTTCAAGTTGTCCATAATCGTGGACAATGCTTTTCAAAAAGATTTAACCCTGCAGTGGTGCGCCAATGTTCCCATACATGATCGATCAACCGTTGTTGCCTACGATAAGCATACTTCCGAAAGACACACTGGCAGGATGTCACAACACGACCGTTTCCATCTCTTAAAGCAAGACCCAGGGGCCATCCAACTAAGTTACCTGTATCATAAGTCCAGCCGAGGCTCAGACACGGAATTAACCGTTTCACGATCGGCTAGGAAGGTTCTGAGCCCAACGGGATGACCAACTTCACAAAATGACCCACATCTATATGAGTGCAAGCAACGTAAAAGTAAACAAGTAACATATATAGATAACACCATTATAGTGGGGCGCCGGTGGTAATCTATATACCACTGGCAGCCCACTATAGTGGTGCGCCAGCGGTAAGGGGAGGTCAGATTTTTGAACCGACCAGGACCTGGGCGACCCGTACCCCCGGCGCGACCATTTTTCGCTGCGCCGGCTGTATTTCAGCAGCACCGGCACACAAATCTTTGCTGCGCTGGCGGTAATATAGCACCGGCGGACCATGTTTTTGGTGCACTGGTGGTAGCTCGGGGCCTATAAGCTTTTTCCTAGTAGTGCAAAGAGGTCCATGTGAAGGAGCTCTAAGCACCTTAGAGATGAAATGATGGTCTTGCTCTTGTGGGTTGTCTCATGCATCTTTCCTTCAACATAAGCCATACAAACATGATCTTTGGCAGAAGAAACATCTTTTAGTCTGAAGACGTGGCCACCCAAGTGGAGACTTTGCAAAGATCACATGTTGACGTGGGCTAAACGTGATGGGATTCGCAGCATAGAAAACAAAAAAATTCCTACGAGATGCGAATGAAACCAAGATTGAATCTAGGAAGAGCCAAGATCTAATCTAAGAAGATGCAAGCAACAAGCAAGATCAGATCCACATACCCTTGTAGATCGCTAAGTAGAAGCGTAATTAACGCGGTCGATGTAGTCGTTCTCCTCGCGATCCAATCCGTTCAACGCCGCAACGAGTGGCGCCTCCGAGTTATGCACACGTGTAACACAACAATGTCTCCTACTTCTTGGTCCAACAAGTATAGGTGGGGAGGTAGATGGGATCTACAACCAGCAGCACAACGGCGGTGGTGGCTATGGTGGAGAACTCCGGCTGGGCTTCGCCAAGATGATGTTGCGGAGGAGGAGATGAGAGAGTAGAGGGAGAGCGGAGGCTAGGGTTTGGTGTGCAATGCCCTTGCCCCCTCCCCCTCTTTATATACGCCAGGGGGTCGGCCAACTTGGCCCCCTTTCTAAGCCTAGGGCCGGTGGCCCCCCTAGGGGGAAAACTTACCCCTTAAGTTTCCCCTTCGATAGTCCCCCCTTTAGGGTTTCCCTTGGGCTTGCCGCATGGGCCATACAGGGCTGGTGCGCCTGGCCCATGTAGGCCTAGGCGCACACCCTTGGTGGGCCCCACTGGTGGCCCCACTGGAACATTCTAGAACTTCCCCGACATGATACCTGAAAAATTCTGAACTTTTCCGAAACCCTAAAATGACTTTCCCATATATGAATCTTATTACCCGGACCATTCGAAAGATCCTCGTGATCTCCTAGCACTACTGCATAATAGCCAACCAATGACGGGCTCAAAAGGCCCATTAGTGACGGGCAAGGCGCCTATCACTGGTAATGCATCACTGGTAGCAGGTTACCAGTGACGGGCACTTGCCCGTCACTAGTATTTGGTAACTAGTGATAGTTGTTTATTCGTGCTCGTCACTAGTGCTTTTACCTCATCATTTGTACAACAACGGATGCTTTGGTAGTTGGTAGTTCGTCGACACTGCTAAATTTTTTAAGTATAAAACATATGTTGCATTTGCACATCGATAACACAATTTGATGAAAGACACTCATAGATAACAAAGTAGGAATATAAGTACTACAAAGTGGAATTAACATCGAAAAAGGTACAAAGACCCATGCGTGCAATTTGATGAACGGAAAGTACATTGTAACCAAGGGTCTCGACAAGGAGGACATTCACAAGTGAAATGTCGGGTGTTACCACCACCTTGCCAAGACCCAATACCTTAGAGCGTGTGTTGTCGCCATATGAAACGGTAGAGAGTGAAGGCACAAGCTCGACAACAATATCCGTGTTTCCGGTCATATGACTAGTGGTGCCACTATCAACCACCCATTTAGAACCACCGGAAGCATAGTCCTACAAGATTCAATGCTTGGATTTAGGTACCCATTTTTCAATTGGTCCTTGCATGTTAGCAACAAGGGGTTTGGGAACCCAAATAGTCCAATCAACATTATATTCATAAGGACCAACAAAACGAGCACGAACATGACCATAGTAATCAACAAAAAGAACATGAGATGGGTTGTTAGCACCGGCATAGCCCCTTGTGATGGGGTCGGGCACTCCACCCCTCCTTGGGCTAGAGTCACCTTCCTCATGGGCGATACCCACATTCTTCTTGTTCTTCTTCTTCTTGGTCCTTCTCTTTCTCTTCTTCTTCGGCTTGATAGCCGCATCTCCTTCATTGCTAGAGCCCTCCTTGGCTCCATCTTTAGCTTCAAGAGCCCTCTCCAAATAAATGGAATGGACTCGGAGTCTCTCGATCTTGTCCTTCAACCGATTGACCTCGTCTTCATGCTCCGGGAAGGGGTAGAAAATGTCAAACACTTTCACTTCCTTCTCCTTGTTCAACCGGAAGTGCTCTTTCAATGCATCCTCTTGGAGGGAGTTGATCTCCAAGAGTTTCCGATTGCGTCTCTCCAATGTCGCAATATCATCTTCATGATTGCAAGAAATAGCACGGTCCTTGCTGAAGGGGAAGTACTCCTTCAAAGCTTCTTCTTGCATGGCATTGATCTCCAAAAGCTTGGCCTTGTTCCTTTCGAGAGCGGCAATCTCTTCCTCATGATCCCAACAAGGCACCTTCTCCTTGCTTAATCGGAAGTACTCATCCAAGGCTTCTTCTTGGAGGGAGTTAACCTCCAAGAGTGTTGACTTATGCCTTCTCAAGGCGGCAAGCTCCTTTACATGGTAACAACAAGAGTTAGACACTTCTACTTCTTTCTCCTTTGGAGCTTCCCCTTGAGGTTGACCACTTGACTTAGAGAGAATTGCAAACTTGCTCTCCAAGGATTTGTACTCCTTGTTGTGGTCAACATCAAGAGAAAGCTTCTCCTTTTTAAGAACACCCACTAAGGCGAGAGCATGATCTTGATCCTTAGTGAGTTGGGAGATGATAGCATTGTTAGACACTTCTAAATTCAAAACACTTGCTTCAAGAGAAATGCGTAAGTTGTGCTCCTCCTCGTGTGCTTGAGTGAGGGAGGCAATCTCATCGGCCGCCTCCCTCTCAAGCCTCTCCTTCTCCTCAAGAAGATCTTGAGCTGCTCCAAGTTGAGCCATGAAAGCCTCAACATGTATCTTGGTGTCCCATTGCATGTTAGTGAGAAAAGCATCCAAACCCACAACCTCTCGCTTGATAGAGAGGCTTGTAGCATCATCAATAGTAGAAGCACTAGATGAGGATGTAGGTTTGGGAGGGGAAGATACCTCCGAAGATACCTTTGCGGACAAGCCTCCCACCATTGTCTTCCCTTCTCTCAAAGGGGCACTCCACAACGAAGTGACTCTTGTCACCGCAATTGTAGCAAGTCCCTGCCTTTTGCTCCTCTCTTGGGCTCTTGGAGAAACTTCTTGGATAATCACGAGGAGAGAATCTTGAGTTGCCTCTTGGCCTTGAGCCCCTTGTCTTGTTGTCATCCCAAAAGTTCTTGGCGGCGAGAGCCATGTACTCGTGGTAGTTGGATTGAAGGTCATCCGGGCTCCATTCGACGGGATCCTCAGCACTTTTACTTTCTTCATGTTCCTTGACCTTCAAGGAGAGATTGGGCTTGCGGGCGTTATGTGCTCGTGCCACTAGGTCATCCGGATTCTTCTTTGAGATGTCCAAAGCGATAACCTCGCTAAGGACCTCATTTGATGTCATGGTGCGGTAGAGGGCATTTTGGCGGATGGAGGTCAACTTGACTTCCTCATAAGGGAGGAGAGCGTTGTAGAACTTCCTTTTGATCCACTTGTCATCCACAAACGTGGCCCCAAGGTCTCCCATTTGCACGGCAAGAGCGGTGAGACGTCGGTACATTTCTTCGGCGGTTTCACCTTCGATCATGACGAAGTTGTTGGCCAAGTTGTTCACTTCATCGAAACGAGAGCTTTGAATTCTCTCATTACCGAGGAAGAGATTGTCGAGTTTGTCCCATGCTTCCTTGGTAGTCTTGAGAGTGCGAATGTGAGCTCGATCCTTGGGAGACACCGCTACGTGGATCATGTGAAGGGTGGTGGTGTTGAGCTGGTCGTCGACAACCTCCCTTCTTGAGAGGTTGCTTGGATCATGTGGATTGAAACCTTCCTTGATGATGCGCCATAGTTCTGTAGAAGAGCTGCGCACATGGGATTGCATTAAGAATTGCCAATTCTCAAAGTTTGTAGAGTCAAGTAAAGGTGGTGGACCTTGAGAGACTATATGTGGCATAAGGATTGGATCATTTACGGCATAATCACTTGGTGGTGGCACCGCGTGACTACCCCCTAAATGTTCCGCACTTTTTGGCTCATCCTTCCCTTGAGAAGATGAGGTACCGGAGTCTCCACGATTCTCCTCTTCTCTAGCTTTGTCCTTTTTGGGAACAAAGTTCAAGAGAGGATAAGAATTGACTTGTGGCGTGGAGACCTCGGCACCCACCTTAGGATCAATGGTGGGGTTTGGTTTTGGGGCAAGCAACTCCGCCATCATAGCTTTCATTTGGCTAAGTATGGATGACTCCAATTTCTTGAGGTCATCCAACGTAGCCGTAGCGCTAGCTATTGGTGGTGGTGGAGGTGCTTGCTCCACGGGAAGGGGAACATCCCCAAGACCATCTTTGTCGGCCATCTCTTAGGCGGGCCCTGGCAAGAGAACCTTGCTCTGATACCAATTGAATGGATCGGTGCGATTAGAGGGGGGGGGTGAATAGGTGCTACTCAATTTTTATGTCTTTTTCGGTTTTTATCGATGCGGAAGTAAAGGTGGAAACTTGATAAGTAAAGGTGACCCTACAATGATGCGATGTAATACGGGAAGTAAAACAAGTAGTAAAGCAAGAAGATGAACACGTATGAAGGAAAGAAACAACCGGGGAGGGAAGCGAAGACACGAGGATTTGTTTCACCGCAGTTCCTTCCACAAGAGGAAGTACTTCTGCGTTGAGGAGGTGTAGACTACCAAGGTCCACTACAAGAAAAACCTTCCATAGAAACATTTTACTTGAGACACTTTCTACTTTGCCTCTTTAAATATCACATTAAGACAATTTGCATATTGTAGTGGCACTTTTTGAGACACTTCAGAAATAGTCTCATATGTAGGGACATTAATTGAGACATTTATGTAAGGGGTTGCAATTTTCATTCTATAGACAACTTATGAGACACTACAAAGTGTCACAAATAAGTTATTAAGAGGCAATCCGTGAGACACTTCGTTGTATGTCTTTAATTTTTGTCTAGAGGCAATGTTTGAGGCATTTTGCTCGTTCTGTAGAGACATTTGTTCTATGTTTGGGTCATGGTGGGCAATACTAATTAGAATTTTTTTTCCAAGTATCAACATATACTTGTGAAAGGGTGAGATGGTTAATGGAATAAGTCTTAATCACTAAGGTCATGAGTTCGAGTATTGCTTTTCACATGGTTTCTTTACATTTATTTACTCTAGAGACACAATATAATGCCTCTTTTATGTCTTCTGAAATGTAAAGACATTATTACTATTGTCCTTACCACATAGAGACACCGCCCGTAGTGACAGTTTCGAGACAATATGTAAAGTGCTTCTATAACTCAGTAGGAGCAATTTAATTGTCTCTACTGGACCAAAACAGTGTCTCTACATGCCAATTCTATTGTAGTGGTCCAACAGCCACACAGGCTTCACCTTCTTCCTCAAGGAAACCCCACAAAGGAGTTGCCTTTTCTCCACTAACAAGGCCGATCGAGGCGGCTATTCCTTCACACAAGGTTGGGGCGAGCTCCACAACAACGGAGGCTCCCAACACCCTATGGGACTAGCACAACCCAAGCTAGCGTCCATAGGAGCTCATCTCCAAGGGGTTCCAGAAGCGGAACCCTAACTACAAGATCCACAAAGGATTGCTGGGTATTGGCGAATTCTACTTGGTGGAAGTATAGATTGGGACCCCCTCCTCCACTTCTCAAAGTATGAGCTTGATTGGATGGATGGGGAGGGAGATCCTCAAGGTTTGAGCTCTGCAGCAATGGAGGAGAGAGAGTGAAGAGATGCTTGGACGAGCTGAGGAAGAAGACACCCTATATATAGGGTCATTCAAAATCCAGCCGTTCAGCTGATCCCGCATGACCGGTACTACCGCCCTGCCGGGCGGTACTACCGCGTCCGTATAGCCGTTACCCCACCAAACTGGGTAAGTCCCGCACGACCGGTACTACCTGGTCCAGTACCGCTTGAGGTACCGGCATAAGGGAAAATGCTTACTGGATACCTCGCGGTACACAAACGGTACTAGGTGCGGAACTACTGTGACTTGGGAATACATGCGGTACTTGACCGGTACCACAATCGGTAGTACCGCGAGTCACTCGAAGAATGACTTCAAGCGGTACTTCTGGTACAGGTACCGCACAGGTACCGCAAGGGTTCCAGGGGGGTTTTGCCATACGGCCGGTATCACCAGCGGTACCGCATGCGGTAGTACTGGTTCTGCAGAAGAACCGGTAGTACCGTCGCTGCCGTTCCAGCTGACGTGTACCTGGTGCAGAAGGCGGTAGCGGTACTACCGCTCTCTGCACCGGTACTACCGGTCATGCGGAGACCACATGATCTCTTCAGAAACTCAAATCCACTCCAGCTGTTACAACAAGACACACACACACAAGTAATAGAAAAACCTGTCAGACTATGCTATCTATGATCTTGGTCTTCCAAAACTCGAGTGGGACATGAGTGTACCGTGTACCTACAAATATATCAACGACTATGCACACGGTGATGTTATATTCTAGTGTTGTCAACAAACACACAAAACACTTACGGAAGACATGCTCTTTCACCTCCCATAGCGAAGAAATGAAATTCAAGAAAGACATAAAGCTCGATTTGTCACAAAATGTTGTTTTGAAAAAATCGAAAGTGTTGACTGCATTCATGTAGCGATACTCGAGTCTAAAGGGTTAAACTATTATTTAACAGTTATAAGAATTGATTAAAGATTGACAAAACTACATCTCATTCGAATACTTGAATTGAAGAATAGTTGAAATTGTACAACAACCGGGTTTTGAAAATTACAGGGAAGATAATATATTGTACAAGGAATTCTCAACTTGATGATTGATCAAGAGATTTTGGAAATACCCAAGATAAAGAGGAGACCCTCAATTACATGAAGTTGAGTGAGAACTAAGTAGCTTTCCTAGGTCTTATATGTGATGACATATTTTGAGTGGGAGCTATATGTATACTTCAGTCATGTATGTTTTGACATATTTTGAGTGGGAACATAAACGAAACACTGTAATATGTAGGTGACATACTGTGCGCATATGGTACCATAATTATTTGAGATAATAAACGAAGGTTGATGGTATTAAAACATTGAAAGGGTCTATCGTGATAAATCAAATATGTTTAATAAACATTAAAGTCAGAATTACTGTCCTAAATAAGATTCTGAAATAGGTTCGGGGTGGAACAAGCTAAGAAGAAGTTTCTAACTTGTGTATACTTAGGTGAAACATTATGATGTTCATGGTATTACAAACAATGGTTAAGGTGAAAGAAAAGAAATGTTCTACATCACCTATGCCATGGTTATAGAGTTCTCGTCATAAAACCATGTTGTATAAATGACATAATGTGATCCAAGTTCTTAGACAGAAGAACATGTTCTTGTCATAAAACCATGTTCTATAAAAAATGAAAGAACTTTTGTTTGCTTTGAATGAAAATGAACAAATGATCTATTGTTTGAATTACTGCAAGTTTTCCACTAACATGGTATTTAAGTACCTGTTAGAGGTGTGATGTACATTGACGGGCCATGGTACACAACACTGGTGGGCATCATAAATACACACATTAGTAGTGTCTCTATGCTCACTACTGACGGACATAATCAACATCCGTGAGTGATGAAATTATTTCTAGTGACGGGCATCTCTCCTCGGCCACTAGTGATGACTTTTCACCAACAAAACCTAGCTGGTACCACATTTACCACTGATAACTCACCTCTTACCTTATCACTGACGGCTAGGCTGTTGCCTGTCAGAGATGTGCGATCATAGAACACTATAATAGTGGTTGTCGGTAGGAGCCTCCAAAAAGTAGTCTTGGTATAGTCTAGCATATCCAGCTTGTCTATCATGATGAAATGCCCCATGTCCTGGCAAGGAACCGTCAAGGCCTGTAGCGTTCACCGCTGATCTTCATCGTGTGCTACGAATGTTGTAGCAATAATGAGTTTGTCGTCATCGAATGAGGACGACGATGAATCCATGAGCATTTGCAGGATGAGGTTGTGACTATTTATTGCGAATCGGGAAAGGAAACATTGGCAGAAATACCAAATGGACTTGCATATCTAGACCCTAGGAACTATAGCGGTTGTAAATATAGCTGTTACGAATATAGTTGTTACAAATATATTGTTAGTTATAATATAGTAGAGTTATATATGGAGGGTAAAATATGAATAATCTGTTGGAGTATGAAGGAATATGGAGGAAAAATCTTTTTGGATGGCCGTCTAGATCGATGGACAAAATATGGAGGGAGAATTATGAAGGTGCTACTGAGCTGCTGGTATGGAAAAGGAAAGGGCATATCCGGTCCCCTTGTTCTAAGCATTGTCGTGTAACATGCAGGTCACCCTGGCCCAGCAAAGAACCGATAAGGAATCAACAATAGCTTTAACAAACCTGTCCGTATCTACTCTCACGTATAAATACCCCTCCTGGGGTCTTCCCTTGTGACAAACCAGAGCTTTGAGCAACACCAAAACAAAGTTACAGGGCTATTTGCAGTAGTAGTCTCCGAGAGAAGGTGAAGGTTGATCGCAGAGGTAATTTAAACTGTTAATCCATGAACTAATTACCTTTCCAGCTGCCAATTACACTGGAAGAGTGTACGTATTTTTTAATAGATAATTGAAGAGCATAAACTAAAGTTGTACGTACGTGAGTCTAATTGTTTTGTACATGGCAGTGAAGGGCGAATATGCAAGGCCGCGGCAGCATCGCCTTCTTCTCGACCTACAGGCCGCCGGTGCCGCTTGACATCTTCTCCTCCACCATCCCGGGATCGCCGGCCGGCAAAGAGCTCCTGCTCACCGACGGCGTGTCGTACAACTACGACTGCCGCCCCATCCCTCCGGCGGCGCTCAAGGAGCTTCTGACGTGGTTGGGCAAGAAGAATCAGAAACTGGCCAGGGAGTGCGGCGCCACCCCGGACGACGCCGACAAGGGCCGCGTCACCGGCCTGATCTTCGTCTCCGAGAGGGACAACGGGCTGGAGACGCTGCACGTGGCCCTGCGCACGAACAACCAGGTGAAGGTGTTCCGCTTGGCTGACATCTACGGCGCTGACACCTTCGGCGGTGTGCGCATGGAGGACAGCGGCTGCATCGCCGGCGGTTTTAAGGTGGGCCCACGCAGCGTCGGCCACTCGCTAGTGTATGTTTCGACCAAGGAGCCGGCGAAAACTCGCCGTACGCCATGGACCGTGGTGTACAAGACCAACCTTGCAGACGGCAAGACCCAGCGCCTCACTCCACAAGGTACGTAACGTTCTAGCTAGTACATATATATATACTTCATCCCAAAATGTGAGGCATCTAAGGTTTAGTCAAAAGTTAACATATTTTAAGTTTGATCAAATTTATCCGTAAAAAATATAAACATTCATAATACCAAATCAATATCGATCAATAGATTCACGAGAAATTATAGTTTCTCAAAATTTTCATTTAATATTTTAGATATTCATTTTTTTCTCGTATAAACTTGATCAAACTTACAAGATATTAACTTTTGACTAAACCTTAAGGGCCTTACATTCCGGGATAGAGAGGGAGTGCTTGCTAAGCTTGGCTTAGCGCAAAACTGATTCGATATATATGGATTCCAGGGCAATATGATTTGAGCCCCGCTGTGTCACCATCCGGGACGATGGTAGCGGTGGCGTCGTTCGCAGACAGCAAATGGCATGGCGAGATCGAGAACCTCAAGACCAACATCCTTGTGATGAACGTGGATGGGGACCTGGGCCGGAGGCTGGTCATCAAGGACGGCGGCTGGCCGACGTGGGGCAGCGACAGTGTCATCTTCTTCCATCGAGGCGTGGACATGACGCTCCCCGATGGCACGGTTCAGACAGCGTGGGGCGTGTTCCGCTACGACATGACCACCAGGGTGACCGTCCGGGTGACACCGGCGGCGTTCAACTGCATGACACCGGCCGCCATCAGCAGCACCAAGGTGGCGGTGGCGACCATCCGCGAGCGCTCCGGTTTCGGCGACGTCCGCAAGGAGGCGCAATACCGGCACATCGAGATCTGCGACACGGCGATGCCGGGGCAGGTGATCGAGGTCACCCGGCGGGGGACACACCCGAAAGCCGACCACTACAACCCATTTGTGGACGACGGCGGCAAGCGCATCGGGTACCACCGCTGCAGGACAAGCCAGGCCCCAGACGACCCTACTCGGAGGGTCGACAAGCTGCAGTCGCCGGCGGGCAAGGACGTGGGGCTGTTCAGGGTGTCCGGCGTGTTCCCGACCGTCTCTAAGGACGGCACTAAGCTCGCCTTCGTCGACAATGAGTTCAGCGCCGTGTGGCTCGTCGACAATGAGCTGGGCCTGCGTAAGGTGCACGAGACCGGCGGCCCAGACAGGATCTTCTCGCCGGTGTGGAACCAGAACCTCTTGCTGGACTCCCTCTACGTCTGCATGGGCCCCTCCTTCCACCCCGACAACGCGCTCGAGATCTGCAGCATCCCACGCGCCTCGGACCCTGGTCGCGTGCATGGCATCTTGCAGCTCACGCAGGGAGGTTTCAACAACGCCTTCCCATCCAGCAACCCACAGGGTACGTACGTGCTCAGTTCATTAACCAATTAACAAACGGGAATATATATACCAACAATTGATCGAGAATGCATGCATGCAGGGAACAAGTTCGTGTTCCGGTCGACGAGGGACGGCGGACCCAACAAGTACAAGAACCTCTACATCATGGACAACTCGGTGGTCGGGGCCAACGGCGGCGGCAAGCTGACGCGTCTCACAAACGGGCCCTGGACCGACACCCACTGCCAGTGGTCCCCGAGCGGGGACTGGATCGTCTTCTCATCCACGCGCGATAAGCCAGCGACGGCGCCGCCAAAGGACTTTGGCCTCGACCCTGGCTACTTCGCCGTCTACCTGGTGAAGGCGAACGACCCCACGGTGGTGGTACGAGTCATGAGGAGCGGCAGCGACCTCTCCGGCCACGTCAACCACCCGGTTTTCAGCCCGGACTGCCGGAGCATCGTGGTCACGTCCGACCTGGCCGCGGTGTCCGTGGACCCCATCTCCCTGCCGCTCTTCGTGCACTCGGTGCGTCCCTACGGCGACATCTTCCTCATCGACATCGACAACAAAGACATCACAAAGAACAAGGACGTGCAGTCGTACAAACGCATCACGCACAGCCGCTACGAGAACTCCACCCCCTGCTGGACCGTGCTCTCGCCGGACGACCCGAGAGCACCGTGGACCACCATGGCCGGGAAGGGCCCCGCTGCGGCCTTTAGGCCGGGGTGCCCGTACGCCGAGAGCTTTAAAATGACCGGCCACCTCATCGTCCCCAAGAGGTGCTGCTAAGCATCCTCATCCATCCATCCACCCGCTGAATCAGTTGCTACCCCTAATAAGAACGACGTAATAAAAGGCTACAAAATAAGATAAGGCTTCCTTCTATATATATATGGTCGGGAAGGGCCCCGCTGCAAACTTTACGCCGGGCTGCCCTTATGCGGAGAGCTTTAAAATGACCGGCCACCTCATCGTTCCGAAAAGGTGCTGCTAAGCATCCTCATCCATCCATCCACCCACCCGATGAATAAGTTGCTACTCCATATATACTTCTATATCGAAGCCTCCAATAAGAACGACGTAATAAAGGCTACAAAATAAGATAAGGCAGGTCAGTTGGAGTGTACTACCTCCCGCAGTATATAGTTTTGTTTCTCGTGTAAGTTGCATTAATCATGTCTATCTAAGATGCATTGTTACTAATGCAGCATGTATGTATGTTTACGTGTATGTAAACACATATTTACCTATATATATTGAATAAGATGTACTTACGTTTGATTATTAATCGATCCATCTTTATGTTATCATTAATTAGTCCTTGCATGCATGCATGGTTCCATTATGTTCTCAATTTCAATGGTGCATTAAGCCTACTCCTCTTTTTTTTACCTTTTCTTTTAATGACTTACAAGTGACAAGTGCGTAGGATCGTCGCAGCCTTTCACTCCAGACTACTTCCAGGCTTGTATCGCAAAATGGATTGCAAAAACTCGTGTTTTTCATGTTTTCTGCCTCCATTTTCGTGGGCTATAGCTCACAGTTTTCTTATTTTTTCTATCCATTTCATGGGCTATAGGGTACATTTTCCTATTCCAGGGATGATTAATAGCTACCGTAACCACCGATACATGGTTTGAGCGGCGTCGCAAAAACTCGTGTTTTTCATGTTTTTTGCCTTCATTTTCGTGGGCTATAGCTCACAGTTTTCAATTTTCGAGATGTTTCTCAGCGACGGATCCACTAATACATGGTTAGACGGGTGTCACCAAAACTCATATTTTACATGTTTTCTGCCCATTTTAAGTGGCCATAACGCACATTTTTCGGTTCCCGGGATGATTTCCAGCTACCGTAACCACCGATACATGGTTTGAGAGGCGTCGCAAAAACTCATGTTTTTTGCCTCCATTTTCGTGGGCTATAACTCACAGTTTTCTTGTTTTCTATACATTTCATGGGCTATAGCGCACATTTTCAGGTTTCCGAGACGATTTAGAGCTAGCGTAACCACATATACATGGTTTGAGAGGCGTCGCATAAACTCGCGTTTTTCATGCATTTTGCCTCCATTTTCGTGGGCTATAGCTCACAGTTTTTAATTTCCGGGACGTTTCCCAGCGACGGGGTCCACTGTTACACGGTTAGACGGATGTCGCCAAAACTCATATTTTTCATGTTTGATGCCCATTTTAAGAGGCCATAACACACATTTTTCGGTTCCTGGGATGATTTCCAGCTACCGTAACCACCGATACATGGTTTGAGAGGCGTCGCAAAAACTCGTGTTTTTCATGTTTTCTGCCTCCATTTACATGGGCTATAGCTCACAATTTTCTTTTTTTTCTATCCATTTCATGGGATATAGGGCACATTTTCCTGTTCCCGGGACGATTTCCAGCTACCGTAACCACCGATACATGGTTTGAGAGATGTCGCAAAAACTCGTGTTTTTCATGTTTTTCATGTTTTTTGCCTCCATTTTCTTGGGCTATAGCTCATAGTTTTCAATTTTCGGGATGTTTCTCAGCGACGGATCCACTTATACATGGTTAGACGGGTGTCTCCAAAACTCATATTTTACATGTTTTCTGCCCATTTTAAATGTCCATATGGCACATTCTTCGGTTTCCATGATGATTTCCAGCTACCGTAACCACCAATACATGGTTTGAGAGGCGTCGCAAAAACTCGTGTTTTTCATGTTTTCTGCCTCCATTTTCGTGGGTTATAGCTCACAGTTTTCTTGTTTTCTATACATTTCATGGGCTATAACGCACATTTTTCGGTTCCCGAGACGATTCACAGCTAGCGTAACCACATATACATGGTTTGAGAGGCGTCGCATAAACTCGCGTTTTCATGCTTTTTGCCTCCATTTTCGTGGGCTATAGCTCAAAGTTTTTAATTCCCGGAACGTTTCCCAACGACGGGGTCCACTGTTACATTGTTAGAAGGATCTCGCCAAAACTCATAATTTTCATGTTTGGTGCCCATTTTAAGTGGCAATAGCGCACATTTTTCGGTTCCCGAGACGATTTCCAGCTAGCGTAACCACCGATACTCGTGTTTTTCATGTTTTCTACCTCCATTTTCATGGGCTATAGCTCACTTGGAGTGTACTACCTCCCGGAGTATATAGTTGTTTCTCGTGTGTAAGTTGCATTAATCATGCCTATGTAAGATGCATTGTTACTAATGCAGCATGTGTGTATGTGTACGTGTATGTAAACATATATTTACCTATATATATTTAGTAAGATGTACTTACGTTTGATTATTAATCGATCCATCTTTATGTGATCGTTAATTAGTGCTTGCATGCATGCATGGTTCCATTTTATGTTCTAAATTTCTACGGTGCATTAAGCCTACTTCTCAACGGATTTTCCTTTTCCTTTAATGACTTAAAGTGCATAGGATCATTGTAACCTTTCACTCCAGAGTATTTCCATGCTTGTATCCCAAAAAGGATGATTATCCTGCACCAAAATCTTCATAGCCTTGATCGATAACAAGGGTGATCAGGTAATAATATTTTTGAATTTATGATTTGATATACATAAAATAACAAACAAATAAAACAACGTGACACGATCGATAAGATGCATATGCAATTAAAAAAATAAGCAAGGCACAACTAATAAAGCAACGATAATTCTTAGCCTTCTAACTTTATTAATACTTTAGACAAGTTAATTAAAAAAAGCATTACTCTGTATTTTTAGTTCCATGTTGAAACAAAAATTTAGTTTGCTTTGCTTCAAGAACAACAAAACTTTGTATGTTGCGTTACAATTGTGAAACAGATCGTAGGTGGAACATACTATATACAAATAAAAAGTTAATTGAGTATATCGCATGTTGCTTGATATCAATCTTAATGTTTGAGCCTCAATGCTGATCTTACGGTTGCTTCTAGGTCCTTCTGTATTACGTGGTTAACATTACTAGATAACTAATACTTAACTTTATAGTATTGTTTTTCTACCTAACATACCATCTTGCTAATACATTATTATTTCTTACGAGAGACACTAACTAGGCACGGGCACGCGCGCCTTCACGGTCTAGTTACACTTGCAAAAGCAAATCCATGCAAGGCCATTCTGATCCAAACACAGAAACAAATAACAAGCCAGCAATGCCGCTCAATGAGTGCTAGTTAGCTAGCTAGCTAGCAATAAACAAAAGAATATGATCCTTGCTTTTTGTTGTTTGTTATAGGACATATGCTTTACATATACCCATGTGAATTTTTTAATGGCCAAATTTTACTAAGAATTTAGAAAGGAAATTTAGTAAGTTTTATCGTATATAGTCAAAAACTTAAATCAAAAGGTACAAGTAAGCACTGGTTATCTATCTCCAACTTAAGTGAGTCCGGATCTAACTAATCAATCTAACTACATAGGCCATTAGCCCAAAGATGGATCAGAAGATCTCAACTACTATTTATCACTAAGGGAAAAACAGGGGCTGCCGTGCAGCAAATCATTGCCGTGAGCCCACGCACGGCAAAGATTTCTTTGCCGTGCGCACCGAGCATAACTCACGGCAAAGAAAAGGCGCACGGCAACATCTGAAGGGAGCGCACGGCAAAGAGACCGTTCACGGCAAAGTCTGAAGATAGCGCACGGCAAAGAAATCACCACGGCAATGGCCCAACACACCGCACGGCAAATATTCGGTGCACGGCAAAGGCGTTGGGCATTGCCGTGCCTCGCCCTTTGCCGTGCCCCCAGCTGGGATGCACGGCAACGCAGCCTTTGCCGTGCGTTTTGGCTTTGCCGTGCGCCATATGACATTTCCTTTGTTTTTCTTTCTGTTTTATTTCATCTAGTACTTATATTTCTTTCTTTAATTAGTTTTACTTTTTGATGACTATTTATTAGTGCTACTTAAGACAATGTGTATATACCCATACTATTTGCAATACAAAAGTACTCTCCATCTTCATCCCCCCACATATACCAGGGTTTTGGAAAATCTGCTAAGTGTTATCGCCCAAATGTGAGGAAGGTCACACCAGGGAGCTATTTTCACACCATTACACCTTCCACCACACTTTCACACATATCATAGGTCCACATGCAAGATTTGGTGGGATTCCGGTGCTCCGGCGGTCATTCTCCCCCTCCTCCCCCCAAAAACAGCGGTATGTGTGCCCCGGCGGGTCTACCCCCCTAGATTTCCCCGTACGAGGTTCCACCAATGTACTTTTTCATTGTTTTAGGTTTGTTTAGGACATATACACATGGAAAACCAAGCTTGGGACCCTTTGGCGCATGGTAGCCTCCGGCATACCCGCAGCTAGCCATTATCACATGAGCCACCCTTTCTCGGTAACTTGTTCTTCAAGACAATCTTCAAAAGTGGGCATATATACCAAGCTTCCCATCCAATTCTTTTGATAAGCACATATCATCCATCATGTTGTCTTCAACAAGGTAGTCCACATGCGCTGACGGCACCACTTAGGCACATTATTCCAAGAAGAACAACCTTGATCTACTCGTTAGGGTTAGGGTTAGGGCTTAGGGTTAGGGTTAAGGTTAGGATTTAGGGATAGGGTTAGGGTTTAGGGTTAGGGTTAGGATATAGGGTTAGGGTTAGGGTTAGGGTTTAGGGTGTTGCAGCTCCCGTGTCAGCAGGTGCAGTTGCATTACTCGAAGCCTCCCCAGTTTAGGGTTTATAGGGTTTAGGGTTTAGGGGAGCTATTTTCACACCATTACACCTTCCACCACACTTTCACACATATCATAGGTCCACATGCAAGATTTGGTGGGATTCCGGTGCTCCGGCGGTCATTCTCCCCCTCCTCCCCCCAAAAACCGCGGTATGTGTGCCCCGGCGGGTCTACCCCCCTAGATTTTTCTGTGCGAGGTTCCACCAATGTACTTTTTCATTGTTTTAGGTTTGTGTAGGACATATACACATGGAAGACCAAGCTTGGGACCCTTTGGCACATGGTAGCCTCCGGCATACCCGCAGCTAGCCATTACCACATGAGCCACCCTTTCTCGGTAACTTGTTCTTCAAGACAATCTTCAAAAGTGGGCATATATACCAAGCTTCCCATCCAATTCTTTTGATAAGCAGATATCATCCATCACGTTGTCTTCAACAAGGCAGTCCACATGCGCTGACGGCACCACTTAGGCACATTATTCCAAGAAGAACTACCTTGATCTACTCGTTAGGGTTAGGGTTAGGGCTTAGGGTTAGGGTTAAGGTTAGGATTTAGGGTTAGGGTTAGGGTTTAGGGTTAGGGTTACGATTTAGGGTTAGGGTTAGGGTTAGGATTTAGGGGTAGGGTTAGGGTTTAGGGTGTTGCAGCTCCCGTGTCAGCAGGTGCAGTAGCATTACTCGAAGCCTCCCCAGTTTAGGGTTTATAGGGTTTAGGGTTTAGGGGAGCTATTTTCACACCATTACACCTTCCACCACAGTTTCACACATATCATAGGTCCACATGCAAGATTTGGTGGGATTCCGGTGCTCCAGCGGTCATTCTCCCCCTCCTCCCCCCAAAAACAGCGGTATGTGTGCCCCAGCGGGTCTACCCCCCTAGATTTCTCCATCCGAGTTTCCACCAATGTACTTTTTCATTGTTTTAGGTTTGTTTAGGACATATACACATGGAAAACCAAGCTTGGGACCCTTTGGCACATGGTAGCCTCCGGCATACCCGCAGCTAGCCATTATCACATGAGCCACCCTTTCTCGGTAACTTGTTCTTCAAGACAATCTTCAAAAGTGGGCATATATACCAAGCTTCCCATCCAATTCTTTTGATAAGCAGATATCATCCATCACGTTGTCTTCAACAAGGTAGTCCACATGCGCTGACGGCACCACTTAGGCACATTATTCCATGAAGAACTGCCTTGATCTACTCGTTAGGGTTAGGGTTAGGGCTTAGGGTTAGGGTTAAGGTTAGGATTTAGGGTTAGGGTTAGGGTTTAGGGTTAGGGTTAGGGTTAGGATCTAGGGTTAGGGTTAGGGTTAGGGTTAGGATTTAGGGTTAGGGTTAGGGTTAGGGTTTAGGGTGTTGCAGCTCCCGTGTCAGCAGGTGCAGTTGCATTACTCGAGCCTCCCCAGTTTAGGGTTAATAGGTATTAGGGTTTAGGGGAGCTATTTTCAAACCATTACACCTTCCACCACACTTTCACACATATCATATGTCCACATGCAAGATTTGGTGGGATTCCGGTGCTCCAGCGGTCATTCTCCCCCTCCCCCCCCCAAAAACAGCGGTATGTGTGCCCCGGCTGGTCTACCCCCTAGATTTCTCCGTGCGAGGTTTCACCAATGTACTTTTTATTGTTTTTGGTTTGTTTAGGACATATACACATGGAAAACCAAGCTTGGGACCCTTTGGCACATGGTAGCCTCCGGCATACCCGCAGCTAGCCATTATCACATGAGCCACCCTTTCTCGGTAACTCGTTCTTCAAGACAATCTTCAAAAGTGGGCATATATACCAAGCTTCCCATCCAATTCTTTTGATAAGCAGAAATCATCCATCGCGTTGTCTTCAACAAGGTAGTCCACATGCACTGACGGCACCACTTAGGCACATTATTCCAAGAAGAACTGCCTTGATCTACTCGTTTGGGTTAGGGTTAGGGTTAGGGCTTAGGGCTTAGGGTTAGGGTTAAGGTTAGGATTTAGGGTTAGGGTTAGGGTTTAGGGTTATTGTTAGGATTTAGGGTTAGGGTTAGGATTTAGGGTTAGGGTTAGGGTTTAGGGCGTTGCAGCTCCCGTGTCAGCAGGTGCAGTTGCATTACTCGAAGCCTCCCCAGTTTAGGGTTTATAGGGTTTAGGGTTTAGGGGAGCAATTTTCACACCATTACACCTTCCACCACACTTTAACACATATCATAGGTCCACATGCAAGATTTGGTGGGAATCCGGTGCTCCGGCGGTCATTCTCCCCCTCCTCCCCACAAAAACCGCGGTATGTGTGCCCCGGCGGGTCTACCCCCCTAGATTTTTCCGTGCGAGGTTCCACCAATGTACTTTTTCAATGTTTTAGGTTTGTTTAGGACATATACACATGGAAAACCAAGCTTGGGACCCTTTGGCACATGGTAGCCTCCGACATACCCGCAGCTAGCCATTATCACATGAGCCACCCTATCTCGGTAACTTGTTCTTCAAGACAATCTTCAAAAGTGGGCATATATACCAAGCTTCCCATCCAATTCTTTTGATAAGCAGATATCATCCATCGCGTTGTCTTCAACAAGGTAGTCCACATGCGCTGACGGCACCACTTAGGCACATTATTCCAAGAAGAACTGCCCTGATCTACTCGTTAGGGTTAGGGTTAGGGCTTAGGGTTAGGGTTAAGGTTAGGATTTAGGGTTAGTGTTAGGGTTTAGGGTTAGGATTTGGGGTTAGGGTTAGGTTTAGGATTTAGGGTTAGGGTTAGGGTTTAGGGTGTTGCAGCTCCCATGTTAGCAGGTGCAGTTGCATTATTCGAAGCCTCCCCAGTTTAGGGTTTATAGGGTTTAGGGTTTAGGGGAGCTATTTTCACACCATTACACCTTCACCACACTTTCACACATATCATAGGTCCACATGCAAGATTTGTTGGGATTCTGCTGCTCCGGCGGTCATTCTCCCCCTCCTCCCCCCAAAAACAGCGGTATGTGTGCCCCGGCGGGTCTACCCCCTAGATTTCTCCGTGCGAGGTTCCACCAATGTACCTTTTCATTGTTTGAGGTTTGTTTAGGGCATATACACATGGAAAACCAAGCTTGGGACCCTTTGGCACATGGTAGCCTCTGGCATACCCGCAGCTAGCCATTATCACATGAGCCACCCTTTCTCGGTAACTTGTTCTTCAAGACAATCTTCAAAATTGGGCAATTATACCAAGCTTCCTATCTAATTCTTTTGATAAGCAGATATCATACATCACGTTTTCTTCAACAAGGTAGTCCACATGCGCTGACGGCACCACTTAGGCACAATATTCCAAGAAGAACTGCCTTGATCTACTCGTTAGGGTTAGGGTTAGGGTTAGGGCTTAGGGTTAGGGTTAGGGTTAAGGTTAGGATTTAGGGTTAGGGTTAGGGTTTAGGGTTAGGGTTAGGATTTAGGGTTAGGGTTAGGGTTAGCATTTAGGGTTAGGGTTAGGGTTTAGGGTGTTGCAGCTCCCGTGTCAGCAGGTGCAGTTGCATTAGTCGAAGCCTCCCTAATTTAGGGTTTATAGGGTTTAGGGTTTAGGGGAGCTATTTTCGCACCATTACACCTTCCACCACACTTTCACACATATCATAGGTCCACATGCAAGATTTGGTGGGATTCCGGTGCTCCGGCGGTCATTCTCCCCCTCCTCCCCCCAAAAACAGCGGTATGTGTGCCCCGGCGGGTCTACCCCCCTAGATTTCTCCGTGCGAGGTTCCACACCAATGTACGTTTTCATTGTTTTAGGTTTGTTTAGGACATATACACATGGAAAACCAAGTTTGGGACCCTTTGGCGCATGGTAGCCTCCGGCATACCCGCAGCTAGCCATTATCACATGAGCCACCCTTTCTCGGTAACTTGTTCTTCAAGACAATCTTCAAAAGTGGGCATATATACCAAGCTTCCCATCCAATTCTTTTGATAAGCAGATATCATCCATCGCGTTGTCTTCAACAAGGTAGTCCACATGCGCTGATGGCACCACTTAGGCACATTATTCCAAGAACTACCTTGATCTACTCGTTAGGGTTAGGGTTAGGGTTAGGGCTTAGGGTTAGGGTTAAGGTTAGGATTTAGGGTTAGGGTTAGGGTTTAGGGTTTGGGTTAGGATTTAGGGTTAGGATTAGGGTTAGGATTTAGGGTTAGGGTTAGGGTTTAGGGTGTTGCACCTCCCGTGTCAGCAGGTGCAGTTGCATTACTCGAAGCCTCCCCAGTTTAGTGTTTATAGGGTTTAGGGTTTAGGGGAGCTATTTTCACACCATTACACCTTCCACCACACTTTCACACATATCATAGGTCCACATGCAAGATTTGGTGGGATTTCGGTGCTCCGGCGGTCATTCTCCCCTCCTCCCCCCAAAAACCGCGGTATGTGTGCCCGGGCGGGTCTACCCCCCTAGATTTTTCCGTGCGAGGTTCCACCAATGTACTTTTTCATTGTTTTAGGTTTGTGTAGGACATATACACATGGAAAACCAAGCTTGGGACCCTTTGGCACATGGTAGCCTCCGGCATACCCGCAGCTAGCCATTATCACATGAGCCACCCTTTCTCGGTAACTTGTTCTTCAAGACAATCTTCAAAAGTGGGCATATATACCATGCTTCCCATCCAATTCTTTTGATAAGCAGATATCATCCATCACGTTGTCTTCAACAAGGTAGTCCACATGCGCTGACGGCACCACTAGGCACATTATTCCAAGAAGAACTGCCTTGATCTACTCGTTAGGGTTAGGGTTAGGGTTAGGGCTTAGGGTTAGGGTTAAGGTTAGGATTTAGGGTTAGGGTTAGGGTTTAGGGTTAGGGTTAGGATTTAGGGTTAGGGTTAGGGTTAGGATTTAGGGTTAGGGTTAGGGTTTAGGGCGTTGCAGCTCCCGTGTCAGCAGGTGTAGTTGCATTACTCGAGCCTCCCCAGTTTAGGGTTTATAGGGTTTAGGGTTTAGGGGAGCTATTTTCAAACCATTACACCTTCCACCACACTTTCACACATATCATAGGTCCACATGCAAGATTTGGTGGGATTCCGGTGCTCCAGCGGTCATTCTCCCACTCCTCCCCCCAAAACCAGCGGTATGTGTTCCCCGGCGGGTCTACCCCCCTAGATTTCTCCGTGCGAGGTTCCACCAATGTACTTTTTATTGTTTTTGGTTTGTTTAGGACATATACACAAGGAAAACCAAGCTTGGGACCCTTTGGCACATGGTAGCCTCCGGCATACCCGCAGCTAGCCATTATCACATGAGCCACCCTTTCTCGGTAACTGGTTCTTCAAGACAATCTTCAAAAGTGGGCATATATACCAAGCTTCCCATCCAATTCTTTTGATAAGCAGAAATCATCCATCGCGTTGTCTTCAACAAGGTAGTCCACATGCGCTGCCGGCACCACTTAGGCACATTATTCCAAGAAGAACTGCCTTGATCTACTCGTTAGGGTTAGGGTTAGGGCTTAGGGTTAGGGTTAAGGTTAGGATTTAGGGTTAGGGTTAGGGTTTAGGGTTAGGGTTAGGATTTAGGGTTAGGGTTTGGGTTAGGATTTAGGGTTAGGGTTATTGTTTAGGGTGTTGTAGCTCCCATGTCAGTAGGTGCAGTTGCATTACTCGAAGCCTCCCCAGTTTAGGGTTTATAGGGTTTAGGGTTTAGGGGAGCTATTTTCACACCATTACACCTACCACCACACTTTCACACATATCATAGGTCCACACGCAAGATTTGGTGGGATTCCGGTGCTCCGGCGGTCATTCTCCCCCTCCCCCCCCAAAATAGCGGTATGTGTGCCCCGGCGGGTCTACCCCCCTAGATTTCTCCGTGCGAGGTCCCACCAATGTACTTTTTCATTGTTTTAGGTTTGTTTAGGACATATACACATGGAAAACCAAGCTTGGGACCCTTTGGCACATGGTAGCCTCCGGCATACCCGCAGCTAGCCATTATCACATGAGCCACCCTTTCTCGGTAACTTGTTCTTCAAGACAATCTTCAAAAGTGGGCATATATACCAAGCTTCCCATCCAATTCTTTTGATAAGTAGATATCATCCATCGCGTTGTCTTCAACAAGGTAGTCCACATGCGCTGACGGCACCACTTAGGCACATTATTCCAAGAAGAACTGCCTTGATCTACTCGTTAGGGTTAGGGTTAGGGTTAGGGCTTAGGGTTAGGTTAGGTTAAGGTTAGGATTTAGGGTTAGGGTTAGGGTTTAGGGTTAGGGTTAGGATTTAGGGTTAGCGTTAGGGTTAGGATTTAGGGTTAGGGTTAGGGTTTAGGGTGTTGCAGCTCCCGTGTCAGCAGGTGCAGTTGCATTACTCGAAGCCTCCCCAGTTTAGGGTTTATAGGGTTTAGGGTTTAGTGGAGCTATTTTCAAACCATTACACCTTCCACCACACTTTCACACATATCATAGGTCCACATGCAAGATTTGGTGGGATTCCAGTGCTCCAGCGGTCATTCTCCCCCTCCTCCCCCCAAAAACAACGGTATGTGTGCCCCGGTGGGTCTACCCCCCTATATTTCTCCGTGCGAGGTTCCACCAATGTACTTTTTCATTGTTTTAGGTTTGTTTACGACATATACACATGGAAAACCAAGCTTGGGACCCTTTGGCACATGGTAGCCTCCGGCATTCCCACAGCTAGCCATTATCACATGAGCCACCCTTTCTCGGTAACTTGTTCTTCAAGACAATCTTCAAAAGTGGGCATATATACCAAGCTTCCCATCCAATTCTTTTTATAACCAGATATCATCCATCGCGTTGTCCGCAGCAAGGTAGTTCACGTGCGCTGACGGCACCACTTAGGCACATTATTCCAAGAAGAACTGCCTTGATCTACTCGTTAGGGTTAGGGTTAGGGTTAGGGCTTAGAGTTAGGGTTAAGGTTACGATTTAAGGTTAGGGTTAGGGTTTAGGGTTAGGATTTAGGATTAGGGTTAGGGTTAGGATTTAGGGTTAGGGTTAGGGTTTAGGGTGTTGCAGATCCCGTGTCAGCAGGTGCAGTTGCATTACTCGAAGCCTCCCCAGTTTAGGGTTTATAGGGTTTAGGGTTTAGGGGAGCTATTTTCACACCATTACACCTACCACCACACTTTCACACATATCATAGGTCCACATGCAAGATTTGGTGGGATTCCGGTGCTCCGGAGGTCATTCTCCCCCCCCCCCCCAAAAATAGCGGTATGTGTGCCCCGGCGGGTCTACCCCCCTAGATTTCTCCGTGCGAGGTCCCACCAATGTACTTTTTCATTGTTTTAGGTTTGTTTAGTACATATACACATGGAAAACCAAGCTTGGGACCCTTTGGCACATGGTAGCCTCCGGCATACCCGCAGCTAGCCATTATCACATGAGCCACCCTTTGTCGGTAACTTGTTCTTCAAGACAATCTTCAAAAGTGGGCATATATACCAAGCTTCCCATCCAATTCTTTTGATAAGCAGATATCATCCATCGCGTTGTCTTCAACAAGGTAGTCCACATGCGCTGACGGCACCACTTAAGCACATTATTCCAAGAAGAACTGCCTTGATCTACTCGTTAGGGTTAGGGCTTAGGGTTAGGGTTAGCGTTAGGGTTTAGGGTAATGGCTAGGGCCATTATCCCATGAGCCACCCTTCTCAGTAACTTGTTCTTCATCAAGACAATCTTCAAAAGTGGGCATACCAATGCCGGTGATAAGCAGATATCATCCATAGCGTTGTCTTCAACAAGGTATTCCACATGCTGTCGACGGCAACACTTAGGCAAAATATTCCAAGAAGAACTACCTTGATCTACCGGTTAGGGTTAGGGTTAGGGTTAGGGTTTAGGGTTAGGGTTTAGGGTTAGGGGAGCTATTTTCAAACCATTACACCTTCCACCACACTTTCATACATATCATAGGTCCACATGCAAGATTTAGTGGGATTCCGGTGCTCCAGCGGTCATTCTCCCCCTCCTCCCCCAAAACAACGGTATGTGTGCCCCGGTGGGTCTACCCCCTAGATTTCTCCGTGCGAGTTTCCACCAATGTACTTTTTATTGTTTTAGGTTTGTTTAGGACAGATACACATGGAAAACCAAGCTTGGGACCCTTTGGCACATGGTAGCCTCCGGCATACCCGCAGCTAGCCATTATCACATGAGCCGCCCTTTCTCGGTAACTTGTTCTTCAAGACAATCTTCAAAATTGGGCATATATACCAAGCTTCACATCCAATTCTTTTGATAAGAAGATATCATCCATCGCGTTGTCTGCAACAAGGTAGTGCACATGCGCTGATGGCACCACTTAGGCACATTATTCCAAGAAGAACTGCCTTGATCTACTCATTAGGGTTAGGGTTAGGGTTAGGGCTTAGGGCTTAGGGTTAGGGTTAAGGTTAGGATTTAGGGTTTGGGTTAGGGTTTAGGGTTAGGGTTAGGATTTAGGGTTAGGGTTAGGGTTAGGATTTAGGGTTAGGGTTAGGGTTTAGGGTGTTGCAGCTCCCGTGTCAGCAGGTGCAGTTGCATTACTCGAAGCCTCCCGGTTTAGGGTTTATAGGGTTTAGGGTTTAGGGGAGCTATTTTCACACCATTACACCTTCCACCACACTTTCACACATATCGTAGGTCCACATGCAAGATTTGGTGGGATTCCGGTGCTCCAGCGGTCATTCTCCCCCTCCTCCCCCCAAAAAAACAGCGGTATGTGTGCCTCGGCGGGTCTACCCCCTAGATTTCTCCGTGCGAGGTCCTACCAATGTACTTTTTCATTGTTTTAGGTTTGTTTAGGACATATACACATGGAAAACCAAGCTTGGGACCCTTTGGCACATGGTAGCCTCCGGCATACCCGCAGCTAGCCATTATCACATGAGCCACCCTTTCTCGGTAACTTGTTCTTCAAGACAATCTTCAAAAGTGGGCATATATACCAAGCTTCCCATCCAATTCTTTTGATAAGCAGATATCATCCATCGCGTTGTCTTCAACAAGGTAGTCCACATGCGCTGATGGCACCACTTAGGCACATTATTCCAAGAAGAACTGCCTTGATCTACTCGTTAGGGTTAGGGTTAGGGCTTAGGGCTTAGGGTTAGGGTTAAGATTAGGATTTAGGGTTAGGGTTAGGGTTTAGGGTTATGGTTAGGATTTAGGGTTAGGGTTAGGGTTAGGATTTAGGGTTTGGGTTTAGGGTGTTGCAGCTCTCGTGTCAGCAGGTGTAGTTGCATTACTCTAAGCCTCCCCAGTTTAGGGTTTATAGGGTTTAAGGTCTAGGGGAGCTATTTTCACACCATTACACCTTCGACCACACTTTCACACATATCATAGGTCCACATGCAAGATTTGGTGGGAATCCGGTGCTCCGGCGGTCATTCTCCCCCTCCTCCCCCCAAAAACCGCGGTATGTGTGCCCCGGCGGGTCTACCCCCTAGATTTTCCCGTGCGAGGTCCCACCAATGTACTTTTTCATTGTTTTAGGTTTGTTTAGGACATATACACATGGAAAACCAAGCTTGGGACCCTTTGGCACATGGTAGCCTCTGGCATACCCGCAGCTAGCCATTATCACAAGAGCCACCCTTTCTCGGTAACTTGTTCTTCAAGACAATCTTCAAAAGTGGGCATATATACCAAGCTTCCCATCCAATTCTTTTGATAAGAAGATATCATCCATCGCGTTGTCTTCAACAAGGTAGTCCACATGCGCTGACGGCACCACTTAGGCACATTATTCCAAGAAGAACTGCCTTGATCTACTCGTTAGGGTTAGGGTTAGGGTTAGGGTTAGGGTTAGGGCTTAGGGTTAGGGTTAGCGTTAGGGTTTAGGGTTATGGCTAGGGCCATTATCCCATGAGCCACCCTTCTCGGTAACTTGTTCTTCATCAAGACAATCTTCAAAAGTGGGCATACCAATGCCGGTGATAAGCAGATATCATCCATCGCGTTGTATTCAACAAGGTATTCCACATGCGCTGACGGCAACACTTAGGCAAAATATTCCAAGAAGAACTACCTTGATCTACCGGTTAGGGTTAGGGTTAGGGTTAGGGTTTAGGGTTAGGGTTTAGGGTTAGGGGAGCTATTTTCAAACCATTACACCTTCCACCACACTTTCATACATATCATAGGTCCACATGCAAGATTTGGTGGGATTCGGTGCTCCATCGGTCATTCTCCCCCTCCTCCCCCAAAAACAGCTGGTATGTGTGCCCCGGTGGGTCTACCCCCTAGATTTCTCCGTGCGAGGTTCCACCAATGTACTTTTTATTGTTTTAGGTTTGTTTAGGACATATACACATGGAAAACCAAGCTTGGGACCCTTTGGCACATGGTAGCCTCCGGCATACCCGCAGCTAGCCATTATCACATGAGCCACCCTTTCTCGGTAACTTGTTCTTCAAGACAATCTTCAAAAGTGGGCATATATACCAAGCTTCACATCCAATTCTTTTGATAAGAAGATATCATCCATCGCGTTGTCTGCAACAAGGTAGTGCACATGCGCCGACGGAACCACTTAGGCACATTATTCCAAGAAGAACTGCCTTGATCTACTCATTAGGGTTAGGGTTAGGGTTAGGGCTTAGGGTTGGGGTTAAGGTTAGGATTTAGGGTTTGGGTTAGGGTTTAGGGTTAGGGTTAGGATTTAGGGTTAGGGTTAGGGTTAGGATTTAGGGTTAGGGTTAGGGTTTAGGGTGTTGCAGCTCCCGTGTCAGCAGGTGCAGTTGCATTACTCGAAGCCTCCCAGGCTTAGGGTTTATAGGGTTTAGGGTTTAGGGGAGCTATTTTCACACCATTACACCTTCCACCACACTTTCACACATATCATAGGTCCACATGCAAGATTTGGTGGGATTCCGGTGCTCCAGCGGTCATTCTCCCCCTCCTCCCCCCAAAAACAATGCGGTATGTGTGCCCCGGCGGGTCTACCCCCTAGATTTCTCCGTGCGAGGTTCCACCAATGTACTTTTTCATTGTTTTAGGTTTATTTAGGACATATACACATGGAAAACCAAGCTTGGGACCCTTTGGCACATGGTAGCCTCCGGCATACCCGCAGCTAACCATTATCACAAGAGCCACCCTTTCTCGGTAACTTGTTCTTCAAGACAATCTTCAAAAGTGGGCATATATACCAAGCTTCCCATCCAATTATTTTGATAAGCAGATATCATTCATCGCGTTGTCTTCAACAAGGTAGTCCACATGCGCTGACGGTACCACTTAGGCACATTATTCCAAGAAGAACTGCCTTGATCTACTCGATAGGGTTAGGGTTAGGGCTTAGGGTTTAGGGTTAGGGTTAAGGTTAGGATTTAGGGTTAGGGTTTAGGGTTATGGTTAGGATTTAGGGTTAGGGTTAGGGTTAGGATTTAGGGTTAGGGTTTAGGGTGTTGCAGCTCCCGTGTCAGCAGGTGCAGTTGCATTACTCTAAGCCTCCCCAGTTTAGGGTTTAGGGGAGCTATTTTCACACCATTACACCTTACACCACACTTTCACACATATCATAGGTCCACATGCAATATTTGGTGGGATTCCGGTGCTCCGGCGGTCATTCTCCCCCTCCTCCCCCCAAAAACCGCGGTATGTGTGCCCCGGCGGGTCTACCCCCCTAGATTTTTCCGTGCGAGGTTCCACCAATGTACTTTTTCATTGTTTTAGGTTTGTGTAGGACATATACACATGGAAAACCAAGCTTGGGACCCTTTGGCACATGGTAGCCTCCGGCATACCCGCAGCTAGCCATTATCACATGAGCCACCCTTTCTCGGTAACTTGTTCTTCAAGACAATCTTCAAAAGTGGGCATATATACCAAGCTTCCCATCCAATTCTTTTGATAAGCAGACATCATCCATCACGTTGTCTTCAACGAGGTAGTCCACATGCGCTAACGGCACCACTTAGGCACATTATTCCAAGAAGAACTGCCTTGATCTACTCGTTAGGGTTAGGGTTAGGGTCAGGGTTAGGGCTTAGGGTTAGGGTTATGGTTAGGATTTAGGGTTAGGGTTAGGGTTTAGGGTTAGGGTTAGGATTTAGGGTTAGGGTTAGGGTTAGGATTTAGGGTTAGGGTTAGGGTTAGGGTTTAGGGTGTTGCAGCTCCCGTGTCAGCAGGTGTAGTTGCATTACTCGAAGCCTCCCCAGTTTAGGGTTTATAGGGTTTAGGGTTTAGGGGAGCTATTTTCAAACCATTACACCTTCCACCACACTTTCACACATATCATAGGTCCACATGCAAGATTTGGTGGGGTTCCGGTGCTCCAGCGGTCATTCTCCCACTCCTCCCCCCAAAAACAGCGGTATGTGTGCCCCGGCGGGTCTACCCCCTAGATTTCTCCGTGCGAGGTTCCACCAATGTACTTTTTATTGTTTTTGGTTTGTTTAGGACATATACACATGGAAAACCAAGCTTGGGACCCTTTGGCACATGGTAGCCTCCGGCATACCCGCAGCTAGCCATTATCACATGAGCCACCCTTTCTCGGTAACTTGTTCTTCAGGACAATCTTCAAAAGTGGGCATATATACCAAGCTTCCCATCCAATTCTTTTGATAAGCAGAAATCATCCATGGCGTTGTCTTCAACAAGGTAGTCCACATGCGCTGACGGCACCACTTAGGCACATTATTCCAAGAAGAACTGCCTTGATCTACTCGTTAGGGTTAGGGTTAGGGCTTAGGGCTTAGGGTTAGGGTTAAAGTTAGGATTTAAGGTTAGGGTTTAGGGTTAGGGTTAGGATTTAGGGTTAGGGTTTGGGTTAGGATTTAGGGTTAGGGTTAGGGTTTAGGGTGTTGCAGCTCCCATGTCAGTAGGTGCAGTTGCATTACTCGAAGCCTCCCCAGTTTAGGGTTTATAGGGTTTAGGGTTTAGGGGAGCTATTTTCACACCATTACACCTTCCACCACACTTTCACACATATCATAGGTCCACATGCAAGATTTGGTGGGATTCCGGTGCTCCGGCGGTCATTCTCCCCCTCCCCCCAAAAACAGTGGTATGTGTGCCCCGGCGGGTCTAACCCCTAGATTTCTCCGTGCGAGGTTCCACCAATGTACTTTTTCATTGTTTTAGGTTTGTTTAGGACATATACACATGGAAAACCAAGCTTGGGACCCTTTGGGACATGGTAGCCTCCGGCATACCCGCAGCTAGCCATTATCACTTGAGCCACCCTTTCTCGGTAACTTGTTCTTCAAGACAATCTTCAAAAGTGGGCATATATACCAAGCTTCCCATCCAATTCTTTTGATAAGCAGATATCATGCATCGCGTTGTCTTCAACAAGGTAGTCCACATGCGCTGACGGCACCACTTAGGCACATTATTCCAAGAAGAACTGCCTTGATCTACTCATTAGGGTTAGGGTTAGGGTTAGGGCTTAGGGTTAGGGTTAAGGTTAGGATTTAGGGTTAGGGTTAGGGTTTAGGGTTAGGGTTAGGATTTAGGGTTAGGGTTAGGGTTAGGATTTAGGGTTAGGGTTAGGGTTTAGGGTGTTGCAGCTCCCGTGTCAGCAGGTGCAGTTGCATTACTCGAAGCCTCCCCAGTTTAGGGTTTATAGGGTTTAGGGTTTAGTGGAGCTATTTTCAAACCATTACACCTTCCACCACACTTTCACACATATCATAGGTCCACATGCAACATTTGGTGGGATTCCAGTGCTCCAGCGGTCATTCTCCCCCTCCTCCCCCCAAAAACAACGGTATGTGTGCCCTGGTGGGTCTACCCCCCTAGATTTCTCCGTGCGAGGTTCCACCAATGTACTTTTTCATTGTCTTAGGTTTGTTTAGGACATATACACATGGAAAACCAAGCTTGGGACCCTTTGGCACATGGTAGCCTCCGGCATACCCGCAGCTAGCTATGATCACATGAGCCACCCTTTCTCGGTAACTTGTTCTTCAAGACAATCTTCAAAAGTGGGCATATATACCAAGCTTCCCATCCAATTCTTTTGATAAGCAGATATCATCCATCGCGTTGTCTGCAACAAGGTAGTCCACATGCGCTGACGGCACCACTTAGGCACATTATTCCAAGAAGAACTGCCTTGATCTACTCGTTAGGGTTAGGGTTAGGGTTAGGGCTTAGGGTTAGGGTTAAGGTTAGGATTTAGGGTTAGGGTTAGGGTTTTGGGTTAGGGTTAGGATTTAGGGTTAGGGTTAGGGTTAGGATTTAGGGTTAGGGTTAGGGTTTAGGGTGTTGCAGATCCCGTGTCAGCAGGTGCAGTTGCATTACTCGAAGCCTCCCCAGTTTAGGGTTTATAGGGTTTAGGGTTTAGGGGAGCTATTTTCACACCATTACACCTACCACCACACTTTCACACATATCATAGGTCCACATGCAAGATTTGGTGGGATTCCGGTGCTCCGGCGGTCATTCTCCCCCTCCTCCCCCAAAAACAGCGGTATGTGTGCCCCGGTGGGTCTACCCCCCTAGATTTCTCCGTGCGAGGTCCCATCAATGTATTTTTTCATTGTTTTAGGTTTGTTTAGGACATATACACATGGAAAACCATGCTTGGGACCCTTTGGCACATGGTAGCCTCTGGCATACCCGCAGCTAGCCATTATCACATGAGCCACCCTTTCTCGGTAACTTGTTCTTCAAGACAATCTTCAAAAATGGGCATATATACCAAGCTTCCCATCCAATTCTTTTGATAAGCAGATATCATCCATCGCATTGTCTTCCACAAGGTAGTCCACATGCGCTGACGGCACCACTTAGGCACATTATTCCTAGAAGAACTGCGTTGATCTACTTGTTAGCGTTAGGGTTAGGGTTAGGGCTTAGGGTTAGGGTTAGCGTTAGGGTTTAGGGTTATGGTTAGGGCCATTATCCCACGAGCCACCCTTCTAGGTAACTTGTTCTTCATCAAGACAATCATCAAAAGTGGGCATACCAATGCCGGTGATAAGCAGATATCATCCATCGCGTTGTCTTCAACAAGGTATTCCACATGCGCTGACGGCAACACTTAGGCAAAATATTCCAAGAAGAACTACCTTGATCTACCGGTTAGGGTTAGGGTTAGAGTTAGGGTTTAGGGTTAGGGTTTAGGGTTAGGGGAGCTATTTTCAAACCATTACACCTTCCACCACACTTTCATACATATCTTAGGTCCACATGCAAGATTTGGTGGGATTCCGGTGCTCCAGCGGTCATTCTCCCCCTCCTCCCCCCAAAAACAGCGGTATGTGTGCCCCGGCGGGTCTACCCCCCTAGATTTCTCCGTGCGAGGTTCCACCAATGTACTTTTTATTGTTTTAGGTTTGTTTAGGACATATACACATGGAAAACCAAGCTTGGGACCCTTTGGCACATGGTAGCCTCCGGCATACTCGCAGCTAGCCATTATCACATGTGCCACCCTTTCTCGGTAACTTGTTCTTCAAGACAATCTTCAAAAGTGGGCATATATACCAAGCTTCACATCCAATTCTTTTGATAAGAAGATATCATCCATCGCGTTGTCTGCAACAAGGTAGTGCACATGCGCTGACGGCACCACTTAGGCACATTATTCCAAGAAGAACTGCCTTGATCTACTCATTAGGGTTAGGGTTAGGGTTAGGGCTTAGGGCTTAGGGTTAGGGTTAAGGTTAGGATTTAGGGTTTGGGTTAGGGTTTAGGGTTAGGGTTAGGATTTAGGGTTAGGGTTAGGGTTAGGATTTAGGGTTAGGGTTAGGGTTTAGGGTGTTGCAGCTCCCGTGTCAGCAGGTGCAGTTGCATTACTCGAAGCCTCCCCAGTTTAGGGTTTATAGGGTTTAGGGTTTAGGGGAGCTATTTTCACACCATTACACCTTCCACCACACTTTCACACATATCGTAGGTCCACATGCAAGATTTGGTGGGATTCCGGTGCTCCAGCGGTCATTCTCCCCCTCCCCCCCCCAAAAAAACAGCGGTATGTGTGCCCCGGCGGGTCTACCCGCCTAGATTTCTCCGTGCGAGGTTCCACCAATGTAGTTTTTCATTGTTTTAGGTTTGTTTAGGACATATACACATGGAAAACCAAGCTTGGGACCCTTTGGCACATGGTAGCCTCCGACATACCCGCGACTAGCCATTATCACATGAGCCACCCTTTCTCGGTAACTTGTTCTTCAAGACAATCTTCAAAAGTGGGCATATATACCAAGCTTCCCATCCAATTCTTTTGATAAGCAGATATCATCCATCGCGTTATCTTCAACAAGGTAGTCCACATGCGCTGACGGCACCACTTAGGCACATTATTCCAAGAAGAACTGCCTTGATCTACTCGTTAGGGTTAGGGTTAGGGTTAGGGCTTAGGGTTAGGGTTAAAGTTAGGATTTAGGGTTAGGGTTAGGGTTTAGGGTTATGGTTAGGATTTAGGGTTAGGGTTAGGATTTAGGGTTAGGGTTTAGGGTGTTGCAGCTCCCATGTCAGCAGGTGCAGTTGCATTACTCTAAGCCTCCCCAGTTTAGGGTTTAGGGTTTAGGGGAGCTATTTTCACACCATTACACCTTCCACCACACTTTCAAACATATCATAGGTCCACATGCAAGATTTGGTGGGAATCCGGTGCTCCGACGGTCATTCTCCCCTCCTCCCCCCAAAAACCGCGGTATGGGTGCCCCGGCGGGTCTACCCCCCTAGATTTTTCCGTGCGAGGTCCCACCAATGTACTTTTTCATTGTTTTAGGTTTGTTTAGGACATATACACATGGAAAACCAAGCTTGGGACCCTTTGGCACATGGTAGCCTCTGGCATACCCACAGCTAGCCATTATCACATGAGCCACCCTTTCTCGGTAACTTGTTCTTCAAGACAATCTTCAAAAGTGGGCATATATACCAAGCTTCCCATCCAATTCTTTTGATAAGCAGATATCATCCATCGCGTTGTCTTCAACAAGGTAGTCCACATGCGCTGACGGCACCACTTAGGCACATTATTCCAAGAAGAACTGCCTTGATCTACTCGTTAGGGTTAGGGTTAGGGTTAGGGCTTAGGGTTAGGGTTAGCGTTAGGGTTTAGGGTTATGGTTAGGGCCATTATCCCATGAGCCACCCTTCTCGGTAACTTGTTCTTCATCAAGACAATCTTCAAAAGTGGGCATACCAATGCCGGTGATAAGCAGATATCATCCATCGCGTTGTCTTCAACAAGGTATTCCACATGCGCTGACGGCAACACTTAAGCAAAATATTCCAAGAAGAACTACCTTGATCTACCGGTTAGGGTTAGGGTTAGGGTTAGGGTTAGGGTTTAGGGTTAGGGTTTAGGGTTAGGGGAGCTATTTTCAAACCATTACACCTTCCACCACACTTTCATACATATCATAGGTCCACATGCAAGATTTGGTGGGATTCAGGTGCTCCAGCGGTCATTCTCCCCCTCCTCCCCCAAAAACAGCGGTATGTGTGCCCCGGTGGGTCTACCCCCTAGATTTCTCCGTGCGAGGTTCCACCAATGTACTTTTTATTGTTTTAGGTTTGTTTAGGACATATACACATGGAAAACCAAGCTTGGGACCCTTTGGCACATGGTAGCCTCCGGCATACCCGCAGCTAGCCATTATCACATGAGCCACCCTTTCTCGGTAACTTGTTCTGCAAGACAATCTTCAAAAATGGGCATATATACCAAGCTTCACATCCAATTCTTTTGATAAGAAGATATCATCCATCGCGTTGTCTGCAACAAGGTAGTGCACATGCGCTGACGGCACCACTTAGGCACATTATTCCAAGAAGAACTGCCTTGATCTACTCGTTAGGGTTAGGGTTAGGGTTAGGGTTAGGGCTTAGGGTTAGGGTTAGGGCTTAGGGCTTAGGGTTAGGGTTAAGGTTAGGATTTAGGGTTTGGGTTAGGGTTTAGGGTTATGGTTAGGATTTAGGGTTAGGGTTAGGGTTAGGATTTAGGGTTAGGGTTAGGGTTTAGGGTGTTGCGGCTCCGTGTCGGCGAGTGCGATTGCATTACTCGAAGCCTCCCCAGTTTAGGGTTTATAGGGTTTAGGGTTTAGGGGAGCTATTTTCACACCATTACACCTTCCACCACACTTTCACACATATCGTAGGTCCACATGCAAGATTTGGTGGGATTCCGGTGCTCCAGCGGTCATTCTCCCCCTCCTCCCCCCAAAAAAACAGCGGTATGTGTGCCTCGGCGGGTCTACCCCCTAGATTTCTCCGTGCGAGGTTCCACCAATGTACTTTTTCATTGTTTTAGGTTTGTTTAGGACATATACACATGGAAAACCAAGCTTGGGACCCTTTGGCACATGGTAGCCTCCGGCATACCCGCAGCTAGCCATTATCACATGAGCCACCCTTTCTCGGTAACTTGTTCTTCAAGACAATCTTCAAAAGTGGGCATATATACCAAGCTTCCCATCCAATTCTTTTGATAAGCAGATATCATCCATCGCGTTGTCTTCAACAAGGTAGTCCACATGCGCTGACGGCACCACTTAGGCACATTATTCCAAGAAGAAGCTGCCTTGATCTACTCGTTAGGGTTAGGGTTAGGGCTTAGGGCTTAGGGTTAGGGTTAAGGTTAGGATTTAGGGTTAGGGTTAGGGTTTAGGGTTATGGTTAGGATTTAGGGTTAGGGTTAGGGTTAGGATTTAGGGTTAGGGTTTAGGGTGTTGCAGCTCCCGTGTCAGCAGGTGCAGTTGCATTACTCTAAGCCTCCCCAGTTTAGGGTTTATAGGGTTTAGGGTTTAGGGGAGCTATTTTCACACCATTACACCTTCCACCACACTTTCACACATATCATAGGTCCACATGCAAGATTTGGTGGGAATCCGGTGCTCCGGCGGTCATTCTCCCCCTCCTCCCCCCAAAAACCGCGGTATGTGTGCCCCGGCGGGTCTACCCCCCTAGATTTTCCCGTGCGAGGTCCCACCAATGTACTTTTTCATTGTTTTAGGTTTGTTTAGGACATATACACATGGAAAACCAAGCTTGGGACCCTTTGGCACATGGTAGCCTCCGGCATACCCGCAGCTAGCCATTATCACATGAGCCACCCTTTCTCGGTAACTTGTTCTTCAAGACAATCTTCAAAAGTGGGCATATATACCAAGCTTCCCATCCAATTCTTTTGATAAGCGAGATATCATCCATCGCGTTGTCTTCAACAAGGTAGTCCACATGCGCTGACGGCACCACTTAGGCACATTATTCCAAGAAGAACTGCCTTGATCTACTCGTTAGGGTTAGGGTTAGGGTTAGGGCTTAGGGTTAGGGTTAGCGTTAGGGCTAGGGCCATTATCCCATGAGCCACCCTTCTCGGTAACTTGTTCTTCATCAAGACAATCTTCAAAAGTGGGCATACCAATGCCGGTGATAAGCAGATATCATCCATCGCGTTGTCTTCAACAAGGTATTCCACATGCGCTGACGGCAACACTTAGGCAAAATATTCCAAGCAGAACTACCTTGATCTACCGGTTAGGGTTAGGGTTAGGGTTAGGGTTTAGGGTTAGGGTTTAGGGTTAGGGGAGCTATTTTCAAACCATTACACCTTCCACCACACTTTCACACATATCATAGGTCCACATGCAAGATTTGGTGGGATTCCGGTGCTCCGGCGGTTGTTCTCCCACTCCTCCCCCAAAAACAGCGGTATGTGTGCCCCGGTGGGTCTACCCCCCTAGATTTCTCCATGCGAGGGTCCACCAATGTACTTTTTCATTGTTTTAGGTTTGTTTAGGACATATACACATGCAAAACCAAGATTGGGACCCTTTGGCACATGGTAGCCTCCGGCATACCCGCGACTAGCCATTATCACATGAGCCACCCTTTCTCGGTAACTTGTTCTGCAAGACAATCTTCAAAAATGGGCATATATACCAAGCTTCACATCCAATTCTTTTGATAAGAAGATATCATCCATCGCGTTATTACGCAACAAGGTAGTGCACATGCGCTGACGGCACCACTTAGGCACATTATTCCAAGAAGAACTGCCTTGATCTACTCATTAGGGCTTAGGGTTAGGGTTAGGGCTTAGGGCTTAGGGTTAGGGTTAAGGTTAGGATTTAGGGTTTGGGTTAGGGTTTAGGGTTATGGTTAGGATTTAGGGTTAGGGTTAGGGTTAGGATTTAGGGTTAGGGTTAGGGTTTAGGGTGTTGCAGCTCCCGTGTCAGCAGGTGCAGTTGCATTACTCGAAGCCTTCCCAGTTTAGGGTTTATAGGGTTTAGGGTTTAGGGGAGCTATTTTCACACCATTACACCTTCCACCACACTTTCACACATATCGTAGGTCCACATGCAAGATTTGGTGGGATTTCGGTGCTCCAGCGGTCATTCTCCCCCTCCTCCACACTAAAAAACAGCGGGATGTGTGCCCCGGCGGGTCTACTCCCCCTAGCTTTCTCCGTGCGAGGTTCCACCAATGTACTTTTTCATTGTTTTAGGTTTCTTAGGACATATACACATGGAAAACCAAGATGGGACCCTTTGGCACATGGTAGCCTCCGGCATACCCGCAGCTAGCCATTATCACATGAGCCACCCTTTCTCGGTAACTTGTTCTTCAAGACAATCTTTAAAAGTGGGCATATATACCAAGCTTCCCATCCAATTATTTTGATAAGCAGATATCATCCATCGCGTTGTCTTCAACAAGGTTGTCCACATGCGCTGACGGCACCACTTAGGCACATTATTCCAAGAAGAACTGCCTTGATCTACTCGTTAGGGTTAGGGTTAGGGCTTAGGGCTTAGGGTTAAGGTTAGGATTTAGGGTTAGGGTTAGGGTTTAGGGTTATGGTTAGGATTTAGGGTTAGGGTTAGGGTTAGGATTTAGGGTTAGGGTTTAGGGTGTTGCAGCTCCCGTGTCAGCAGGTGCAGTTGCATTACTCTAAGCCTCCCCGATTTAGGGTTTATAGGGTTTAGGGTTTAGGGGAGCTATTTTCACACCATTACACCTTCCACCACACTTTCACACATATCATAGGTCCACATGCAAGATTTGGTGGGAATCCGGTGCTCCGACGGTCATTCTCCCCCTCCTCCCCCCAAAAACCGCGGTATGTGTTCCCCGGCGGGTCTACCCCCCTAGATTTTTCCGTGCGAGGTTCCACCAATGTACTTTTTCATTGTTTTAGGTTTGTTTAGGACATATACACATGGAAAACCAAGCTTGGGACCCTTTGGCAAATGGTAGCCTCCGGCATACCCGCAGCTAGCCATTATCACATGAGCCACCCTTTCTCGGTAACTTGTTCTTTAAGTCAATCTTCAAAAGTGGGAATATATACCAAGCTTCCCATCCAATTCTTTTGATAAGCAGATATCATCCATCGCATTGTCTTCAACAAGGTAGTCCACATGCGCTGACGGCACCACTTAGGAACATTATTCCAAGAAGAACTGCCTTGATCTACTCGTTAGGGTTAGGGTTAGGGTTAGGGCTTAGGGTTAGGGTTAGCGTTAGGGCCATTATCCCATGAGCCACCCTTCTCGGTAACTTGTTCTTCATCAAGACAATCTTCAAAAGTGGGCATACCAATGCCGGTGATAAGCAGATATCATCCATCGCGTTGTCTTCAACAAGGTATTCCACATGCGTCGACGGCAACACTTAGGCAAAATATTCCAAGCAGAACTACCTTGATCTACCGGTTAGGGTTAGGGTTAGGGTTAGGGTTTAGGGTTAGGGTTTAGGGTTAGGGGAGCTATTTTCAAACCATTACACCTTCCACCACACTTTCATACATATCATAGGTCCACATGCAAGATTTGGTGGGATTCCGGTGCTCCAGCGGTCATTCTCCCCCTCCTCCCCCCAAAAACAGCGGTATGTGTGCCCCGGTGGGTCTACCCCCTAGATTTCTCCGTGCGAGGTTCCACCAATGTACTTTTTATTGTTTTAGGTTTGTTTAGGACATATACACATGGAAAACCAAGCTTGGGACCCTTTGGCACATGGTAGCCTCCGGCACACCCGCGACTAGCCATTATCACATGAGCCACCCTTTCTCGGTAACTTGTTCTGCAAGACAATCTTCAAAAATGGGCATATATACCAAGCTTCACATCCAATTCTTTTGATAAGAAGATATCATCCATCGCGTTGTCTCGCAACAAGGTAGTGCACATGCGGCTGACGGCACCACTTAGGCACATTATTCCAAGAAGAACTGCCTTGATCTACTCATTAGGGCTTAGGGTTAGGGTTAGGGCTTAGGGCTTAGGGTTAGGGTTAAGGTTAGGATTTAGGGTTTGGGTTAGGGTTTAGGGTTATGGTTAGGATTTAGGGTTAGGGTTAGGGTTAGGATTTAGGGTTAGGGTTTAGGGTGTTGCAGCTCCCGTGTCAGCAGGTGCAGTTGCATTACTCGAAGCCTTCCCAGTTTAGGGTTTATAGGGTTTAGGGTTTAGGGGAGCTATTTTCACACCATTACACCTTCCACCACACTTTCACACATATCGTAGGTCCACATGCAAGATTTGGTGGGATTTCGGTGCTCCAGCGGTCATTCTCCCCCTCCTCCCCCCTAAAAAACAGCGGGATGTGTGCCCCGGCGGGTCTACCCCCCTAGCTTTCTCCGTGCGAGGTTCCACCAATGTACTTTTTCATTGTTTTAGGTTTCTTAGGACATATACACATGGAAAACCAAGATGGGACCCTTTGGCACATGGTAGCCTCCGGCATACCCGCAGCTAGCCATTATCACATGAGCCACCCTTTCTCGGTAACTTGTTCTTCAAGACAATCTTCAAAAGTGGGCATATATACCAAGCTTCCCATCCAATTATTTTGATAAGCAGATATCATCCATCGCATTGTCTTCAACAAGGTTGTCCACATGCGCTGACGGCACCACTTAGGCACATTATTCCAAGAAGAACTACCTTGATCTACTCGTTAGGGTTAGGGTTAGGGCTTAGGGCTTAGGGTTAAGGTTAGGATTTAGGGTTAGGGTTAGGGTTTAGGGTTATGGTTAGGATTTAGGGTTAGGGTTAGGGTTAGGGTTTAGGGTTAGGGTTTAGGGTGTTGCAGCTCCCGTGTCAGCGAGGTGCGGTTGCATTACTCTAAGCCTCCCCGATTTAGGGTTTATAGGGTTTAGGGTTTAGGGGAGCTATTTTCACACCATTACACCTTCCACCACACTTTCACACATATCATAGGTCCACATGCAAGATTTGGTGGGAATCCGGTGCTCCGATGGTCATTCTCCCCCTCCTCCCCCCAAAAACCGCGGTATGTGTGCCCCGGCGGGTCTACCCCCCTAGATTTTTCCGTGCGAGGTTCCACCAATGTACTTTTTCATTGTTTTAGGTTTGTTTAGGACATATACACATGGAAAACCAAGCTTGGGACCCTTTGGCAAATGGTAGCCTCCGGCATACCCGCAGCTAGCCATTATCACATGAGCCACCCTTTCTCGGTAACTTGTTCTTTAAGTCAATCTTCAAAAGTGGGAATATATACCAAGCTTCCCATCCAATTCTTTTGATAAGCAGATATCATCCATCGCGTTGTCTTCAACAAGGTAGTCCACATGCGCTGACGGCACCACTTAGGAACATTATTCCAAGAAGAACTGCCTTGATCTACTCGTTAGGGTTAGGGTTAGGGTTAGGGCTTAGGGTTAGGGTTAGCGTTAGGGCCATTATCCCATGAGCCACCCTTCTCGGTAACTTGTTCTTCATCAAGACAATCTTCAAAAGTGGGCATACCAATGCCGGTGATAAGCAGATATCATCCATCGCGTTGTCTTCAACAAGGTATTCCACATGCGCCAACGGCAACACTTAGGCAAAATATTCCAAGCAGAACTACCTTGATCTACCGGTTAGGGTTAGGGTTAGGGTTAGGGTTTAGGGTTAGGGTTTAGGGTTAGGGGAGCTATTTTCAAACCATTACACCTTCCACCACACTTTCGTACATATCATAGGTCCACATGCAAGATTTGGTGGGATTCCGGTGCTCCAGCGGTCGTTCTCCCCCTCCTACCCCAAAAATCAGCGGTATGTGTGCCCCGGCGGGTCTACCCCCTAGATTTCTCCGTGCGAGGTTCCACCAATGTACTTTTTATTGTTTTAGGTTTGTTTAGGACATATACACATGGAAAACCAAGCTTGGGACCCTTTGGCACATGGTAGCCTCCGGCATACCCGCAGCTAGCCATTATCACATGAGCCACCCTTTCTCAGTAACTTGTTCTGCAAGACAATCTTCAAAAATGGGCATATATACCAAGCTTCACATCCAATTCTTTTGATAAGAAGATATCATCCATCGCGTTGTCTGCAACAAGGTAGTGCACATGCGCCGACGGCACCACTTAGGCACATTATTCCAAGAAGAACTGCCTTGATCTACTCATTAGGGTTAGGGTTAGGGTTAGGGCTTAGGGCTTAGGGTTAGTGTTAAGGTTAGGATTTAGGGTTTTGGTTAGGGTTTAGTGTTAGGGTTAGGATTTAGGGTTAGGGTTAGGGTTAGGATTTAGGGTTAGGGTTAGGGTTTAGGGTGTTGCAGCTCCCGTGTCAGCAGGTGCAGTTGCATTACTCGAAGCCTTCCCAGTTTAGGGTTTATAGGGTTTAGGGTTTAGGGGAGCTATTTTCACACCATTACACCTTCCACCACACTTTCACACATATTGTAGGTCCACATGCAAGATTTGGTGGGATTCCGGTGCTCCAGCGGTCATTCTCCCCCTCCTCCCCCCAAAAAAACAACGGTATGTGTGCCCCGGCGGGTCTACCCCCCCTAGATTTCTCCGTGCGAGGTTCCACCAATGCACTTTTTCATTGTTTTAGGTTTGTTTAGGACATATACACATGGAAAACCAAGCTTGGGACCCTTTGGCACATGGTAGCCTCCGGCATACCCGCAGCTAGCCATTATCACATGAGCCACCCTTTCTCGGTAACTTGTTCTTCAAGACAATCTTCAAAAGTGGGCATATATACCAAGCTTCCCATCCAATTCTTTTGATAAGCAGATATCATCCATCGCGTTGTCTTCAACAAGGTAGTCCACATGCGCTGACGGCACCACTTAGGCACATTATTCCAAGAAGAACTGCCTTGATCTACTCGTTAGGGTTAGGGTTAGGGCTTAGGGCTTAGGGTTAGGGTTAAGGTTAGGATTTAGGGTTAGGGTTAGGGTTTAGGGTTATGGTTAGGATTTAGGGTTAGGGTTAGGGTTAGGATTTAGGGTTTGGGTTTAGGGTGTTGCAGCTCCCGTGTCAGCAGGTGTAGTTGCATTACTCTAAGCCTCCCCAGTTTAGGGTTTATAGGGTTTAGGGTTTAGGGGAGCTATTTTCACACCATTACACCTTCGACCACACTTTCACACATATCATAGGTCCACATGCAAGATTTGGTGGGAATCCGGTGCTCCGGCGGTCATTCTCCCCCTCCTCCCCCAAAAAACCGCGGTATGTGTGCCCCGGCGGGTCTACCCCCCTAGATTTTTCCGTGCGAGGTTCCACCAATGTACCTTTTCATTGTTTTAGGTTTGTTTAGGACATATACACATGGAAAACCAAGCTTGGGACCCTTTGGCAAATGGTAGCCTCCGGCATACCCGCAGCTAGCCATTATCACATGAGCCACCCTTTCTCGGTAACTTGTTCTTCAAGTCAATCTTCAAAAGTGGGAATATATACCAAGCTTCCCATCCAATTCTTTTGATAAGCAGATATCATCCATCGCATTGTCTTCAACAAGGTAGTCCACATGCACTGACGGCACCACTTAGGCACATTATTCCAAGAAGAACTGCCTTGATCTACTCGTTAGGGTTAGGGTTAGGGTTAGGGTTAGGGTTAGGGTTAGGGCTTAGGGTTAGGGTTAGCGTTAGGGTTTAGGGTTAGGGTTAGGGCCATTATCCCATGAGCCACCCTTCTCGGTAACTTGTTCTTCATCAAGACAATCTTCAAAAGTGGGCATACCAATGCCGGTGATAAGCAGATATCATCCATCGCGTTGTCTTCAACAAGGTAGTCCACATGCGCTGACGGCAACACTTAGGCACAATATTCCAAGAAGAACTACCTTGATCTACCGGTTAGGGTTAGTGTTAGGGTTAGGGTTTAGGGTTAGGGCCATTATCACATGAGCCACCATTCTCGGTAACTTGTTCTTCATGAAGACAATCTTCAAAAGTGGGCATACCAAGGTTCCCATCCAATTTTGGTGATAAGCAGATATTATCCATCGCGTTGTCTTCAACAAGGTAGTTCACATGCGTTGACGGCATGTAACGGCCCCGGGTAGTACCCCTACTAGACTTGTTTGTTCTTTTCTTTTTGTGCATCATCATGGCATATGCATCATATCATTCATGTTTTTTCTAATAAAATAAAATTATTTTATAAAACCCTAACTCTTTATTTTCTCTCTCAAATGGTTTTAATAAACCCTTCTCTCTCTTTTCCCTCTGATAAACCCTAAAACAAAATAAATAAAATTATTTTATAAACCTAAATATTTTGTTATGTCTATTTCCTCTCTCTTTTTCAAATTCAAAATTTACTGGTTTTGTTTTCAAACCTTTTACAAACAGTTTTCAAAAGAAAAAGGAAAAGAAGTTTTAAAAATAAAATCTGCCCCTAACCCTCCTCTTCCCTCCTGGGCCCTCTCTTCCTCTCAGCCCACCCTCTCTTCTTCTTTCCCCGCAGCCCATCTACCTCGCGGCCCACCTCCCTTCCTTCCTCCTTGGCCCAGCCCAGCTCAGCCCGTACCCCTTCGGGACGAGAAAAGATTTTCCCCCTTGTCGTCTTCTCCCCTCACGAGAGGAGTGTGACCACCTGGTCCTCCACCACCGCGCACCCACCTCCACCTGCTCCCTCCCCCTCCTTTATCTTCAGCGCCCAAACCCTAGCTCCCACCAACCCATCATCCTCTCCTCCTGCCGCCGCCCCTCTCTTTCCCCCTCGTTCTCCCTTTCTCTGTGAGCACCCGTGAACCACCGCCGCAGCAACCACATGGCGTCGACGTCTCCGGCCACCCCGCACCGCGCCGACGCCACCAGCAGATGCGCCATCCTCGTCTTCCTCCTCCCCTGCAAGGAATCGTTCTCGCGCGCCTTGAATCGCCGCCAAACCACGACTTCTTCTCCGACCCCGGCGGCAAAAGCTCGCCGATTCCGGCCACCATGGGTCTCCCCTGTCCGTTCTGAAGACAGGTTGAGCTTCAGGGAGAATTCGCGCATCTCCTGGACATCCTTCTCCCCTTCCTTGCCTCGTTTTCTGCGTCTTCGTTGTGGTGACCGACGCTGCTGCCGCAGGTCCCCGCCGCCGGCGCCTCTCCGATGACCTCCTGGAAGCGGCGCCGCCCTCCCGTGGTCCGCGCCGACGAGGCGTTTCCCCGACGCCCTTCAGCGCGTCCTGGGACGCCCCCCTTTCGCCCGCGCGCGCCGGCCAGAGCCGCGGTGACCGCCGCCCCGCGCGCACACCTTTCTGTCGAACAGCTTCTGTGCGTGCACGCACACTTTGCCACGTCGTCCGCCACGCGGCGTCCACGTCGACCCGCGGGGCCCAGCCGTCAGCGCCTCGGGCTAGCTCCACGCTGGTGAGAAACGTTCCCAGATCCAGATTGGATCTGTTCCTTTCAGTTTGCCCCCTGCAACTTTTGCCTCGTCAATCCGCGGTCCCTGGCGCGGAAGTTTTTCTTGAAAACCCCCTGAAACTTTCTAAAATTAACCCGGGGTCCTTCCCCGACTAAAAATTGTTTTCGGGTCCTTTTCCCAATTAATGAAATCCTGTAATCTATTTTTAATTAATAAAAATTGTTTTATTAATAACTTTTAATCTGTAACTCAAATGAAAAAGTGTTATATATGAATTTTGATCAGAAAAATGCACTGAACATGATTATGCCATCCATATATCTGTTTGCATCTCGCATAATGTCGCGCGTTGATAGTTATGCATGTTCACCTCACCTAATATCCGGAGTATTTCGGAACACCGCCTAGGGTTTCCCCGCTCCGATTAATATTGAAGTAGCCCACCTTTGCCATGCTACTGCCATGCTAATCAACCATTAATTTGTCGGTAGAAAATGCAACTCCAACCTAATTTGATTGTCCGGGGTTCCGACTCCGCTTAAATTGGATAAGTTGCATTGCACCATCGCTGCCATGTCATGCATATCATCTTGATCATGCTTGGATCTTCTTTATCCGTAGTAGTAAGACTTGCATACGTTGTGTGTTCCAGCATTTGCTTCTTCCCGGATAGGATCGCGAAGTGGTGCTGTGAGATACGACGAGTTCTTCGGATGTTCCTCGGCAAGCTTTAACAGGCAAGCATTTCCTAAAATCCTGTCTCTGCAGGAGTCGCTCACCTATTTTATTTTGCCTTCTCTCTTATGCTAGCCTTGAGTTGCGTTCTTGTCACGTGTCCTATCCACATGTTACCTCAAGCAGCCTATATTGCCACCACCACCTCCTACAGCTATTGTTTGGTTTCGGGTCTGCCTTGCGAGTCGTAGTGCATGCTAGTGCTGTTTATATCTCGTTACCGTTATCGCTATCTTATCGGGTTATCTGTTGAGGGTATCATGATTACTTGATAATAGTTGTTAGCGGAGGCATCGGTGGGTCAGCTGATTGTTTTGTGACAGCTCACTTGTGTTTCTATAAAACTTAGGACCTCGAGTTCTTGTTATCTGTTCCGAGACTGAGCGCTCTAACCACACGTGGGTATGCTTACCGGGTCTCCCCTCGACCGCTGCCGGAATCTACAGCTTTGTCCAGTGGCCACAATTAGTTTGAATGCTTTGTTTTTCCCGGGCGTGCAAGCTTGTTCTCTTTGTGGTCAGATGATATGATGTTACTTTTGGGGAAGCCGTGAGTGCCTTGTAACCCCGTTGTATCTTGCACGCTCGTAGGTGCGGCACGTATTGTTAAGAGGTCATCCTCTAGTGGGCTCTGATCCTCTTAGCCGTTCTCGCAACAGCTAAGTCCGCTTCAGAGCACGGCCGGACTTCGATACGGGTTAACTTAGTTAGGTGGCTTCCTGGACATTGTTGTAGTGAAGGAGAGTGCGAGACGTGATGCTCGACCTTTTTGCCATTTGCCTTTGGAGTTGATCGTGCGTGTGGGCACATTTGGGCACCCCTGCAGGGTTACAATCTTATCGATAAGCCGCGTCCGCGGTTATGGACGACTTGGAACTGTATGACTCGACCATAGACAACTTACACCTGTTGATTCATTATTAATAACTTGCGTAGTAAGTTAGCACAACTTCAATAATAAATGGTTAAAACTTGTCCACCGTGTGAGTGCCTTTGTAAGTACTTCTTTGCGAAGGGGGAACACATCGGCTGTGTTATGTTTGCAGAGTATAGAACTGCTAGTTTATGCGCTCTCTCACCTTCTCTGATAGACGACTGTTGTAGAGTGTCTCTATAGGTTTTTAGTGCTTGCGCGCTGCCGCTTAACCCCACCATATTGCCTATGACGTTCCTCTTGCGTCCTCTAAGTCCCCTGCGTGCCTCAAGTACAAAGGACGACTGGTTGATGAATGCTTATACGTCTTGAAGTCTTGTTAAGTACGAACCCGTACTTATTGCTGCTTCTTTGGGACATAACCGGGCAGGTATGAAGTTATGTTCGATGAAGACGACGTTAGCAAGGTTACCCTTCCGGCTTGGCCTGGGCAGGGTTATGGACGCCATCGTTTATCTTCAGGACTCTTAGTCCAATTTGTATCTTGTCCGTACTCGGATGTATTCGATCTTCTGTATGATTTGGATCTTTGTATTGTATATTTGTATCTTGACTCTTTGGAGTCGTTGTTGTAACATATGTCTTTGTGGGCTCTATTGTAATCATGTTGTAATGTTACCACTCGTGTTAATTCATCTAGCATCACGTGTGTGATTCGTCGCGCACGTCGTGTCGGAGGGCGTCTCTGAATCGACATCGTGCGGATTTCGGCGGGATCGCTGAAATCCTCATGGTACCGGTTCCGGGGCGTCACAAGTTGGTATCAGAGCTCAGGTTGTCGATACCTCACAAGTTGGTATCAGAGCCAGGTTGTCGATACCTCACAAGTTGGTATCAGAGCCTCAGGTTGACGATACCCCACTAGTCCAGCCTGTATGATAACCTTGCCAATGGTCGTTGTAGTGTCTAGTGCCAAAACTATTTTCTAAAATTCGTTGGATAGTTCTGGTTAGCTCTGATTTTTCTCCTTATCTATATTTCTTTCTCCTCTTATCCTTGCGATTTTTGAGTCTTCTCTCTTATCTGCTTCTCCGAGTCTTAGGTTTCGACGTGGGTTGGACGATCTATGCCTTCACCTAATTGGGCCGATCTTTGGAGGTCCCGACGAAAACTCATCATCAACAGCGGAACAACGACTTCTTGTTGGTGGTGTCGACCGTTCTACATGGAGCAACAATTCTTGTTAGTGGTGTCGAGGAGATCGACACGTTGCCTGAAGATCCGATAGTTTCACCTCTCTCTCCCCCGTACCTGGACGTGGGATCTCGGGGCGCGATCCCTTGTTAGTGGTGTCGTTTGTAACGGCCCCGGGTAGTACCCCTACTAGACTTGTTTGTTCTTTTCTTTTTGTGCATCATCATGGCATATGCATCATATCATTCATGTTTTATCTAATAAAATAAAATTATTTTATAAAACCCTAACTCTTTATTTTCTCTCTCAAATGGTTTTAATAAACCCTTCTCTCTCTTTTCCTCCGATAAACCCTAAAACAAAATAAATAAAATTATTTTATAAACCTAAATATTTTGTTATGTCTATTTCCTCTCTCTTTTTCAAATTCAAAATTTACTGGTTTTGTTTTCAAACCTTTTACAAACAGTTTTCAAAAGAAAAAGGAAAAGAAGTTTTTAAAATAAAATCTGCCCCTAACCCTCCTCTTCCCTCCTGGGCCCTCTCTTCCTCTCAGCCCACCCTCTCTTCTTCTTTTCCCCGCAGCCCATCTACCTCGCGGCCCACCTCCCTTCCTTCCTCCTTGGCCCAGCCCAGCTCAGCCCGTACCCCTTCGGGACGACAAAAGATTTTCCCCCTTGTCGTCTTCTCCCCTCACGAGAGGAGCGTGACCACCTGGTCCTCCACCACCGCGCACCCACCTCCACCTGCTCCCTCCCCCTCCTTTATCTTCAGCGCCCAAACCCTAGCTCCCACCAACCCATCATCCTCCCCTCCTACCGCCGCCCCTCTCTTTCCCCCCTCGTTTTCCCTTTCTGTGTGAGCACCCGTGAACCACCGCCGCAGCAACCACATGGCGTCGACGTCTCCGGCCACCCCGCACCGCGCCGACGCCACCAGCAGATGCGCCATCCTCGTCTTCGTCCTCCCCTGCAAGGAATCGTTCTCGCGCGCCTTGAATCGCTGCCAAACCACGACTTCTTCTCCGACCCCGGCGGCAAAAGCTCGCCGATTCCGGCCACCATGGGTCTCCCCTGTCCGTTCTGAACACAGGTTGAGCTTCAGGGAGAATTCGCGCATCTCCTGGACATCCTTCTCCCCTTCCTTGCCTCGTTTTCTGCATCTTCGTTGTGGTGACCGACGCTGCTGCCGCAGGTCCCCGCCGCCGGTGCCTCTCCGACGACCTCCTAGAAGCGGCGCCGCCCTCCCGTGGTCCGCGCCGACGAGGCGTTTCCCCGACGCCCTTCAGCGCGTCCTGGGACGCCCCCCTTTCGCCCGCGCGCGCCGGCCAGAGCCGCGGTGGCCGCCGCCCGCGCGCACACCTTCCGTCGAACGGCTTCTGTGCGTGCACGCACACTTTGCCACGTCGTCCGCCACGCGGCGTCCACGTCGACCCGCGGGGCCCAGCCGTCAGCGCCTCGGGCTAGCTCCACGCTGGTGAGAAACGTTCCCAGATCCAGATTGGATCTGTTCCTTTCAGTTTGCCCCCTGCAACTTTTGCCTCATCAATCCGCGGTCCCTGGCGCGGAAGTTTTTCTTGAAAACCCCCTGAAACTTTCTAAAATCAACCCGGGGTCCTTCCCCGACTAAAAATTGTTTTCGGGTCCTTTTCCCAATTAATGAAATCCTGTAATCTATTTTTAATTAATAAAAAATGTTTTATTAATAACTTTTAATCTGTAACTCAAATGAAAAAGTGTTATATATGAATTTTGATCAGAAAAATGCACTGAACATGATTATGCCATCCATATATCTGTTTGCATCTCGCATAATGTCGCGCGTTGATAGTTATGCATGTTCACCTCACCTAATATCCGGAGTATTTTGGAACACCGCCTAGGGTTTCCCCGCTCCGATTAATATTGTAGTAGCCCACCTTTGCCATGCTACTGCCATGCTAATCAACCATTAATTTGTCGGTAGAAAATGCAACTCCAACCTAATTTGATTGTCCGGGGTTCCCACTCCGCTTAAATTGGATAAGTTGCATTGCACCATCGCTGCCATGTCATGCATATCATCTTGATCATGCTGGATCTTCTTTATCCGTAGTAGTAAGACTTGCATACGTTGTGTGTTCCAGCATTTGCTTCTTCCCGGATAGGATCGCGAAGTGGTGCTGTGAGATACGACGAGTTCTCCGGATGTTCCTCGGCAAGCTTTAACAGGCAAGCATTTCCTAAACTCCTGTCTCTGCAGGAGTCACTCACCTATTTTATTTTGCCTTCTCTCTTATGCTAGCCTTGAGTTGCATTCTTGTCACGTGTCCTATCCACATGTTACCTCAAGCAGCCTATATTGCCACCACCACCTCCTACAGCTATTGTTTGGTTTCGGGTCGCTTATCGGGTTATCTGTTGAGGGTATCATTATTACTTGATAATAGTTGTTAGCGGAGGCATCGGTGGGTCAGCTGATTGTTTTGTGACGGCTCACTTGTGTTTCTATAAAACTTAGGACCCCGAGTTCTTGTTATCTGTTCCGAGACTGAGCGCTCTAACCACACGTGGGTATGCTTACCGGGTCTCCCCTCGACCACTGCCGGAATCTACAGCTTTGTCCAGTGGCCACAATTAGTTTGAATGCTTTGTTTTTCCCGGGCGTGCAAGCTTGTTCTCTTTGTGGTCAGATGATATGATGTTACTTTTGGGGAAGCCGTGAGTGCCTTGTAACCCCGTTGTATCTTGCACGCTCGTAGGTGCGGCACGTATTGTTAAGAGGTCATCCTCTAGTGGGCTCTGATCCTCTTAGCCGTTCTCGCAACAGCTAAGTCCGCTTCGGAGCACGGCCAGACTTCGATACGGGTTAACTTAGTTAGGTGGCTTCCTGGATATTGTTGTAGTGAAGGAGAGTGCGAGACGTGATGCTCCACCTTTTTGCCATTTGCCTTTGGAGTTGATCGTGCGTGTGGGCACATTTGGGCACCCCTGCAGGGTTACAATCTTATCGATAAGCCGCGTCCGCGGTTATGGACGACTTGGAACTGTATGACTCAACCATAGACAACTTACACCTGTTGATTCATTATTAATAACTTGCGTAGTAAGTTAGCACAACTTCAATAATAAATGGTTAAAACTTGTCCACCGTGTGAGTGCCTTTGTAAGTACTTCTTTGCGAAGGGGGAACACATCGGCTGTGTTATGTTTGCGAGTATAGAACTGCTAGTTTATGCGCTCTCTCACCTTCTCCGATAGACGACTCGTTGTAGAGTGTCTCTATAGGTTTTTAGTGCTTGCGCGCTGCCGCTTAACCCCACCATATTGCCTATGACGTTCCTCTTGCATCCTCTAAGTCCCCTGCGTGCCTCAAGTACAAAGGACGACTGGTTGACGAATGCTTATACGTCTTGAAGTCTTGTTAAGTACGAACCCGTACTTATTGCTGCTTCTTTGGGACATAACCGGGAAGGTATGAAGTTATGTTCGATAAAGACGACGTTAGCAAGGTTACCTTTCCGGCTTTGCCTGGGCAGGGTTATGGACGCCATCGTTTATCTTCAGGACTCTTAGTCCAATTTGTATCTTGTCCGTACTCGGATGTATTCGATCTTCTGTATGATTTGGATCTTTGTATTGTATATTTGTATCTTGACTCTTTGGAGTCGTTGTTGTAATATATGTCTTTGTGGGCTCTATTGTAATCATGTTGTAATGTTACCACTCGTGTTAATTCCTCTGGCATCACGTGTGTGATTCGTCGCGCACGTCGTGTCGGAGGGCGTCTCTGAATCGATGTCGTGCGGATTTCGGCGGGATCGCTGGAATCCTCATGGTACCGGTACCGAGGCGTCACACGGCACCACTTAGGCACATTATTCCAAGAAGAATTGCCTTGATCTACTGGTTAGGGTTAGGGTTAGGGTTAGGGTTAGGGTTTAGGGTTAGGGTTAGGGTTAGGGATAGGGTTAGGGTTAGGGTTAGGGTTAGGGTTAGGGTTTAGTGTTAGGGTTTAGGGTTTAGGGTTAGGGTAACAAAATCCCATGCCGATCCTGCTTGAGGAATGCTCTCTGAGCTGCTTCGATTGCACTGCAGACATACTCATTTGCTGAATGCAGTATGGTACCGTGTATGCGTGTGTCTACCGAGTAAAGCCTTGGTGTAAAACAAAGGATTGGTGTCATTTATCAGAAATTTCAAAGTCATCCAGGGACAACCACTAAAAGAAGCATTGTGAGAATGGTGAAAATAAAAAGAAAATTCTTTGCCGTGCACAGGCGCACGGCAAAGACTCCTGCCGCATGGCAAAGGGTCCATGCCGCACGGCAAAGGGTCCATGCCGCACGGCAAAGGACCTTTGCCGCACGGCAAAGGGTTGCGCACGGCAAAGATGGGGGTCAACGCGTTTTAACGCACACGCGCGCGTCCCGACCGGCCAGATCTAACCCAGACCGAAACCCTCCCCTGGCATCGAGCCACACACGCATGCACGCCGCCACCAGCCACGCACGCACGCCGCCGCCTCCTGCCACTAGCCACGCCGGCCCGCGCCGCCTCGCCCTGCCCCCGGGCGGTGCCGCCTCTCCCTGCCCCCAGCCCACACCACCTCGCCCTGCCCCCGACCCGCACCGCCTCGCCCTGCCCCCGGCCTGCCGCCGCTGCTTCGCCCTGCCCTCTGCGCTACCCCTGCTCCGACCGGCGCTGCATCTGCCAAGCTCGGCCGCCAACTGCTCCTCTGCCTCCGCGCGGGCAGGTCCATCGGGGCGTTTCTGCAGGTAACTTCTTGTTAGTAGCTACTAGGATTTAGTGCAGTCGAATGTAGGATTTAGTAGCAGTAGGATTTAGTGCAATGATAAATTAAAATAGAAATAGATTTAGGCCAAGTGTAGAAAATAAGATTTAGGGCAGAAAATAAAATAGAAATAGGATTTAGTTTAAAATAGGAATTTGATCGGCAAGACAAAACCTTTTTGTAGGTGTTTAGGTCCCGGTAGGTCAAAATTAGGGCCATTTAGCAAATAGGAATTTGAGGCATAATTTAGTGTTGACTAATTCATTTTTCCGCATTTGCAGGCGATGCTTCGGGGTGGACACAGGGGCCAGCGTTGTCGGGCCGTTTGTGGAGCGTTGCTCAGAGGGACAGATTTTCCGGAGGGGATTTTGCCGGAGGGTCGTTGGTCTTCTTCGCCGGCTGTCGATCACGCTTCGAGGGTGAGAATCCGTTCGCCTCTCTTGTACCTAGGTTTTTTTGTGTCTAGATCACCAAGTATGTCGCGATACCTAGGCGTCTCTTCCCGACCGTAAGGGTTACGCGGATAAATATGCATTAGTGGTCTCGCATATTATGAACCGTAACTCTTACGGCATTTATCGGGACAGCCGGCGGATGCGTAGTTGGGTACGTTCTCCCTGCTCTACCCCGATCCGAGACAGGATTTCGGTAGCGCCTCCCCGTTGTTCTCCGGATGCACACCCCTCTCGGCTTTTTGCCGAGACATGTATCGGGAGAGCAGCGGGTAGGTGCTGCCTAAATTCTGTCTCGGATCGGGGTAGAGCAGGGAGAACATACTCAATCTACGGATCCGCCGGCTGCTAGGAGCCTACCTAGTAGAGATTCAGGTTGATGCATGCGAAAAAATATAAAAATATGATGCATTTAATTCCTATTTGATATAAATGCTATGTTTGTCTGTTTTGGTGCTGATTAGAAGATGGATAATCGTGGCTGGATGTACGATGGCAGAATCAGTCAGTGGAACTATATTGATGAATGGGGAAAAAAGACCGAGCAGTTTGTGGACAGGGCGTTTGACATCCCTAGCAGACCTAGAACAGTTTGGTGCCCTTGTAGTAAGTGCGCTAACAAAAAGCCACAGGACAAGGAAACTATGAGTAATCACCTACTCAAGTTTGGGTTCACACCGTCCTACAAGACTTAGACTTTCCATGGAGAAAAGGCAAAGAAACGTGCTAGGAAGGAGGTGCGGCAGATTCAACCTAGGGGAGAATATGACACTGGGTTTAATAGGTGCTTAGAAAACTTGGCTAATGGTAATGTGCCTGAAAGCCCTCATGTAGAGGCGGAGACACCTCATGATGCGGAGACAAGTGAGGACCCGGAGGAAAACACAAAGGAGTATTATGAGGCTCTGTTTGCTTCGTAGAAACCGCTACATGAAAATACAGAGGTTACCCAACTAGATGCCATCGCTCGCATTATGGCCTTTAAGTGCCACAGGAACTTGTGCAGAGATGGGTTCGATGAACTTCTGGTCGTCGTTGGCAGCATTCTGCCGAAAGGGCACCTCTTGCCGCAAAACTTCTACTATTCAACCAAATTGCTCAGTGACCTTAAGATGTCATCTCAGCAGATACACGCTTGTCCAAAGGGATGCATGCTATTCAGAGAGGAGCATGCTGACACAAATTATTGCATTAGATGCAAATCCTCTAGGTACTTTGAGGTAGACCGCAATGGTGATGGTCAGAAGAGGCAGACCACGATTGCCAAGAATATCCTCCGCTATCTTCCAGTCCTACCGAGGATCCAGCGGCTCTTCATGACCGAGGATGCTGCTCGGCAGATGAGGAGGGCCGTAGAAGGAAACAGATACACCGACAAGATGATACATCCGTCGGATGGTAGTGCATGGAAGAACTTTGTCAAGAAATTTCCACTGAAAGCAGGTGACCCGAGGAGCGTAGCAGTTGCGATATCAACCGATGGGTTCAATCCATATGGTATGTTGGCTGCAGTATACAGTTGTTGGCCAGTGTTTGTTATTCCCATGAACCTCCCCCCTGGCGTCTGCATGAGATCAGAGAACATGTTTGTGTCGATGATAATCCCAGTGCCCAAATACCCGGATAAGAACTTGAATGTGTGCCTGGAACCGCTGGTGGATGACTTGGTTCGTGGCTGGGAAGGTCGCGGGATCCGAACACATGACACATCAAAGAATGAGTACTTCGATATGTATGTGTGGTACCACACGTCCCTGCATGACCTGCCAGCACGTGCTTTGTTCTGCGGGTGGTGTACACATGGGAAGTGGCCTTGCCCACAGTGCAGGCAGGCCGTGACTTTCTTCTGGCTAAACAAGGGAGGCAAGTATTCATGCTTTGATGAAGCTCGATAGTTCCTTGAGCGGAGGCATGAATACAGGAGTGATGTAAAGAGTTTCAAGAAAGGTCGTGTTGTCCATGACTCGAAGCCAATTGTTGTGGGTATACTTCATGGGTGTACCATCGACAGTGGTTAGATCCGGCAAGCCCGGGTGGCCCACAGATGGTGATGGTGGCATATGGCCCATCGGGCGGCCCAGTTGCTGTTGATGAAGCCGGAGGAAGTCCAGCCCAGGAACATGGAGCCGGATCTAGCCAACCTAGCCTGGAAGCCGGATCCGGCCTGGCCCGTCAGGGGTAGCCGGATCCAGCACGGTGTATTAGGGGAAGCCGGATCCTTGACGTGCACGGCAATGTAAAGTTCCGTAGTTAGGCAAGATTGTATTCCGGGTAGGACACTCCATAGAAACCCTAGATCCTGGCGCCTTTTATAAGCTGGATCCTGGGAGCCCTAAGGGCAGGACACAACTCATTGTAACGACGCGAAAGCGCCCAGATAATACCAGACAAGCAGCAATAGGCCCTGCCTTCGAGCAGGTGTTCCGAAGCTGGGTAATCGCGTACCACCGTCCCGAGTGCTCTCCGCCCAATGGCCCCTACTTCTTCCCCCCTCCGTGAGGATCCCTCCTCCGGGGTATTGTCGAATAGGCAACGACAGTTGGCGCCCACCGTGGGGCCTGCGGCGTCTGGAGGCCGGAACTGGAAGGGTTCCGCCATGGGAAGCTTCAACGACACCATCGCTGTGGGGCGTGTTCTTTACGCCGGAAATTTTCCGATCGTCCCTCGGGATGAGTGTTGGATTCCGGCTAGGACCGACCCCGTCAAGCTCTCCATCGTTCCAATCGGCGGCATCCACATCTTCATCGGCGAAACCATCGATTCCGACGGAAACGCTCTGGTAAGTAACGCTGACGCGACTGCCGCTGAGCAGGACGCAGTCGCGAAGATCCGATCTGAGTCGCAGGAACTTCCTAAGGAAGATTCCGCCTTAGGTCTGAAAATTTCAAAGCCCACCCAATCCTCCCTTGAGTAGGAAACAGCGGTGGCGGACCAATGCAGATCCGCCTGGGTTTCCCAGGTGTTAGAGAAGCAAAGTGGCCACTTCGTGCATTACCTTGGACACACCGCAGGGGTCGCCCCTCCTCAGGAAGGAGCTGAACCCATGCAGGTCGAGGAACCCGGAGAAAATAACGCTCCGGGGCAGCAAGAGGGTGCCGGAGACAATGAATACTCAATCCTCAACAACCTAAGCCCACTATCTGGCGACGCATCTTCCATTGACTCGGAGGAGTACAACCGTCTGACGAAAGAGCTGGAGGACAAGGAAAAAACTGAGGTCGAATCCGCTCCGCCCAAGGAGGTCCTCGCGACCGTAGCTGGGTTGGATGAAGGTACTGATTCAAAAAAAACTCCGCCCGACGCCGGAATTCCGGGTCCGTCAGATCCAAGGGCACCGCACCGGGTTCGTACCCGTGCTACGCCAGAGCTCCTTCAAGGACGCAGCCTCGACTTCAGTGGAGGGATGACAACGGGAGAACTCGCTAGATTAGCAGGCCAGGACGACGAAGACATCATGCGCCCGGAAATCCTCACCAAACCAATAATAGCCGAAGAAGCCGCAGATGCAGAAGCTCTAGAAGCTAAACGACAAGAACTGATGGCCGAGGCTGAAAAGCTCACCAAGACCGCATCAACGATGCTTGCGGAAAGGGTGGAAGCTGAAGAGTTGATCGAAGTAGTTGGGGATCAAGAGCGCAGGACCACCCAGTACCTGCAGTTGGCCAGGGAGCTCAAGACTCGATGGGAAAAGGCAGTCGCCGACGCTCAAGAGGAAGCGGAAAAGATCCGACGGGAAGCTATTCGCCCTCGGAAAATCAACTTCGACAGCCCCACTAACCATCGGCCGCTCGCGACCCCAAAAGATAACATGAAGAAAGCCGTGGAGCTCTTGGCCAAGAACGATGAGGAAGTAGACATCGGTCACCTCCGCACACTCATTGCTACAACAATGAAGCAGCAGAGTAAGGCGGATACTTCGCGCCGGATGGAATCCAACCCGGAGGTATGCGTATCCACCGCGCACAAGAACGCCACAGGAGGGGACCGTCGTGATGAGCAATCGCGCACCGGATCCTCGGAGCGCAGAAGGAGGACCAGGAAACGTCCAGATCCGATCCCCATACCCTCGGATACTCCGGCAGGGAAGAACAATGGGAAGGACCCGATGTATGCTGGTAAGGACAAGTACCGAAACCCATCCCCTCCGCCCCGGAACCAGCGCCCTCCTCCGCCACCTCGCTGACGAAGTCCCGCAGGAAAACCCAGGGCCCATGGGCCTGGTGGAATCAACATCCGCGACAACGTCGAGCCTCAGAGGAGCCGGAACAAGGAACGCGCACTGGAACCCCGCAGGAGCCGGAACGAGCAACGTGAGGCAGAACCTCGCAGGAGCCGGAATGACGGAGGCAGCCGCCATGATGGCGAAGGCCGCCACCGCAGCCGGAGCCAGCACCAAGAAGGACGCGGAGACTCTGATGGCGGAACCAAGAAGTCTTACCGACCCCCTCGCCGATCTCCATCGCCACCACCCAGTGAAGGAGGCGGAGGCGGAGGCCGGAGATCACGCTCTCGCTCAGAATCCCCTGGCCGCAAAAAGGACGCACGGGAACGTCTCAACGAATACAGGATTGGGTACATCGGCCCAAAGTGCTTTGGCAGGCGGATCCGAGAGGAAAAACCGCCAAAGGGCTTGAACCTCAAGCTACCCGGAAATCTGAAGCATTATGATGGCAGTGAGAGGCCCGATACCTGGATTGAGGACTACTTCAATGCAGTCAGCTTTGCCGGAGGGACCCCAAATATGGCCTGCCGCATGCTCCAGTTGTACCTTGTTGGTCCAGCCCGTACCTGGCTCAGTGACCTCGAGGAGAACTCCATCTTTTGCTGGTTTGACCTGAAGCTCGCCTTCGAGGGACACTTCAGGGGCACCTACAAAAGACCCTCCACCGCCAGTGACTTACAGGCCCGCATCCAGAAGAAAAACGAAACCTCTCGAGCTTTCCTCACTTGGTGATTAGAAACAAGAAACGAGTGCTAGAACGTGGATAATCGCACAGCAATACTCGCCTTCATAGGAGGCTTGCAGAGGGGAGGGCTGCTCCGACACAAGCTAACGTGCCTCCTCAACGAGCAAAAGCTGACATTGGACAATATGATCTCCATCGCCAGCACGCACTCCGCCACCGATGACGACGCAGGCGGAGAGCTTGCAGCCACAGCCGTCCCCCTGCATCAGCAAAGGAAGAACCGCGACGGCAATAACAGCAACAAGCGGAAGAATGCCCCCGAAGACCAAAAGAGTGGCGGATCCGACATGGTTGCCATGACGTTCCAACGCGGCGGTCAAGGAGGCGGAAGAGGCCGCGGTCGTGGTGGCGGAGCTGGCAGGGGCCAACAGCGCGCTGGCGAAGTCACCGTTACTGGGTTCCGCGCTCCCCAAACATATGAAGAGTACAGGGACATGCCATGCCTAGCCCATGTGGATCCGGCTACTGGCAAGTCCTCTCACACCAATCGCAACTGCAAGTGGGTCAACGATCTCAAGACAGACCCGGAAGCAGGATACAAGCGCGCTAGGAAGCACCGCCCACGCGGCAAAGGTGGCAAGGGCAAAAACAAGGAAAAGGACAAGGACGACGAAAGTTCAGAGGCGATGGAAGAGGGAGAAGCTTCGCCGGATCCCAAGGAAGGACCCGCAGCTAACAAATCCAATCCCTTCGTAAAAAAGAGTGCTGGTGCATACCACACTTTCCTCGGAACTCCAACAGTCCGGGCCAAGAAATCAGCCCTCCGGATCCTGAATGCCACGGTTCCGGCAGTGCCGCAGTATGTCAAGTGGTCGGAAACTCCCCGCACCTTCGACAGAGACGATCACCCGAACGTCATCCCCAAAGAGTGCTACGCTTTGGTTGTTAGTCCCCGCATCGACGGGTATGACTTCTCCAAGTGCCTCATGGACGGCGGAGCCAGCCTAAATATCATGTACCTGGAGACTCTGGAGAAGATGAACCTTACCAAGGAACAACTAACGCACAGCACCACGGAGTTCTATGGTGTGGTTCCGGGTAAAAAGGCAAACTCCCTGGGCAGCATCAAACTTCCCGTGGCCTTCGGCGATGTTAATAATTTCCGCAAAGAGATGATCACGTTTGAAGTTGTGCCCTTCAAAAGCTCCTACCATGTGATCTTCGGCAGGCCCACCTACCACAAGTTCCATGCCAGGGCGTGCTACATCTACAACAAGCTCAAAATTCCGGGTCCCAACGGTATGATCACCGTACCCGGAGATTACAAGAAAGCCCAGCTCTGCGAGGAAGGCGAAGTGGCCTTTGCAGAGTCCGTACTGTCTGAGGAGGAGCTGCAAGGCTACAGGGCCGCGGTGGATCCGACAGAGATGCACACCACCAAGAAGCAGGTCTCTGACCAGAAAACCTCGTTCAAGGCCGCGATTGACACCAAGAAGGTCGACCTCAAGGAAGGCGACTCCACCAAGCAAGTGTCTATCGGAGCTGGCCTGGACCCCAAATAGGAAAGTGCGCTCGTCGAGTTCCTGCGAGCTAACATGGATATCTTCGCATGGAAACCTTCTGACATGTCCGGAGTACCAAGGGAACTCGTCGAGCACTACCTCAACATAAATCCGGGTGCCAAACCGGTGAAGCAAGCTATGCGACGCTTCGGAGATAAGAAGCGTCGCGCCATAGGATTGGAGTTAGCAAAGTTACTAGAGGCAGGTTTTGTAGTAGAAGTTATCCATACTGATTGGGTCGCAAACCCTGTCCTTGTACCCAAAAAGAATTCTGAAATACTAAGAATGTGCATCGATTACTCTGGCTTGAACAAACATTACCCAAAGGATCATTTTCCCCTGCCGCGCATTGACCAAGTCATTGATTCGACGGCAGGGCGGAGCTCCTGTGTTTTCTTGACGCATATTCCGGGTACCATCAGATCCGGATGAAGGAGTCGGACCAAAAGGCTACCTCCTTCATCACCCCCTTTGGCACTTACTGCTATGTCACCATGCCCTTTGGTTTGAAAAATGCAGGTGCCACATACCAATGAACGATGCAACGCTGCCTCAAGGACCAGATCGGCCGGAACGTGCACGCATACGTCGATGACATTGCAGTCATGACCCGGAAAGGATCCGACTTGATCAGCGATCTCAAGGAAAGCTTCGATAATCTCCGGAAGTACTAGATGATGTTGAATCCGCTGAAGTGCATCTTGGGCGTACCAGCCGGAAAACTCCTTGGCTTCATTGTCTCGCATAGAGGCATCGAGGTAAACCCGGAAAAAATCAAGGCTATCCTCAACATTAAAAGGCCAACTTGTCTCAAAGATGTGCAACGCTTAACTGGTTGTGTAGCAGCAATTAGTCGATTCGTTAGCCGTCTTGGCGAGAAGGCACTACCCCTATACAAGCTACTGAAAAAGGCAGACAAATTTATCTGGGACGATGCCGCAGACGCAGCTTTGCAGGAGTTGAAGAGCATACTGTCCTCCCCACCTATCTTGGCAGCACCAATACCATCGGAACCAATGTTCCTTTACTTGTCTGCTACCAACAAGGTCATCAGTCTCGTCATCGTGGTGGAGCGAAAGGAAGGAGGATATGAGCACGGAGTCCAAAGGCCAGTCTACTACATCAGCGAGGTCCTGATGGAATCCAAGCAACGATACCCTCACTTTCAGAAGCTCGTCTACGGAGTATTTCTAGGTAGCCGGAAGCTGAGACACTACTTCCAGGAGCATCCATTGACAGTCGTGAGCAAAGCTCCGCTGTCCACAATAATCAACAATTGCGACGCAACAGGGCGCGTAGCGAAGTGGGGAATAGAACTCTCCGCCTTCGATATCAAGTACGAGGCCAGAACAGCAATCAAGTCGCAAATCTTGGCAGATTTTGTCGCCGATTGGACCGAAGCTCCGGATGGCACACCGGTGCCGGAACCAGAGGCTTGGGTCATGCACTTTGACGGATCCAAGCAACAACAATGCTCGGGGGTTGGGGTCACCCTCAAATCCCCCACCGGGAGAAGAACTGCAGTACGTCCTGCAGATTCACTTTGAAGCTACCAATAACATGGCGTAGTATGAGGCTCTACTACATGGACTCCGCATCGCAAAGGAGATTGGGATCAATCACATCATATGTTGTGGAGATTCCGACCTGGTGGCACAGCAAGTAGCCGGAACCTGGAATGCCAGGAATTCCGTCATGGCAGCCTACAGAGACGAAGTTGATGAGATCGCAAAATGCTTCCTCGGATACAAAGTCAAATACGTCAGAAGAGACGACAACAAAGCGGCAGACATGCTGTCCAAGCTCGGATCCGGCAGGAAACCTATTCCTCCCAGAATTTTCCTGGAGCACCTACGGGTACCCTCAGTAAAAGGCGCTAACCCGGAAAACCCAGACGTGGCTGTGTCTCCGGCTAAGGAGGTGATGGTAATCACTCCGGCTTGGACCAGGCCGTTCCTGGAGTACCTGGTGGATCAGAAGTTGCCGGAGGACGAGGTTCTCGCTTGACAGATCGTCAGGCGAGCAAAGTCCTACACAGTGATTGATGGACAACTCTACAAAAGAAGCGCAAACGGAGTCTTCCAAAAATGCGTGTCAAATGCGGATGGCATCGAAATACTGAGGGAGATTCACCTTGGCGATTGCGGGCATCACACCGCTCCCAGGTCTCTCGTTGCAAAAGCCTATCGACAAGGATTTTTCTGGCTAACAGCAAAAGCTGATGCGGAAAAAGTAGTGAAAACTTGTCGGGGTTGCCAGTACTACGCCACACAGCCAACCGCACCAGCTCAAGAGTTGAAGACCATCCCTATCACTTGGCCGTTCGCGGTCTGGGGGCTCGATATGGTCGGAAAACTGAAAAAATCATCTCCTGGTAGTTTTGAATACCTCCTGGTCGTGGTTGATAAGTTCAGCAAGTGGATCGAGGCAAAGCCAGTGAGAAAAGCCGATGGTGCTACGGCACTAAAATTCGTCATCAGCCTCGTGGTAAGATACGGCGTTCCACACAACATCATCACAGACAATGGCACTAACTTTGCACAGGGAGAACTGAAGGAGTATTGCCACGACGTTGGGATCTGGCTTGACCTAGCATCTGTGTCTCATCCACAGTCTAATGGATAGGTTGAGTGGGCCAATGGCCTCATACTAGCCGGAATCAAACCACACCTTGAAGAACCGCTGCGACGCGCAGCCGGATCTTGGGCGCAAGAGTTGGATTCTGTTTTGTGGAGTTTACGAACAACCCTAGTATACGGATCTGAAGCAGTGCTACCCTCCGATATCATTCATGATTCTCCACGAGTTTCCGCCTATAACGAAGAAAATGCTGACGAGGCTCGACAACTATCTGTGGACTTGCTCGAAGAGGCTCAGAATTTAGCTGACCAACGCTCCACCATTTACCAGCAGAAACTACGACGCTATCATAGTCGTCGAGTTCGGAATCGCTCGTTTAAAGAAGGGGACGTGGTTCTCCGCCTTTGGAAAGTAAAGGATCACAAGCTGCAAACCCCATGGGAAGGACCGTTCATCGTTAGCAAAGTACTGCACAACGGATCCTACTATCTCGTGGACAGTCGTGAGTTAAAAGACAGACCAGCAAACTGGTCCCAGAAACGAAAAAGGGAGGATCCGGGTGACATATACGATGAAACAAATCGCCCTTGGAATATTGCACAGCTACGTCCTTTCTACACTTAGCACATTATGCAATTACAAACTTGTAATACCTATGATACATGATCAATGAAATAAAGCATCTGGTTCACTCTTTGAGTCTTTTACCTCCTTTTACTGTTCATTTTTGGATCATATATGTTTTCCGACTAAAACCGCAGAGCTGGAATTTTCCGCCTAGGCGTGTATAAAGTTGTGATTTTCAAAATCGTCCATTAGGACGTGAGCTTAAGTTTTCTGGTGAATGAGTTTTTTCGTTGCGAACTTATGGATTCCTAGTAGCGATTTCCGGCACCTTGGCTGGGGGCTTGTTTCCGCGGTTATTGACGGATCGCTATTGGGCTTCGTCGCTGTCGGCGAGTGTTTCCGGCTAAAGGTCCTCCGGCTCGTGGAAGGTCAAATAAGCATAGCCGGAAATCTTAGAAACTGGCACTTGCTTTCAAACAACGAAACATGCATATATAAACCGGATAGCAGGATAAATTGTTCTCCGCCCACAGCACGCATTTTTTCGTCCTAGCTACTTCAAATACTTAGTATTATTACAAACCATCGAAGGGGCCAAAATGATGCAACATAATGTTTTTGCAGGTTTCACTCAGATGATTCCGGCTTGTCTTCGTCGGAGGCCTGGTAGGTGCTGTCCTTGCCGGATCCGTCGCCAGATTCTTCGCCTGTGTGGTGCGAGCTGGACCCGGAGCCTTCCTCTACGTCTTCCTCCTCCTCGTCAGCAAAGCCAGCCGGAAGATCATGCTTCTCATACCATGAGGAGTGGTCCACTCGGTTGGCAAAGAGCGTGTCGAAGTTGCGGGTTTCCGCGAGGAGAGGCCTGATGTTGGTGGCCTTTGGGACTCCGGCAGCGACGCTGGCAAAATCCATAGTTGGAAAATGCGCTTTGCACATGGCCAAAACAGTGGTGGCAGCTCCGCGGGCAGACGACTCTTGCCAATCACCGATCAGCTCCGGCACCATGCGCATCAATTTTGTCTTCTTGTCAACGACAGTGGTGCGGGCCCTTTTCAGGGAAAGCCTCCGAGCGATGTTCTGACATGCTTCAATCAAATCCTCTACAGAGTTTCTAGCTTCTTCATATGCATCTGTGCGAGGAATGCCGGAATCTGCTTTCCACTCAAATCCAAGCAACGCTGATACACACAAAAAATTGTATGGTCAGTTTCTGGGTTGGGAAGAGAAGGATCACACATGCAGGCCGGAATCGTGAAGTCCTTCCGAAAGATCATCTTGTCAATATCTTCAGCTTCCGCCTCAGCAGCCTTAAGCTTGGACGCCAGAGTTTTAACTCTGTTGTTGCTATTCTTGAGCTTCTCGGCCATCTCCGACATCTCCTTCGCATGCTTGTCCTCCAGTTCTTTCTTCATTTTTTTCACATTTTCATGAGACTCCTTGAGGGATACCTGGAGAGACTCGTGCTCGGATTCCAACACTTGTAGCTTGGCGGAGAGTTCATCGATGGAGGGGCGCTTGGCAAGAAGATCTGTAAGGCGGAAAGAAAAATTCAAGTGCAAAATATTTAAAAACAATAAGAGCGTGTTGAGGAACCCACGGTATGGCAGAGACATACCTTCGCTGGTCTTCAAACGGCCTTCGAGGAGTTGGATCGCCTGTTGGTCCTCCGCCTCCTTCTTGTTCAGCCGTTCGATTTCCGACTTCTGCTCCAGCACCAGCTGACGCATATCTTCATGAAGGTTGCGGGTGTTCTGTGAAGCAGGAAGTAGGAATGATTAGCCGGAAAATTAAAATCTGGGGGACTGGACGCAAAGTTAAAACTTCTTGTGCTAGGAAATTTTAAGTTCCCGCCAAGATCTTAAAAAGGCGAATCATCGGCTTAAATCTTTACTCGGAAAAAGGTGTAACCCAATGCTTGGGGGCTAGTGTTACCTGGCGCACGGCTTTGTGCTTCACGAAGAAAACGCGGAGGTTGTCCTCCAAGGTGGTCAGCTCCTGCTGCTCTGGATCCGGCTCCCCCCACACTTCATTCATTAAGTGTGTCATTTCCATGTGGCGCTGGTGTCGGGGAGTTCTATGAAGAACCGGAAACATGTGAGGATGCGTTGCGGGCGTACCATGGGCACCGCTCAACGTTAACTTTTCGGGGGCATCATTAGTCGGAGCTTCAGCCGAGGTTTTAGCAGGTCTTTGAGGAGCAGGTTGGGGAGAAGAAACGCCCTTGCTGGAATCCGCAGCTGATACTGGATCATCATCAATGTTGATGACGCTCTTGGGATCCGGAATGGCAGAGGAAGAAGGCTTTGGCGGAACTTCCACCTGAGGAGTAATAGGCATGGTAGCAGGAGAAGGTTTGGGCTTCGTCTTCTGCGGCTTGTTTCTGGCTACCTTGCTGCTTGAAAGAAAGAATGTGACTTAGCATATTTTGAAGATAGCTTGGAAAAGGTTTTTGCCGGAGATCAAGTTGTTACCTAGGCCTGGAGAAGAAATTCTCGATGAGGCCCTGTTTGCTGCCGCCGTTGTCAATTTCTTTGAGTCGGAGTTTCTCCTTCTCAAGCTTTTTGGTGGCCATGGCGCTAGGGACTTCGCGGGCACGTTTGGCCGTCGATCCGGAGGATGCGGCTCTTTTCCGCTTGGCAGGAGGAGCAGCTTCTGGAATTTCCGCTTCGGATGCGGCTTCCAGGTTCGACGAGCCAGTGTGCGGGGTCCGGGTTAGGGTCCCAGATCCTTCTCCTCGAGGGATTCGAGCTACATATACAAGTAAAAATCCTTAGACAAATTAGCAGGCATAAAAGAGGGAAGCAAATGGTTAGTCGGAACTTACCGCGGGCCCATCTCCATTCATGTATATGTCAAAATGACACACGTGAGAATGGACATCGCGCGGAATCTTGATCATTACCCGGAGCCGCTTGTCCAGGGCATCTGAAGAAAGATTGTCTTTGGTGGCGTGCATTGTGTCGTCGCGGCCACTGTAGAAGTACATCAAACGATCGCGGTGTTGAAGGGGTTGGATCCGCTTGGTAAACCAAGACATCGTCAGATCTTTCCCCGACAACCCGGATTCTATCAGCTTGCAGATCCGCCGCACCATCTTCACCATCTCTGGTGACTCGGAGTAGTGGGGGTTGATGGTCCAGGTGGAGGTCTCGGCGGCAGGACCATCCTTGAAAATTGGCAGCGTCTTGGGGCTGGCCGGAATTTCGACATCCTTCACATAAAAGAAACCCTAGACCAGTACCGCACGGATTCATGACGATCCGTGTGGGGGTAGATCCGGCCGGGGCAGATCTTGAAAGTAATGATCCCATAGTTGGCGAGCGAGGAGGTCTGAGGAACGGTTTCCTTCTTGATGGAGAAAAAATATTGAAAGAGGGCCAAATCTGGTTTTACCTGGAGATGACCCTCGCAGAGGGCGACGTGGTTGGTGATGGCGAGGATGCTGTTGGGCGAAATGTTGTGTGGCTGGAGCTTGTAAGCCTCGAGGATTTCCGAGAAGAAGTCGCTCGGAGGCAGAGAGAATCAGCGTTCCACCAACGCCTTCGTCAGTACCCATTCGCCGGCTTCAGGCGCCGGGCATGGAGCACCCAGAACCACTCTCCAGGATCCGGGGCGCAGGAATCCTTCCGCCTCCATGCTGCGGAGTTCGTCTTCGGTGGTCTGGCATGGCCACCACTGCCCCTTGACTTCGCCCTCGCGGGAGCGAGCCTTGGACTTCCTCGTCACTTCCTCCACCTTTTTCTCCATGCGCTCTTTTCCGGCAAGTTCTGCCAGATCAGCGCTGGAGCCCTCGATCTGTTTGCCAGATCCTTGAGCAGGATCCAGCCGGACTGGGGCCAGTGGGGGAGGAGCCGAAGCTAGCAGCGTAGCCGCGATGGGCTCCGACTGCTCGCAAGGCGGAGTAGAAGAAGACATCTGCAAATGGAAGAACTTGAATTTAAGACTTTAGCCGGAACCACGATAGCTCGTAGGTCATCCCTACCGACCCCGATGAAAGAACAAAAACTTGAGGCCGAAGAACTCACCGTAATGGATGCTGCGGTGGTCGGAGTCGCCGGCGGAGAGGTTTTTGCTGCGGTGGCTCGCCGGACTTAAAAACACTGATGAACTCAGTGTGGCGGTGCGAACTCCGGCAGACTCCGGCGCGGCGGAAGCAGGAGCTCGGAGGCGGCGCTCGAGTGAGAGGTAGAAAGGGGGAGAATGGGGTGAAATACGTGTGCGGTGTGGATATTTATAGGCGCGGGATGTGATTCGTGCTCCGCATCCTGTGGTCGGAATGCAAGCGTCGCACCGTTGGATGAGTGACACGTGTCAAAAACCCTAGCCGTAAAAATGGCTAAGGATCAAGTTACCGTTTGAATTACCCGGAAATGGCGCCAAGATTGGCGGAGCCGTTGGAACCTTTCGAGGATCCGGGTAACAGCTACAATTGTTAAGCAAACATCTATGCAGGGAAGTAACCCGGAGACTCATTGGAACAATGTGGTCGATGGATGAAGTCCCGCGGGATGAAAGAATTTTCCAGCATGCAAGCTGGAAAGAAGTTTCATGAAGTCAGAGTTCTTCAAGTTTCCCCAAGTTTCCGGGAAGCTTGCTAAAGGTTTTGATGATGCGAAGCAAGACGGAGAAAGAGGTGAAGCTCGGAGAACTCTGGGGGCTACTGTTGTGGGTATACTTCATGGGTGTACCATTGACAGTGGTTAGATCCGGCAAGCCCGGGTGGCCCACAGATGGTGATGGTGGCATATGGCCCATCGGGCGGCCCAGTTGCTGTTGATGAAGCCGGAGGAAGTCCAGCCCAGGAACATGGAGCCAGATCTAGCCAACCTAGCCTGGAAGCCGGATCCGGCCTGGCCCGTCAGGGGTAGCCGGATCCAGCATGGTGTATTAGGGGAAGCCGGATCCTTGACGTGCACGGCAATGTAAAGTTTCGTAGTTAGGCAAGATTATATTCCGGGTAGGACACTCCGTAGAAACCCTAGATCCTGGCGCCTTTATAAGCCAGATCCTGGGAGCCCTAAGGGCAGGACACAACTCATTGTAACGACGCGAAAGTGCCCAGATAATACCAGACAAGTAGCAGTAGGCCCTGCCTTCGAGCAGGTGTTCCGAAGCTGGGTAAATCGCGTACCACCGTCCCGAGTGCTCTCCGGCTAATGGCCCTGACTTCTTCCCCCCTCCGTGAGGATCCCTCCTCCGGGGTATTGTCGAATAGGCAACGACACCAATTCTGAAGACTGGAACAGAAATCAAGGCCGAGTTAGATGCTCTTCAGCCTAGCCCTGATGGGAATGGTTTCTTGGGATATGGGGAGACACACCAATGGACTCACACGCCATGATTATGGAAGCTCCCTTACTTTGAGTTTCTCGAGCTCCCGCATAACATTGATGTAATGCACACCGAGAAGAATATCAGTGAAGCCATTTGGAGCACCATTGTGGACACTGAGAAGATGAAGGATAACATAAAGGCTCGAATTGATCAAGAAAGGTGGTGCGATAGGCCATAGTTGAACATGCAGCCACCTCATGGTGCCAAAAACATGGACTAAGCCACACGCTCCATTCTGCCTCATAAAGGCCCAAAAAAGGGAGGTCTTCCAATGGCTGAAGGACTCCTTGTTTTTCCCTGATGGGTTCGCTGCCAACTGGATGAGGAGTGTGAACTTGGAAACGTTGCGAGTACAAGGACTCAAGAGTCATGACTACCACATATGGCTTGAGCGGATAATGCCGGTGATGATTCGAGGCTATGTCCCTGAGCAGACTTGGCGAGTGCTGTCGAGGTTGAGCTTTTTCTTCCGCCAGATTTGTGCTAGGGAGTTAGACACTAAAGTGATTGAGAAGCTGGATAAAGAGGCACCCGTGTTGCTTTGCGATCTAGAGAGGATCTTTCCTCCAGGGTTCTTTAATCCGATGCAACATATGATCTTGCACCTCGCGGAGGAATGCTTAAAGGGGGGGCCGAATTGGGGCCGTTGGCAGTTTCCGCCCGAGAGAGAAACACAAAAGCTTCGTGAAATGACAGGCAATAAATGCAAGATCGAAGCATCCATAGCCGAGGCAGTCCTTAACCTGGAGGTGGCAAACTTCACCACGAAGCACTATGATCCCAACATTCCCACAAAGCACAACCCGGTCCTCCGTTACAATGCCGCCAACAATGAAGAAGTACCCAAGCTTAGCATCTTCATAGGGCTTGGTGGCAAGTCAAGTGGCTCGAAGCCGTACAGAACGAACCTACATGAGCGGACCTTGATCCACTCGTATGTCTTGAACACCATGGTGGAAGTGAAGCCGTACATCAAGTAAGTGCTAACCATTTAGTTATTCACAAACATTCACGTCCTTGATCCGCTCGTATGTTCCTGGCTAACTCTTCCTCTTTTCATCGGTATAGACAATTCACGGCTATACATTGGAAGAATACCCACAGGGAGCCTACCCCGGAGGAATCCAAGGAAATTTTCGATAAGGGCGGCGGTTTCGGTTTCAGTAGCTGGTTCTGTGGTTTGGTACTATTCTATCCAACTTTGCTTGCACTTCCGACATTTATCGGTCATTTCTCGTTCTAAACTTCTCGTGCTAAACTTGTAGGCAAGAACTGACAAAGAGATGAAGTCAGAGCTAAGAAAAATTGCTAGGGGCTTTAAACATTCCGTCGACACGTTCAACTCCTATGACGTGAACGGGTATCGCTTCCAGACCCATAAATACACAACAAGCCGGCCCAACGCGAAGACAATAAATAGCGGGGTGGTATGTGAAGGTGATGATGGGCTCCATTACTATGGAAGAGTCGAGGGTATATACGAGCTGAATTACGGGTTTGACACAGGGCTAAATCCCGTCGTCTTCAAATGTCATTGGTTCGACCCACGTCGGGTGAGACGGGATCCTGAAATTGGGTTGGTCGAAGTTGAAAGAAGCTCTATTTATAAGGGAGAGGATGTGTACATTTTGGCTACCCAGGCCTTTCAAGTATTCTATCTCCCATACGCGTGCAAAAACCCGGCAAAACGTCTACATGGATGGGATGTTGTGATGACGGTACCTTCATGCAATAGGCCGCACATGCCAAACAAGGACGATTACCGCCGCGTAGACCACTCAACAAAGAATGTCGAGTTTTATCAGGAAGAAGGGCTCCCCGGCCATTTCACCATCGGCTTGCCGGCTGTCGATGACATGGTCGTAGACGATGAACAAGAAGATGCGGGCATGGATGAAGACAATGCAGAAGATGAAGCTGAGGATGTTTGTGCCCCTGAAGACCTGAGTTTGCACGAGGCGTTCAAAGTAGGGATGGACCTCGATGCAGATGGACCACCTCCAGGTTTCATTGATGATTATTGGTTCGCCGAGCCTGATGGCGATGACGAAACATGCGGTCCAATTACGGATGGTGACACAGGCTACTGATCTATGTAGTAGTAATTGTGAGGCTAGCCTATTTGTAATAACTCTGTGTAATAGTGATTCTCGAGCTAGGTTATTTGTAAGAACTCCGTGCTATGTTTGAGAGAACTCTATGCTAGCTATTTGTTGCTTCCACTAATGTTCATCTATTTGCATTATTTTTGCTTTCAGTAATATTCATCTACTTATTATATCTTTGTTGCTTTCACTAATATTCATCTTTTTTACATTGCGTACTAATAAACCACTCTCTTCATTTGTGTGTTGCAGGTGATTGAAACATGCCGCCAAAAAGGGGTCTTCGAAAGAAGCTCGCGGACTTGGTAGGTGGGAGTTCTTCGAGGCGGGCACCCCGAGCTCCTACCCCCCCTCCTAGCCCCCCTCCTAGCCCCCCTCGGAGGCGTGGATCACGTAGGAAGAATGCGACGCGGGCACTCACTCCTAGCCCCCCTCCTAGCCCTCCCGCAGCCGAGGATGATGATGAGGTGGAGCATGGGAGTGAGGAGGACGAGGAGCACGGGGGTCGGGAGGACGAGGAGCACGGGGGTTGGGAGGACGAGGAGCACGAGGAGGAGGGTGAGGGGGACGAGGAGGACCTCTCGGAGGATGAGGGGTTGGGGGACTTACTGTATGAGCCTGACCCAAGCGTAGCTTGGGAACCGCCGGAGGAGGAGCAGTACGTTGCCGCTGAGGAGAGGCTGCAACCACGTGATAGGAAACCGTATCAGCGTGGGAAGACACAGCTCTCCAAGCTAAGAACGTGGCCCTACAGCGATGTTGTTCTAGTGCCCGCTGGAAGGAGGTACATGCTACTTTTGGCATTTTGTTATCGCAATTTTATCATTATTGAAATTTTTATCACATACATACTGATGCTGTCGTTTCATTGTGCAGTTCGTTCAAGTACGGCGACCCGTCGAGGAAGCCGGCACGTGGCTACGCGAACATCCTTGGAGGCCTAATTAGAAAGTATTTCCCTGGGCTTGTCAATCTCCCTACTGGTGGCCGCGACGTAGCTTGGAGGTGGGCGCACTACAGCCTCGCGCCAGATCCTTATGGGAAGCACGCCAACATGCAGGAGGTAGTTTTACAGAAATTCTGGGTACGTGACTTTTGACTTCTTAGCATTCAAACACTCCTTGGTTGACAATAGTTGCACTAATGCCCCTTGTTTTACCTATGTGCGTGGTTGCAGAAATACTTCACGAGGGCTGAGAGTAAGGAACTTGCGTGCGATAATATCGTACACGAGATATGCAGGACGAGGGTGATTGGCATGCACTACGAGGCACCTGTTCAGTGCGTCTGCAACTGGCACGCCGACCGCAAAGTTTGGATGCACTACGAGGCACCTGTTCAGTGCGTCTGCAACTGGCACGCTTGAGACACGCTCATGGCACCGTGGCAGTACCTGCAGGTATTTGCATTTATGTGTTATTGATTTCTTTATCGCCATGTAGTTTATTTTACCATAATGGGTCTATCTTGTGTATGTAGAACCCTCCTCAGTATGTCGGCAAAGACAACTAGTGCTTTCTGGCGATGGTCATGTGGTGGACATGCCCCCAGTACCTCAAGAAGCACGAGGAGGGCAAGCAGAAGCGGGCAGAGATGCGAGGTGGATCGCATATCCAAGGCAGCATCCCCCTCTCTCTTCACATGCAGGCCGAGGTGAGCAAATGGTTCCTTCATTCTGTGATTTCACGTTATATATTGTTAACGCCGCAGGGGTGTCCCACTTCACTTAATTACATGTTCTCTTTTGCAGGAAGTCAGGACAGGAGCGAAGCCGAACGTATTTAGCTTGATTCGAAAGATGAAGACCAGGAAGACGCCCCATCCTGAGACGGGGTCCACGTGGGTCAACGAGCAAGCCGAGACCCAGTGTACGGCGTATGTCTCGAAGTTCAAGCAGAAGCACAGTGAGACCTCCCAGCCAGAGGCCGAGGACTTTGACGTTGAGGTTGCGGTGCTTGCGGGACAAGGCCTGAAGCATGGCCGCCTATGGCTTGGTGACGGGTGCGTCGACCTAGCGACTGTTCCGACTCTCCGCCAGATCCGTCGTGGTTGTCAGAGCGGCCAGCCTCAGGTAGAGTACCGGCCACGGGCTTTGGATCTAGCTGTCGAGCGGTTACGGGTATGTTCTTCCTCTACGTTTCTTTACATGCTTTCCATTGAAATGTTAATGACATAGCGGCAACACAACGTAGGCGGATATGGCAGCAAGGGAACAGGAGGCCCAGCAGCGGCAGGCGCAGCTGGAGCAGCAGCTTAGGGACTACCACCAGCAGCAGCAGCAGATGAGCTGGATGATGAGCCAAGCCGCTCTATCTTCTCCACCGGGGAGTCTTGCTACTCCTCCTGGCGCCTTCTTGTGGGTAAGTGGTTAACTCCATATCTCCACCAAATGTCCTTTCTCTTGTCTTATTGACTAATCATGACATCAGATGTAGGGGCCTTCGCAGATGATGCCGAACATGCCGCTCATCCAGCCACCGCCCACTCAGAACCCGGTGACACCTTTCACGGTCAACAACACGAACATCATCCGGAACCTGATCCCCGGTGAGTTCTCCTACACTTGTGCCCAACGTGCTTCTAGTTTGTAGAATGCCATGACACTTGTAAATTTAGCAATTCCATGCCACCATGTTCAATTCCATGTCAATATGCAAATGCTAATTCCATGTCAATATGTAAATGTAGCCATGCATGCTAAATGCATCTCATGTTTTTCCTTTTCACCTTGTAGGAGAAGGACAAGGCAATGAAGATGGTGACATGGGAAGCAATGGAGGAGGACAAGGTTGATGCCATATGGATTCTATGAACTTGTCGTCATGCTTTTCCTTGTCATTGTTGGATTATGCACTTGTCGTTGTTGGATTCTATGGATTCTATGCACTTGTTGGACTATGGACTTGTCGTCGTTGTAATGGACTTGTATGGACTCTATATGCACTTGTATGGACTCTATGCACTTGTATGGACTATATGCACTTGTTATATGTTGTTGAAGTGCTACATATATTGTTGTTATGCATATATATCATATATATTGAATTGTGTGCAGGGTACAAAGAAAAACAGCAAAAATCTGAAAAATACTGGTGCCTTTGCCGTGTGTATGCACACGGCAAAGGACATTTGGTCACTTTGCCGTGTGCACACACACGGCAAAGACGCCAGGTGGCGCGCATCTGTGCTCCTGGCACGCAGGAGGGTGTGCTGGAGGAGTCTTTGTCGTGCGTGTTGGCGAGTGGGCGCACGGCAAAGGCAGCTCCACGGCACAGGGCCGGCGCACGGCGAAGCGGTAGCGCACGGCAAAGGTACTCGGCGCACGGCAAAGCTGGCCTGCACGGCAAAGTTGTTTGGCGCACGGCAACGCTCGCGTGCACGGCAATGATTGAGGCGCACGACAAAGATAGAGGTGCACGGCAAAGGCTTTGTCGTGCAACATTGGTGAGCCGCACGGCAAAGAAATCGTTGTCGTCGACATCTGCCGTGCGATCTTTGCCGTGCGGCGTCGGACGGCAAAGGCTTTGCTGTGCAAATCGTTGCACGGCAAAGTGCTGTTTTCCCGTAGTGTATTATAGTAAGTGGAACATTTCAGAGTTGGAAAATATGGGATTTTTGTCATAGTCATTTACTGATCATTTTATTATTATTATTTTTCTGATTTTTTTGTAATGAGTAATTGAAGGAAAGAGTCCACTTTGCCCCCTCCCCCCCCCCCCCCACCCACCCCCACCCCCTAAACTATTGGCTTGGCTCACTTAACTCTCTAAACTATTTGAATTTGGAGCACTTTACCCCTCGGCCTGTTTTTGAGAGGCCAAAATCACATATCGAACTTTTGAAAAGAAAATATTCAGACAAGTAGGATGTAGGTTGATATGAACGTACGTATTTTTTTAATAAAAAAATTATTATCATTTCTGACCAATAAAATTTTGTTAAAATGCAATTTTTTCATATTATAAATGATAATATTTTTTGACCAAAATTTATGTAAGTATACCACACCACATATCCTACTTGTATGAATTCTTTCATATTTTTTTTAACTACTAGAAATGATTTGCCTTCTAGAAACCTGTCGGGGGTAAAGTGCTGTATGCTCTTGTTCGTATTTTTCTCTCTCCGAAGTATAAAACTCAAACATTGAATAGTCTGTGCGTGTATCGTGTGGTAGTTCATTCCAGCCAAAAAATTATGTTAGAAGAAGGCTGGTGTAATTCATGTGATCATTTTGCCTTCTACTGGCTGACACTACTAGGAAATAGGCTACGCTGGCGCACCAAATTTGCCTACCACCAGGGTACCATATAGAATTTCTTCCCTTTCTTGTATCGATCACGTCGCACAACGGATATTTGGTCTTGTCCGCGTGCTCGTTACGATACATGATGCAGTCGTTGATGCATGCGTGGTATTTTTTATGCGGTAAATCGAGAGGGCACGTGATTCTCTTGGCCTCATCTAGACTACCAGGACACGTGTTCCCGGCAGAAAGGCGATCTTTCCAGTATTTCAGTATGTCGTCAGCACTCGTATCGGTCCATCCGCGTTTTCCCTTCATCTGGAGAACATCGAGAGCTACTTTCAAGCGGGACTCCTCCGACCCGCGACCTGCGTCGTACATCGGAGTATTCGAGTCTATATCCAGTTGCTCCAGCTTTGATTTCCGTCTAGCGGTAGCTCCGCGGCCGGGGTCATACCTATTTTTTAGAAGCAGTTCTTGAAGATGAGGGTCCCGCACGACTGAAGTTAGCGGCACCTGCTCCGTGTCCGCATCTTCTACATTTTGTTCACCATCATAATGATCTGCAACATCATGTGCGCCAACCTCTTCATCGTCGTGAATGACATGATGCCCTTCTTCCCCATTTCTAGCTGTTGCCGCCGCCCCATTGACATCTGCATTATCACCTTCATCGCTCATCCAGTGAGTGTGGCTCTCCATGAAACCACTCATGAGCAGGTGCGCCTGCAATTTGCCCGACAAAGGGTCAAGCAATCTTCCTAGTTGGCATCTTCGACACGGACACAATATCTCTATGCGGTTATTTTGATACATCTCGGTGGTCGCGTGTTTCAGATATTTTGTCCCCTAGCTTTCCCTCATCTTGATGACCATTATCGTCTGCATGCCAAGTGAGATTTGATTAGAACTATCAATCGGTTTTCACGGAAACTTTCGGCATGACCTTGCTACAAAATAGAACCTACGAGGAGCGCCATGAATTTGCCGAAACGGAAACTTAACGAATAAACATTTCGACAAAACATTGGCAACTCATTTTTATTTCATTTCATCACATATAAAGTGCAATCGGATTCGCCAACTTCAAAGTTTCATACATATAAACAATTTCATCCACAAAATTGTTGATTAATCATCTATTAGGTTGATCAATATGTAGACGAGATCGAGGATCACCGAGACGTCTAGATCTAGATATTGGAGCGGTCAATGCGGGATAGATCAATATATAGAGATCTAGATCCACAAAGAGGTTGTGTGGTGCATGTAGTAGGGTGAGACTTGCTCAAATACATCAAATAATATTGGTTAAATTGGGGGTAGGAGAGGGGGAAATGAGTTGGGAAGTGAGGAGGCTCGGGTTTGAGTGGGGGAGGAGTGAGAACTGGGAGAGGGATGAGTGGGGAAAGGCAGAAAATATCTCCAGGTTACCGCCGACGCACCAACATAGCCGTGCGCCGATGGTAATATGAGCGCAGCAGCTATATTATGCCAGGCCAGGCCCACGAAATATCGCCGGCGCATGTGACAAAGGGTTAACCTTGTCAATGCCCATGACGACGGACTTGGGTTTCTAGGAAGGAGAACGCTGGCAAAACAACAGACCAGTCAGCCAAACGAGGCAGCCGACGAATATTATGATCAAGGGCAAATCGCCAAGATTTTATTATATAGAACTAGGGTTACAAGGTGTCTCGTCTGATTCAGTATGTCCCCTCTCGGTGGCTCCTCCCAGCCCTTATATAGCGGGCTAGGTCTCAGAGTCCACCTCGAGGTCGAGTTACATTATAAATCAGTTCACCCGGGATGGGCTTAACTTTCCTAACGTGAGATCTTCGGCTTCATCTGGATTTCTTCGTCGGCTTTCTTCTATTCCTTCCTGAGCTTTGTACCAGGGATAGCAACGTTCAGGACCCGATATGGTCTACCCATGTCAGTAGCCCCCAAGACTCTACCTTAGTCGCAAACTCAGGTCGAGTCTCAGAAACATCGACTTCTTCTTTCTTCACTTATGAAAGGGCGATATTTCATTTTTTCCTGCATAGACAGATATTTTGATCATAGGGATATTGGTAAACCAGCCTGATGCATCCGAACGGATCGGGAATCAGTTAATTGCCTGAACAAATGCGGGGAACCTACTTCAAACTCGCATCCCCGGACACGAATCCGGAAAACTGGCATGACTCAGCTTGGGCCGCGGAGGACTTATCGAGTTCTGAGTTCCAGCAAATGAAAGTTTTACCTGACGAGTCCGTCAGGATTTTTCATCACATCGACGACGATGCAGATATTTGTAGCAGAGCGTAGTCAGTGACGGTGCTAGGCCTCACAGGTCGGATCCCGATGGTATTACCTTCATGCTCTAGCATGGGATCTGGAGGCTCACGACGACGCGACCCATGCTTTTTATTTATTTATCAGATGCCAGATTTGGTTGTTACATTACCCAAAATTGTCGGGTTAAACTTCTTTTGAATGCATGCACTCCTGATGGGAGTAAAGGACGAATTAATGTTCATTAAGTATTTGCCACTTGAAAATGTATTCGAAGCTTTTGTTTCATCTTCTGATTGACTTGTACTCTTTACCTCCTCATTTTTCTATCGGGTGCGCATTCAGCACTCCCGATGGGAGTATCCCCCGAGGCTATAGTCGACTACTTGTAGTCGAGTATAGGCTCGAAGTGTCTTCATCCATTTTACGTAGTTGTAACATTTTAATCGGGTGCGCGTTCAGCGCTCCCGATGGGAGTAGCCCCGGAGGCTATGATCGAGTATGAGTACTCGGACATAGGCTCAGAGAATCCTTCATAGAAAAATAATTATAATGTAAATGAAAAATTTACTTGTGCTCTTGGATATTGTTAATTCTATCGGGTGCGCGTTCAGCGCTCCCGATGGGAGTTGCCCCCGTGGCTATGATCGAGTATGAGTAATCGAACATAGGCTCAAAGAAGCTTCATGAAAATTCTTTCCGCCAAGTACACGCTCAGCGTTTCCCGATGGGAGTAGTCTTTTAGGGTATTCACTTGATGATCTTTCTTGATTCTTTTGAATTTTGAATAAACCATGATGTCATTGCTGACGAGGATGGTGTGCTCGACTGCGTCCTAACGAGACGCTTGATATGACCAGTCATTTGTGGGCCCGTCTCATGATGAGGAACAGCAGCGTGTGCCACGTCGCTTGATTTGATGCCCACGACTGCACGAGAAACGAAACGACCGAAACGCGGCGCCGTAAATACCTCGTTTCCCACGACGAGTGGAGTTACTGCGGTAACTTCTGCTGCTTGACGGACACGTGGTGCCCTAGATCCACGCCATGCGAACCGTCCCTTGTAATCGGACGGTACTCGTTTCCCGTCCTTGACATATAAACAAAAGGTGCTCCGTTGCGGCGTCATTCCTCCCATTCACCTCCTTTGCATCTTCTTCCTCCTTGCGCCGCCGCCCTTGCTTCCTCTGTGTGATTCTTCCTTGCTTTTCTTCTCACCGCACCGCCACCACCGCCATGGGAAAACCAAAGGGATGGGGCACGAGCAGTAGTGCTGCGGCCACGAAGGAGAAACCCATTGGTTGGATGGCGTCGAGCTTCTCCAAGGCCAACCTGAACAAACTTCGTGCCGCCAGTCTCCTCACCACCGCCACGCGGGTGATGATGCCTGGCGAGGAGATTGTGCGGCGCCCTCAACTAGGTTACCGGGTAATGTTCTCCGCCTTCCTCTTCCGCGGCCTTTCTCTCCCGGTCCATGAATTTCTTTGTGGACTGCTCTTTATCTATGGTGTGCAACTTCATCAACTCACACCGAACTCTATTCTTCACATCGCGTGCTTTGTCACACTTTGTGAGTGCTTCCTTGGCGTCGATCCCCATTGGGTACTCTGGCGCCGCATATTCTGTATCCGGCGCAATATCTCTTGGACCACCGTCCATGTTGTTGGAGGCGCTATTATCTCGACAAAGAGCCGAACTGGCTACTTTGACCTTCGTATGCGCGATTCTGTCCAAGACTGGCGGAAGAAGTGGTTCTACGTCAAGGATGAGCCAGTTACGGGGCATTTGTATGGACTTGCCCCTCTAGATGCTGCCACTGAAGTGAAGAAGCTAAAGTCTTGGGACATCCCCCTGACTGCTGCTGAACTGGTGGAAATGGAGCTGATGATGCAGAAGATCCAGGCCCTCAAGTCGACGGTGGAAAAAGAGCTCTCGGGCCTCCAGCTCATGGCCCTCTTCATGCGGATGTGCGTCCATCCTCTGCAGGCCAGAGCACATCAAATGTGGAACTACGCGGGTTCAGCCAATGAAGAAGGTGGTTCGTCGGCTAACCAATCTGACGGCAGCCAATGAAGTACCCATCGCCTGCCGGGCTGATCACTCCGACAAGGATCATCCCCTGCCTCCGGTATGTTATGTCGACCTATTTCCTTGATTGTTTAATGCCACTTATTAGATCATTCTCCAACAGTTCTTTATATTCTTCAGGACGATCGCTTCATATCTTCTCTCCCACCACTTCCTGAGGGTGGTAACATTCCTGAGGCTACCATTGTTGCTGAAAGCGACGCAGCCGACACTGGTGCCACCCTAGAGGTTGACGATGATGATAAGGAGGATGCGCACTCAGAGGCGTCCCGCACCGAGGCTTCTCGTCCTTCTGCGACATCACACTGAGAAGAAATTACGAAGAAGCGGAAGAGGACAGAGACCGTCAATGTCTCCGAATCGTCTGGTGAATCAAGCCCTGCGCTTGTGAAACCATCATCCGCGGTTTCTCCCTCTGCTCATGATGAAGATCTTCTCGCTATAGCTCAAATGCTCAGCAAGTAAGTGTAGTTCTTTTATTATCTGATATGCTACCACTCTTATCCTTGATGTATGAATTATTCCTGCACTCCATGGTTGACATAGGGGCGAGGGGCTTAGTACAGAATTCCCTGCAACCAACGAGGACGTAGGTTTAGATGACTTTGTCGTTGCTAAGGTGACCGACCCACTGGCCACCACTGCTGAGTCGCCCAAACCCGATGATCTCGAAGGGAGCCCCCGAGCCCTGGCCAAGAAGAAGGACAAATCATTGGGTGCTCGCAAGAGCATCCAAATTTCTTCTGCTCCATCATCTCCTCATGGGGACCACGTAAGCTTTCGTGTCTACTCCACCTTTTTCTATCCATAGTTTTTTCCTGAATCTTCTGTTCTTTTTATTTGTTTGTGTAGCCTTACACACGAGACATGCTTGATGTGGCCACCCGTTTTATCGGGTTAGAGGCCGAAAATAAGCAACTTCTTTCGAAATACGAGTTTGAGCACTCTCGGGCGAACGTCCTGGCCGAAAACCTCAAAACTTCCGAGAAAGCACTCGAGAAGGCCAAAGCTTCGCTTGCAGCTGCCGATCAGCGCTTGGAGGACGAGAGATCTGCGCATGAAGCCCGTGACGGGGACATCCTCAAAAGACTCGAAGCTCTCAGCACTTCTCTTCTCACTAAGCACTTATGCTTTTCCTTCACTGCACATTCGACTCTTTGAAATACTGAATGTGATCAATTTTTATTTAGGGCGCACCGAGCATCCGAAAACACTACTTCATGAAGAAAACGTGGGCCCAACGCTAGATGCGCTTAGCCTGTTGGAGGGAAACAACATCTACGGTCGCAATGTGATCAACAACTGCCGCAAGGCTATTCTTCGACTGCACGGCCACGTCTTCCCAGCCGAGAAGCTAGCCCCTGGCTATGATCTCCTTGATCTCGTCAAGAACTACACAACTCATGTCGACCCGTTCATCAACTACCGCCAATCACAGCGGCAGTCTAGTGTGGAGGTGGCGATGGCAACGTTGATGGCGCACGGCGAGCCAGTAAACTGGAAGAACGTCAGCTCCTCGTACCCGAAGGATGCTGCTGGCAAGAAGAAATCACTTCAACCTTTTCTCGTGGAGGCTCATAAGTTCTCGGGTGCTTTTGTTGCCACGATGCAGCCGACGCCTGGGGCTTCGTCATCAGCTGCTGCTCCTCCTTCGACTGGCACCCCCGCACCCGAGGTGCCATAGATTGCCTCTGCTTTGTACATTTGTTTTCCTTTTACCTTGTAATGACTAGCCATATGTACGACGCTCCAGACTATTACTCATGTAATATAAGTGTCGTTGCCTTGAATGAGTATCTGTTGATTTTGCTTTCCTTCCCGATTCTTTTCAGAATTATTCCGTTGAACCATTTACTTCTTCTATCAACATCGGCTCTCGCAATCCCTTGTTAGCGCCAGAATATATTGATTCTTGAGTTGCTGCACTAGTACCCGAAGGACCTGATTCCTATCCTTCGGATGAACACACTATCCGCGTCCAAGAACTTCAGGCCAAGGTGTCATCTTTGAAGAAACAATTGTTGGTTGCTTTAGGGGAATCAAAGCATGCTTTTGACTGTCACAAGCGACTTCAAGATACGCTACTGGAGTTGACACGACTTGCTAATCGAGAAGAATATCTTCTTGATGTGGTCTTAAGGGCTAGTGATGACTTAAGATGTAAGTGACACAGAGCCCCCGAGCCCCCGAGTATTTTTATTCTATATACTGACATGACTTGTCCTTGTAGGTGTATAATTGAATCCAGAAGCTGAGAATACTCGTGTGGAAGAGCGAGTGCAGACCTTGATGGAGCTAGCGTCGACACACAACATCGGCTTCTGGTCCGATCGACGTCGAACCACCACAATTGTACTTCTTCAAGACCGATCATCTACGGTGAACGAGCAGTTGGAGTACTGTCGGTCTACCCTCGAGATGATCTACACCACCATGTTTCCTCGGAATCCTTTTATCCAAAGTTTTGATGCTCTGCTGCGGAAGTTCTCCCACGTAGAAGACATCCGACATTTCGTACGCATCCAACTTGTTGCGGGTGCGAAGTTTGCTCTCGCTTGGGTACTTGTTCATAACTCAAGGCTTGACTTGGACACCCTTTCTCGTGGTCTCCCATCTCGCCGGACCCGAGGGGTCCTTATGTGAACCAACTCTTCGAATTATTCGGAAACTTTTAGAAGCAAATAGTGAATACCTCTCCAGCTTTCGCTATGCCGATAGTGATGATGTAGAAGCTGCAGGGGTTCGTAGCATAGAAAACAAAAAAAATCTACCGCAAGAACGAATAAAACCAAGATCCAATCTAGGAAAGGGCCAAGATCTAATCTACTAGATCTATGCAACGAGATAGATGAGAAACGTATCCTCGAAGATCCAAAGTGGTAACGAGATCAGATATCGTGGATGATGTAGTCGTACTCTTGCCGAACTCAAGTTCGAGATGAAGTCCTTCCAGTGCTGCAAGCGGGCAACACTTCCGTACTCGGTCACACGTACGGTGTCGATGAAGACGTCCTCTCCTCGTTCCAGCGGGCAGTGGATGTAGTAGATTCTTCTCGGAATCCCAACAGCACGATGGCGTGGTGGTGGTGGTGGAGAAGAATTCATGCAGGGCTTCGCTAAGCCAGCGCAGGAGTAAGGACTGAGAGAGGATGGCGGCTAGGGTTTCAAGGGGAAGGAGTAATGTGCAGCACCCTTGCTCCCTCCCCTGTTTTTTTATAGGGGAGGGTGCGGCCATGGGCTGCCTTGGCCCCTTCTTTACCTCCTTGGGCCGGCCCACAAAGAGAGGAAACTTGACCCCCAAGTTTGGGAAACTTGCCCCTCAAGTTTGGCTGGCTGGGGCTTTTAGGGCATACTGCACCTAGCCCATTAAGGCTAGGAAGCACCCCTTCGGCCCATGTGGCCCCTGCCGGGGTGGTAAGCCCACCGACGACTCTCTTGGACCTTCTAGAAGCTCCAGTCAAAATACCGAAACTTCTCCCAAACCCCGGAAAGTGACTTTCCTTATATGAATCTTATTCTCCGGACCTCCTCGTGATGTCATGGATCCAATCCGAGACTCCGAACAACATTCGGTCTCTATCTCATATTCCATATCTACTTAAACAACATCAAATCTTAAATGTGTCACCCTACGGTTTGTGAATGATGCAGACATGATCGAGACTCCTCTCCGATCAATAACCATCAGCAGGACCTGGAGATCCGTAATGGCTCCTACATATTCAACGATGAATTTATGATCGAAAGAACCATAAGCAATAGTTACTAATTCCCTATGTCGCGCGATATTTTACTTATCCGAGATTTGATCGTCGGTATCTCTATACCTAGTTCAATCTCGTTACTGATAAGTACTATTTTCTCGTTCCGTGACATGACATCCCTTGTGACCTTGTCACATGCTTGCAAGCTAATTGAATGTCATTTGACCAAGAGGGCCCAGAGTATATCTATACGTCATTTGGATGGACAAATCCCACTCTTGATCCATGAGCTTCAACTCTCACTTTCAGAGTACCCAATGCCACCTTTATAACCACCTAGTTATGAAAAGTGGCGTCTGATGTCATCAAAGTATTCTTCCGGTGTTAGTGATTAACATGATCTCATGGTCGAAGGATTTAAGTTACTATGTACTTCAGAGCTACAACAAAATGAACTTAATGACTTGATCTAATTGCTATGCTTGCTATGGGTGTGTGTCCTTCATATCATTCTCATAATGATATGATGTTTTTATTAACAACATCCAATGTTCATGATCAGTAAAACTTGATCATCAATTAATCTACAAGCTAGTTAAACAAGAGGCTTACTAGGGACTCTGGTTTGTTTACAAAACACACATGTATCAATGTTTTCAATTAATACAATTATAGCATGGAATGTAAACTTTTATTATAAACACAAAGATATTGTAATAACTACTTTATTATTGCCTCTCGGGCGTATCTCCAACAGTCTCCCACTTGCACTAGAGTCAATAATCTAGATTACATGGTAATGTACCTAACACCCATGGCTTTCTGGTGTTGGTCATGTTTTGCTCTAGGGAGAGGTTTAGTCAATGTATCGGCCATATTTAGATCTATGTGTACTTTGGAAATCTCTATGCCCCATCTTGGACATACTCGCGAATAGAATGAAAGCGGAGCTTGATATGATTCATTTTCTTGTGTGACCTTGGCTCCTGGGCACTGGCTATGGCACCCATGTTATCACAGTAGATGACCACCAAGGCGCTCGAAGATGATCTGGACGTACTCGACGAAGCTCACGATGTGGCACTTGCCCGAGCAACGGCCTATCAGCAGAACCTACAAAACTACCACAGTCCTCGACTACGACCTCGATCGTTTGCGGTCGGAGACCTAGTCCTTCGACTGAAGCAAGAAAAGTATCGAAAGCTCGAGTCTCCTTGGCTCGGGTCCTACATCATAATAGAAGTCATCCCTGGAAGAGCGTATCGGATCAAGGACAAGAAGACGGGTCAGATGGAGCCAAACCTGTGGAACATCCAACATCTACATAGCATTTACGCTTAAGTATTTAGCTTTCGTATTCAAGAATAAGGCCTATGGCCAGGCTCCTTAGCCGAACAATTGAGAATTCTCATAATTAAGGCTTTTTAGCCATAGTATCGAGTTCGTCGACCAATGGGCCTTCGGTTGTGTCCAACCGATCATACTGTACCTCCGTATTTCGGCGTTAATAAATATAAGTTCCCTGATACTGTTGTTCTTTATATTGCCTTTTCACCCGATACTCGAGGGCTGCGATTCTATGTTCTTTAAAAATACACCCGAATAATCGAGGGTTGCATTGAGCATCCACGTCAAAACGACAAACACTTTTTAAAACCATATTGGCCCGAGTAGTAAACATCGATTGGAGCAAAAAACATCGATCTAAAAAGACGAAAAGGCCTCACGCATCGATGAAAAATTTCATGAAACAAATTATGTTCGTACAGTTACATTATACATTATAAATACACGACTACGGAACTGTGCTATTTTACAAAGTTAGCAACTGCGCAGGAGCTTCTACGTCATCAACATCAGCATAACGAAAACTGGTGAAATATTCACCATCTGCCTCCAATAGCTTCCGAACGATTCGCAGAGCTGGTTCACGAGTTCTCTCGTAGAAGCAGTCCATACGAGGGCCCCTCGGATCCCGGCGAGATGGAAGACCTCGAGAAAAGGCATCCAAGTCAAGCCGCGGCTGATGAATGAGCACCCAGGCAAGAGCAAATTTCGAACCCGCAACAAGTTGGATCCAAGCCTTCAAATGTAGCATTCCGAGGAAACATGGTGCTTTAGATTATCTCGAGAGCACACCGACATTATTCTAATTAGACGTTCACCGCTGATGCTCGGTCATGCAGTAACACCATGGTGGTGGTCCTGCGCTGATCAAACCAAAAGTTGACGTTGTGCGCCATCGCAAAGTCCGTCAAGGTCCGCACTCGATTTTCCACGCGACGATTTTCTGCGTCATGATCCAAGCATACGCCTGCAAGGATAAGTCATGTCAAGCAAACATCGTGCAAAAATACTCGGGGGCTCTGTGTCACTTACATGCCAAGTCATCACTCGACCTCGATACCAGATCAAGCAGATATTCTTCTCGATCGGCAAACCGTGTCGACTCCCTCAATGCATCCTGTAGTTGCTTATAACAGTCGACAAGATGCTTCGACTTCCCTAGAGCAACTAGAAGCTGCTTCTTCAAAGATGACAGCTCGTCCTGAAGGTCTTTGACTCGCAAATTTTGCTCACTCGAAACAAAAGAATCTGGTGCCTCAGGTGGGGGTGCAGTGACCCTAGAATCAAGGCACACTTCTGGCGTTAACTGGGGATTACGAAACCCAAGGTCGATAGACGAGGTAAAGGGATCAACAGAAAAACTCTTAAAAGAATCGAGAAATAAGCAAGTCAATAGGAGACCCATTTGGATGCATAGCAGCACGACAAGGATAGTTATATATTACATAAACAAAATTCGGGAGCGCCGTACATACGGCCATAATCATTACAACATAGAAATAAAAAACCTAGGAGTCAAAAAGCAATCTACTGCACCTTGGGTCCGGGGGTGCCAGTGGAAGGAGCAGCAGCAGATGATGAAGCTCCCGGCGTCGGCTGCATCATGGCGACAAAAGCACCCGACTACTTCTGAGCTTCGACGAGAAAAGGCTGCAGCAGCTTCTTCTTACTAGTAGCATCCTTTGGGTACGAGGAGCTAACCTTCTTTCAAACCACCGACTCGCCGTGGGACATCAAAGTCGCCATCGCCACCTCCACACTAGACTGCCGCTGTGATTGGCGATAGTTAATGAACAGGTCGACGGGAGCTGTAAACTTCCTGACAAGCTCAAGGAGATCATAACCGGGGACTAGCCTTTAGGTTGGGAAGACGTGGCCGTGCAGCCGAACAATGGACTTGCGGCAGTTGTTGATCACATTGCGACCGTTGACGCAGTTCCCCTCCAACAGGATGAGAGCGTCGAGGGTCGGGTGAACCTTTTCTTCGTCAGGCAACGTCGTTGGATGTTCAGTTCGCTCTGAGTAAAAGTTGACCATATTCAAAATATAAGGAAGGAGTCGAAAGCACAATCAAGGAAAAGCAAAGGTGCTTACTAAGAAGAGAAGTGTTGAGAGCCTCGAGTCTCTTGCGGATGTTGATACCTTCGATCCGGATTACAGATTGTAGTATGGTAAGCTTTTTCCCTAGAAGACCTAAGTTTAATCGAACCTTGGGAAGCACTGCTAAATGGTGTGAAGGAAACGTCTACAAGACTTGCTAGTGTACTTTATCTTCAATTTACCGGACCTATCTAGTTTACTTTTAAGGGGGTTGTGTTCAATGATGGAAATAGGCCAGGGTTAAGGTTTCACCTGCAGCTATGCATACATATATAAATAAAGCTCATATGTGTAACAAATAAAATAGAGATAAGAGATTTGTGAGTAGCACATCCGTAAATACTCTTGCCCCTAAAGCCAGAGGTGACAAGAGCCTAGTAGTCCAACCATTGTCCTCACAGCCGCAAACAACAACAATTTTTAAGTAAATACAGACCAAAGCCTTAAGCTATATGATTGTGCTAAGGAACTAAAACAAAAAAATGAAAAAGGAAATACATAAACGAGAATGGCGACAAAGTAAGGAACTAAAACAAAACAAATGAAAAAGGAAAACGAACTAAGACGAAAAAGCAAAGTGTTGGAACAAACCAACACGAGTGTTTCAAGGCTCTCTCAAAGAGCTGGAGTACAAATTATTCAACACAAATATAAATGCTTGAGGAACACATCCCCAAGCTTAGGCTTTTGCAAGCCCTCTTGGTGAGCTCATTGTGGTGGAGGATAATTCCCATCGTTCCATTGGCTGTTCCAATGAGTGAACTGGGAATTGAGTTCGGTGGTGTGGTCTCGAAGGTTGATGGCGAGGTTGCTCAGGTTCTCAATGCTTCCTTCGAGCGCGTACATGTCCTGGTAGATGGTGAAGTCATGGAGTGGCTGCTGCTCCTGTTCCGGTCCTTGAGGTTCTTGTTCAACCTCCTCTTCTTCCTCAGGTTCATCTTGTTGTGGGGGTAGATTCGCCTCAACCTGCGCATCATAATGCAAACGCCTTTCCTCGAGAGAGAATAGACCATTAGGCAGAGGGGCAGCGATCAAGTGATCAGCTCCCGGTATATTGAAGTAATATCTACCTTCTATTTTTCTAACCATACCAGATGCATTCAGAGTAGTAAAACCAAGGTGGCGACGGCCTTCCAATGCTCGTAAATTACTTACATTGATATTAAGCCTTCTTGCCAAGACAGTGACGACTCCACCTCCGCATATGGGGCCCCGAGCTTCGAGTGCTTGGTGGTTCAAGTAGAAAACAAGAATGGCGCCCAAGTTTGGGCGAATGTTGCTTTCTGGGAACACAACCTTTGCGAGGATCATCATGTCCTCTTCATTGAGTTTTGTGAAATCACCTCGTGCCTGCAAGGTGTTAGCAATAACATAGTACAAATAGCGAATAGCAGGGCACTCAATAGAATTTCCTTGAGGGAGTGTGCTAGGTATTCTCATCCTAGAAAAATACATACTAGGTGAGGGGTTCAAAGTAAAGCATGCATAGCGGTTTGCGGTGGCACTGTTCTCAAAGCTAAAGTGGTTGCACCATTCATCTAAAGTCAAATTATACTCACGGTTCATCAAACGGAAGGATATCAGGTCGATTCCAGGTATATTCTCCTCAGAGTTGTAGTAACGGTTCACAATATGCTTCAGGGTGCAGAGGAACTTGAGTGTCAAGCGGCGATAGGTGGCAGCCTCCTAAAAAGAAAAGTCAAGCAAACCAACATTGTTGCAAAGAGTATTAAAATCATTGCGTAGGCCTAGTTGGTTCAGAATATGAGGGCATGCCCATTTGGTCGACTTGATCTCGCGGTCCTTGAGACGGTTGAAACGGTTGAGATGACGGCAGTCTTCGAACTCGATACCGAGTGAAGCGGGTGTGTCTTCAACCAGTAGTGCAACCTGTGCAACCACAGCGCGCGAGCGGCTCCTTGTGTTTATCTAAAAAGATTAATTAATGGTTTAGTACCTTAAGCACATTTTAAAAAATTTAACGAGAATAAAAATCTGATCCGATAGAAATAGACATATGGTTATCCTCTACACATCTTATAAAAGAATCTCCTCTAAAATTGCAATCTAGCATGCTCATTATGATGATGAAGTTCATAATATGATCTAAGTCTAGATTGATAATGGCAAAAGCTAGAGCATGCATTCGCGGATAAAAAGTTGGGGATCGGAGGAGAAACGCACCATACTTCGAATGAGTGCGAGGAATCGAATAGAAAACGAATGAAATTGAAGATCCAATGGAGTAGGTTTTGAGTTTGGAGGAGGAAGAGAGAGAGAGAATATGAAAATTTGGATTGCTTACCTCTTCCCTGCGTGTTTAAGTCATCCGACGCGTGGTACGGGCGCATCCCGCCCATACTAAGTGCAGCCGCCTTAGAACTAAGGCGGTTGACGTGGTACGGCTGGGCGGTACGGCCATATCACCCCGTACTGACGGTCGTTAAACTTACAGTATATTTCCCGAAGAATTGATGTGTTCGTCGTCGAAGCGGTACGGGCGCATGGTACGGTCTGGTCCGCCCGTACCGATGGTCGGTAAACTTTCGGATGGTTTCGACAAAATCTTCAATTTTTCATTCTCGAAGTCGTGTATGCGGTACAGGCGCGTGGTACGGTCTGGTCCGACCGTACCGATGGTCGGTAAACTTTCAGATGGTTTTAGCGAAACTTTGAAGTTCCATCATCGAAGTGGTACGGACGCACGATACGGTCTCATCTGCCCGTACCTATGGTCGTTAAACTTCCAGTAACCTGCGAACATCAAAAATTTCTGTGCAACCTTCTTGTGCCCTTGTGCATCAACATTAGCTCGAAAATGGCTAAGGAAAAACAACAGTATATATAAAGAATGCGCAACCGTTAGCATATAAAATCAAAAAGGCATTGTTGTTTATCTTCTTCTCCTCTTTTCCAATGGATCTCATGAACATTCTTTGTTAAAAACAAAAACAAACGAAACAAAAAAATAAAACTAAACATTAAACTAAACAAGAATTTAGAAGGAAAACTTATTGAACATGGGTTGCCTCCCGTGAAGCGCTTCTAGTTAAGGTCAATTAGCTTGACCAAGATGGTGATCACTTAAGAGTTGGAAGTGGAAGACCCACTCCAAAATAATTGGCTTTCAAAGTAATGATCCCATCATCATAATTTTTGGCCTTCTTCTTTCTAGGGAAGTGTACGACAAATGGATCTTTGGATGGTAGTCCTCACATTCCCTTCATGCAAATTGATCAGAGCTTTAATAGTTCTAAGAAATGGTCTTCCTAGGATTATAGGAGCTATAGAATCTCCAGGCATGTCCACAATAATAAGATCAATAAGAGCAGGACATCCTTTAATCTCTACTACAATATTATCTTTTATGCCTACAACTTGTCTATAGGTTGAATCAGCTAAGTGCAGTCTTAGCTCAGTTGTTCTAAATGGCCCCATTCCTAACTTATCAAATAAGGTCTTTGAAATTGTGGAGACGCTTGCACCAAGATCACAAAGTGCAGCCACCTCGTTTGTTCCAAAATGAATTTTAATAGTGGGCTCAAATATATCATCAAGCTCTGCTAGTGGTAGGTGATCTTCCCACGAGCCTCCGAAGTCTAGAGCGCAAGCTCTTAACATGTCTTCTAGAATTTGATTTGTTCTCTCGGTCTGACCTCCGGTTTGTTGATGATATGCCGTACTGAAATCCAACTTGGATCCTAATGCCTCCTGTAGTTGTTTCCAAAATGTCGAGGTAAATATTGAACCTCTATGTGAGACTATCTTCTTTGGAACTCCATGTTTGCTAACTATCTCTTTGACATAGATATCCACAAGGTTTTCTAAGGTGTCCTTCTGGTTAATAGCTAAGAAATGTGCACTCTTGGTGAGTCTATCAATTATCACCCATATCATATCCTTCCTTTTACTGGTCATTGGTAAACCGGTAACGAAATCCATTCCAATCTCATCCCATTTCCATTCTCGAATATCCAAAGGTTTGAGTAGTCCGGCAGGACTCTGATGTTCTGCCTTCACCCTTTGGCATGTATGACATTTCGAGACATACTTTGCGATCTCCCTTTTCATGTTATTCCACCAGAACATCTCTTTAAGATCCATGTACATCTTGGTACTTCCCGGGTATATGGAATAGGGTGTCTCATGAGCTTCCATGAGTATTATAGCTTTGATCTCCGAATCATCGGGTACACATATCCTCTTCTGAAAATATAAGGAATCAAAATCTCCAACATGAAATTCAGTTGGTTTCCCCTCTGATATTCTCTTAATTTCTTCCTGGATGAATGGATCATCCACTTGTTTCCGAATGATCTCATACTTCAAATCGGAATACATCTCATCCATGACCCTCATGGTTGCAATACTTTCTACAGTTTCCCCTTGGATTAACAAGATTTGAGCTTGTTCTAACTCTTTCCTGAGCTCCTTTGGAATCTCCCATTCCGTAGGTTGATTCTCTGTACTGTTCCTACTCAAGGCATCTGCTACCACATTGGCCTTGCCTGGTGTGTAGTTAATAGTTAACTCATAATCCTTGATTAATTCCAACCATCTCTTCTGCCTCATGTTTAACTCATTCTGAGTAAAGAAATATTTCAGACTTTTATGATCGGTGTATAACTCACACTTGGATCCATAGAGAAATTTTCTCCAACTCTTCAAAGCATAAACTACTGCTGCTAACTCCAAATCATGTACTGGATAGTTAAGTTCATGTGGTTTCAGTTGTCTGGATCCATATGCTATGACCTTACGATCCTGCATAAGAACACATCCAAGTCCATTCTTGGAAGCGTCACAGTAAACTGTGTAATCCTTGCCTGGTTCTGGAACTGCTAAGACTGGTGATGTGGTTAGTTTCTCCTTGAGGTTCTAGAGACTAGCTTCACACTCATCAGACCATACAAATGGAGTGTTTTTCTTCAATAACTTGGTCATTGGTCCTGCAATCTTAGAGAATCCTTCAATGAATCTTCGATAGTATGCTGCCATACCAAGGAATCCTCTGATTTCCTTAGCATTCTTAGGTGCTTTCCATTCTACTACTGATTGAACCTTGTTTGGGTTAACTGCTATTCCATCCTTACTTATAACATGTCCAAGAAATTCCACACTGTCCAACCAAAACTTGCACTTGCTAAACTTAGCATAGAGCTGATGTTCTCTTAATATCTGCAAAACTATCTTCAAATGCTTCGCATGTTCCTCTTTGTCCTTGGAATATATCGGAATATCATCGATGAAGACTATCACGAATTTGTCCAAGTACTTCATGAAGATCTTGTTCATCAGATTCATGAAAATTGCTGGTGCATTGGTCAATCCAAATGGTACAACCAAGTACTCATGGTGTCCATATCTAGAAACAAAGGTTGTTTTAGGAACATCTTCTTTCTTGATTTTAATTTGATGGTACCTTGATCTTAGATCTATCTTTGAAAAGACTCCTGCCCCTTGAACTTGGTCAAACAAGTCTTGGATTCTAGGTAATGGATACTTGTTCTTGATGGTCACATTATTAAGGTTTCTATAATCTCCGCACATCCTCTTTCCTCCATCTCTTTTATCCACAAATATAACGGGAGTTCCCTAGGGTGATACACTTTCTTGAATAAATCCTTTTTGTTCCAGCTCATCTATCTGTGCTTTTAGTTCCAGTAATTCCTTCGGACCCATCTTATATGGTGGTTGAGCGATTGGTGTTGTGCCTGGAATCAGATCTATGGTGAACTCTATCTACCTATCCGGTGGCATTCCCGGTAATTCCTTAGGAAACACATCTAGAAACTCATTTACCACGGGAATATCTTCCATTTTCACCTCTTTCAAGCTGTTTAACTCCAAACCTATCTCCAACTAAGTGTACTTATCTCCTTGGAATACTATTTGTCCACCCACAGAGTTGCGAAGTGCTACTATTTTCTCTCCACAGTTGATCACTGCGCCATTCTCTGTTAACCAATCCATCCCTAAAATGACTGATATGTCTTTCATAGGGATGATCAAAAGATCCGCGGAATACACGCAGTCACAGGTTGTAAGAACCTGTGCCTCCTTCACATGGGTTACTAAGATCGTTCCCCCCGCAGATAAAACAGTTATGGGGTACTCTAACTTTGAGCATTTAATTCCATATTGATCAACAAACTGTTGTGCAAAGAATAAAGTAGTTGCTCCAGTATCAAATAAGACTTTGTCGGGATGAGTAAGGATGCTGAGCGTACCTAAGACCGCTTGATCCGATTCTCTGGCTTGCTCCAAAGTAGTGAAGTTCAGCTTTCCATACGGCTTGCCCCGGTTGTTGTTGCGGTTGTTGAAATTGTTCCCACCTCCAGCTCGTCCTCCTCCAGAATTCTGCCCACTCCACGCCGCCTTATTCGGACAATCGGGTTTCATGTGTCCTTCTTGCCCACAACCATAACCTATGATTCTGGGTTTCTGACATTCCTTCTGCACATGTCCTCTTTGTCCACAGTTGTGGCAGATGATTTGACTCTTTGGATTTGGACTACCACGATTGAACTGATTCCCAGCAGGTCAAATTCGGGGTTTGAAACTGAGGTTGGGGTTTGGTTTGGTAACTGGGTACTTCCTTGGCTCGATACGAGCCCTCTTCCTTCTCTCCTCCTGAACTTGTTTGTAGTCATCCTCAAAGGTGATTGCTGCATCAATTAATTCTTGAAACTCTGCAGTCCTTGCTAACCGTAATTACATCTTCATGTAAGGATTCATACCCTTCATGAACCTTTTCTTCCTCTTCTCATCTGAATTCACTTCCTCTGGTGCATACCTGGATAGACTGTTAAACTCATGAACATATTTCATGATTGGTGAGTTGTTCTGTTGAAGCTCGTCAAATTCTCTCTTCTTTAACTCCACCACACTTTCCGGAACATGAGCATCCCGGAACTTCTTCTTAAACTCCTCCCAAGTGAAAACCTTCTCAGGTGGATGTACAGTTATGACATTCTCCCACTATGATGCAGTTGGTCCTGATAATAGGTACGTGGCATACCTGATCTTTTCTTCATCATTGCATCCAACAGTCCTTAGCTTCCTCTCTGTATTAGTTAACCAGTCTTCTGCATCCATGGGTTCGGGGGCTGATGCGAAAGGTAAGGGTCTGGCATTCTGAAAGTCGGACAGAGTCACTCCTCTACCTTCAGTGCCTCTGTCATTGAGAACCTGAGCAAAGAAGTCTTGCATGTTCTTGTTTTGGCCCTCCTGATACCTCCTTCGGTCTTCTTCCATAGCTCTCATGTATTGCTGGAAGTCTGGATGCATCATAGGATGTGGTGGTTGTGGCATATTTTCATCTCTGGCTGCTGCGTCAGCTTCCTCTTTCTCTTTGGCCTCAGGCTCCCTCCGAGCTTCTTCACTTTCAACTAACGCCATCTCCCCATAGTCCTGTAACAAAGAGCGATACTCATAATTACGCCATGCAAATGTTTTCTGAGCTCAACTCAATGCCCAGAACTAGTCACACAATGAAATCAAGAAGCAAATCCAGAACAAACATATATCATGTATATACACTGTATATAACATAACATTACAACCAGTATTTTACATGTGGTATGTATAACCACTTATTACGGCTTTAAGCCCAAGCCAACGGAAGTTCAAAATACGACCTAGTACAATACCTAATATATTACGTTATACCAGTCGAAGATACTACTCGTCGTCGTCATTGGTCTCTGTGTACATTCCGGGAGTCCACCCGGTGCAACGGTTCGTCTTCCGAACGCTGTCCGGAACATAGGTTCTTCAAGTTGGAATATAATCTGAATCGGACGAAATGCCGAGACAGAGGTCTGTCATCCCAAAGTTACAGGAAAGTGATGCATATGAGTCCTCAGTAGGTTACACCACTTCTTCCTCCGCCGCATGCCCTGCGAACCATGGAGGATTCCTCTCAACTTGTCCCCTCATCTTCATCTTCTTCTTCTTCTTCTTCTTCACTCCCGAACTCTCTCCTGTCTCAAAGTGAGACTTGATCGGGCTCTCCATCTCCGAATCAATGACAATTGGGTTCACCTCCCTTTCCCCAAGTCCATAATGATGGGTTCGATACTGATTCATAGCGCCTCCTTCTTCCTCCGTGTCACACGGAATTGGTTCACTCTCATTTCCGAAAGGTTCTCCGAAGCGCCAACCAGTCGAATTCTCGATTGGGGACTCCGGATAAGATGGGTTCCATGAATCGTCTCCAACATACCCTGTGTCAAATGAGTTCGACACATAGGGATAATGTGGAACATAGTTTGGTGTAGGAGGAACTGGTTTAGGTACCTGGTCACTTAGGTCTATAAAGCTCCAAGTGGTGAAATATGGTGTTGGGTGCTGGCTTTGTTCTCCGAGTTTCTTCATTTTGTTCTGGACTTTTTCAGGGTCCGTGAACTCCTCTAACATGTGTGTCACCTCTCCAACAATCTTGTTGTGAAGTAGGTATAGTGTAGTCAACGTGGACTTGCAGCTGTCCATGTGTTGTGCTGCCACTTCTGGGTGTTTCTGGGCCATCATCAAGTGGTTTAGAGTGGCGTCCTCACCTTCCTCAGCATGTGGAATGTGAGAATACTCGGTGCACAGAAAATCTTTGGTCTTATGCTCTCTAAGCTCCGTGATTGCCTGAAAAATCGCCATATGATACGCCGTACTGAGGGTTTTAGCTTCTCCGTAAGGCATAACTAGGCTCATTCCTAGTTTTTCAGGTAATTTCACTCCCACTCTGCACTTGGCCACTACTTCTCCATCGTAGTATATGGATTTCCTGACAGGAATCCGGTTTCACACCCAAGTTTAGACAACATCCCACGCAGGAGATCTGTCAGGTTCCCCTCATAATCACCAAGCCAGGTTGAACTGGTCTTGACCGTCCTCTTCGGATAAGTATTCGCCATTCTGGCTGTATACATGAGTAAAATATTATTAGTAATGATATATCATAATAGTCATAATAAAGAATTATCGCACTAAAATATATGACAATGTTATCCTCAAGTGAATAAACATCATATTTCTAGAGAATTCTTTACTATTCCTACTTGACTCCTATAGGTTTGTTCCCTTTACTAGGTTTTTCCAACCTAGGGTTGCAACATTTGCTCTAATACCAGCTGCGGTGACCCAGCATACCACTGCATTTTGTAGTATACAAGTCGTTGATATGATACTTATGAAGGGGCTTCTTCACAAGAATTACATCCCTCACAGTGGTACAACAGAAACATTGCAGGTCATAAACATCACATCTTATTATTACAAACCACATGTTCACAAACATCTCGGTATTCTCACAGGTCCGATGAGAACACCACTAATACTTAACTTGTTCTTGGTACTATTACAACTCCCAACTACTAAGATAGACATCATGAGAGCTCAACAACTTATTTAGATAAGCCACTACGTTGCTCGGCTCAACTATGCCTACCGCATGACACTACTCCTCCGCCTCCACTTCATCGGTGCCGTAGACTATCCCATAATCCACTCCTTCGACACCTCCGGACAAGTCTGGCTCCTCGTAGACCAAGTCATATTCGCCTTCCGGTGCTCCGGTGCAGGCCTCCTCTTCGATCTCACAGTCTAGCAAGGGTTTAGAAGGAAAGTGAGTACAGGGGTACTCAACAAGTTCAAAAGAAAAGGTGTTTGATGCACTAGCTACGACCAAATGGGTCTCGTCTTGGTGGCATGGCCTGCATCTCGATCGACGGCGACGGCTTGGAGCGCGCGCGCGGCTTCTCTCTGTGCGATTTGGTACCGAGATTTGGTGCTGCGTGGCTAAGGGAACAAGGCGGAAGACCTTTGGTACCGGTTGGATCCACCAACCGGTACGAAAGACCTTTCGTACCGGTTGGTGAAGCCAACCGGTACCAAAGGTATTTTTTTGTTTTCTTTTTCTTTTCTTTTACTATTTCTTTTCTATTTCTTTTTTCTTTTCTGTTTCTTTTTTCTTTTCTGTTTCTTTTTCTTTTCTTTTTCTTTTTCTTTTATGTTTCTTCTCTTTTCTATTTCTTTTTTTCTATTTCTTTTCTATTTCTTTTCTTTACTCCCGCCACGATGCCGTCCGTGCGGGAAAGTTTCCCGCCACGACGTCACACGGGAAAGTTTCCCGCCACGACGCCGCGCGGGCAAGTTTCCCACCACGATGCCGCGCGGGAGAAAAAAGTGGGAAATAATGGGCGGAAATAAAATTTTATTACGATTGAACTCAAATTAAAGTACATAGCTCAACTGAAAATTAAGATACATGGCCATATTCGAATGTTGGAGTCATTCAGTCATAGTCGTGCCTAGCCCTACAAACGTTGCCACTGTAGTCATCGTAGTCGCCGATGTCGTCGTCGCTGGCATCGGGGTCGCGGTAGTCGAACCTCCGCGGGTGAGCACGCGTGGGCTGGGACTGAGGGTAGCGCAGGCGGGGGCCACGGTACGCCATGACGCTCTGGAGAGTCCGGCCGCGCCACCACAGCCGACGGCTGGCCTCGTTGAAGTTCGAACGAGGCGGGACATCCTCCTCGTGCCTGGCAAGCGCACTCTCACGCCGATTGATGAAGAAGCTGTCCCAAGTCGGGCTGTAGTCGGGATGCCACTGGGGATTCCTCCGCTGCTCTGGCGTGAGCTCGAAGTAGTAGTGGTTCGTGATGGCCATCTGGCGCGCCACACCTAGAGGGACAGGAGGGACCGGTACGCCTCCGACGCTCAGTAACCAGCCGGTAGGGACGCGGTAGCCCGGCGGGCAGGGGTAGTTCGATGCGCAAAGCGCCTCCGCCTCCCGGGGGGTTAGAGATACGATGGAAGCCATGGGAGAGAATGATGAGGTTTGCAGATATGAGTCTAGATGTGATATGTAAATGGAGGCCAAGCCTACATATATATATTGAAAAAATGGTGCGGGAAACTTTCATCCCGGGTGGGGGCTCAAACCGGGACAAAAGATGGGGGGTCTTATCTGAGGGAGGCTTATCTGGGAGGGCCTTATCTGGGGGTGGGTAACCTTTAGTACCGGCTGGTGGGTGCAACCGGGACTAAAGGTGGTTTTTGTGTCATCTAACAAAACTGTCGGTGGGATAAGGACGCATGGGTAACCTTTAGTACCGGCTGGTGGGTGCAACCGGGACTAAAGGTGGTTTTTGTGTCATCTAACAAAACTGTCGGTGGGATAAGGATGCGTGCGTAACCTTTAGTACCGGCTGGTGGGTGCAACCGGGACTAAAGCTGTCAGCAGGATAAGGACGCGTGGGTGGACGCACTGCTCGATGAGATAAACATGTAGCGCACGACGCCCTGTCGGAGGAAGAAGACAAAGTAGAAGCGGCGTCGTGCCTATAAAAGGAGCATCGATACTCCATGGCAAGCAGCTCAACAAGCCAACATGGATGGAGAGTTTCATCCCCATGGATGGAGGAAAGGGTTGGGAAATCTCCCGTGGCGGAACTTCTCGAAGATGCCCTTGGTGCACACGCCCTATGGCATCTTCGGAAGTTCCGCCTCGGAAAATATTTCCTGCTAGCCCGTGAATGACTCCATCTCCTCTAACAGTGTTGGGGAAAGGGTTGGGAAATCTCCCGTGGCGGAACTTCTCGAATATGCCCTTGGTGCACACGCCCTATGGCATATTCGGAAGTTCCGCCTCGGAAATATTTTCCTGCTAGCCCGTGAAAGACTCCATCTCCTCTAACAGTGTTGGGGAAAGGGTTGGGAAGTCTCCCGTGGCGGAACTTCTCGAAGATGCCCTTGGTGCACACGACCTATGGCATCTTCGGAAGTTCCGCCTCGGAAATATTTTCCTGCTAGCCCGTGAAAGACTCCATCTCCTCTAACAGTGTTGGGGAAAGGGTTGGAAAGTCTCCCGTGGCGGAACTTCTCGAAGATGCCCTTGGTGCACACGCCCTATGGCATTTTCGGAAGTTCCGCCTCGGAAAAATTTCCCTGCAAGCCCGTGAAAGCTACTTAACTAGTAAAACAAGCCAACCATCTCCATTGTTAATATCTTACTTACAGTAACATCATTACACAAAAGTGATTTCCATATTGAGATACACAAGTTATGATCCCTATCTAGTCTTCTGAGTTTTCTTCGTGTGTTTCCCTTTCTTCTGATTGCGACGCAACCATGGACAATCTTCATTATTTAACATGATGCTTGTGTCAGTTTTTACCTTGAAGGGTGGAATATCATCAAACTTATTATAATCTTCTGGCATGTCTGTCTTGTCCTCTACTCCCACGATGTTTCTTTTTCCTGAAAGAACTATGTGGCGCTTTGGCTCATCGTATGATGTGTCCTCTTGCCTTTCTTTTCTTTTTTTCGGTTTGGTAGACATGTCCTTCACATAAAAAACCTGAGCCACTTCACTGGCTAGGACGAATGGTTCGGTGTCGTACCCTAGATTCTTGAGATCCACTGTAGTCATTCCGTACTGCGGGTCTACCTGTACCCCGTCTTTCAGGTTGAACCATTTGCTACGGAACAAAGGGACCTTGAAATTAGGTCCATAGTCAAGTTCCCATATCTCCTCTATGTGCCCATAATATGTGACCTTCTTCCCATTGCCCTCTGCTGCATCAAAGCGGACACCACTGTTTTGGTTGGTGCTCTTTTTATCTTGGGCGAACGTGTAAAATGTATTCCCATTTATCTCGTACCCTTGAAAAGTCGATATAGTCGAAGATGGTTGTTTGGCCAACAAGTATAGTTGTTCTTCATCAGTGACATTCATGAGACGTGTTTGCAACCAACCGCCGAAAGTCTTCATGTGTTCTCCATCAATCCAATCTTCACGTTGCTCCGGGTATTCAAAGCGTAAGATATCCTTGTGTTCCACTATGTACGGAGCCACCAAGCTGGAATTATGTAGAACTGTGTAGTGTGCTTGAGTGAAAGAATGTCCGTCCATACACGTTGTTGCTTTCTTTCCCAGCGTGCCTTTTCCACGCAGTCTCCCCTCATAGCGCGATTCAGGAACACCGATCGGCTTAAGGTCGAGAATAAAGTCAACACAAAACTCAATGACCTCCTCTGTTCCATAGCCCTTGGAGATGCTTCCTTCCGGCCTAGCACGGTTATGAACGTGCTTCTTTAAGACTCCCATGAATCTCTCAAAGGGGAACATGTTGTGTAGAAATACGGGACCGAGAACGCCAATCTCTTCGACCGGGTGAACTAGGAGATGTGTCATAATATTGAAGAAGGATGGTGGGAACACCAACTCGAAGCTGACTAGACATTGCACCACATCCTTCTGTAAATTTTGTAGAGTTAGTGGATTGATCACCTTCTGAGAAATTGCATTGACGAACGCACATAGCTTCACAATGGGTACTCGAACATTTTCCAGCAGAAGCCCCCTCAATGCAACCAGAAGTAATTGTGTCATAATCACGTGGCAGTCATGAGACTTTAGGTTTTGAAACTTTTTCTCTGACATGTTTATTATTCCCTTTATATTCGACGAGAAGCCAGACGGGACCTTGATGCTACTCGGGACTTCAAAAAATATCTCCTTCTCTTCTTTGGTAAGAGCGTAGGCTGGCGGGACCTTGATACTTCTCTGGATTCAGGTTCTTTCCTTCGTGGATACTTTGCTTGGTCCTGCCGTGCATCCGGTGTATCTTTTGTCTTCCCATACACGCCCAAGAAGTTTAGCGAGGTTCACGCAAAGATTTTTCGTCACGTGCATCACGTCGATTGCGAGTGAACCTCTAGGAATTTCCAGTAGGGTAGCTCCCAAAATATAGACTTCGTCTTCCACATGGGTACGTGTCCAGTCAACATCATGCGGAACAGATTGTCCGCCGAGGACCCTTTCCAAAGATCACTTTTAAATCCTTGACCATATCATATATAACATCCCCGGTAGGGCGGGTAGGCTTCGTTCGGTTATCTGCCTCACCTCTGAAATGCTTTCCTCTCTTTCTTACCTGATGTTGTTTTGGAAGAAATCGACGATGCCCCAGGTACACATTCTTGTTTCCCAAATATATATTGTCAGTCTCACCTAAACAGTGTGTGCATGCATTGTATCCCTTGTTTGACTGTCCTGAAATGTTACTAAGAGCAGGCCAATCATTGATGGTTACAAACAACAACGCTCGTAGGTTAAATTCCTTTTGTTCGTGCTCATCCCACACAGGCACACCTTCTTCACGCCAGAACTGTAAAAGTTCTTCAACCAATGGCCTCAGGTACACATCAATGTCGTTGCCGGGTTGCCTAGGGCCTTGGATGAGCACTGGCATCATAATGAACTTCCGCTTCATGCACAACCAAGGAGGAAGGTTATAGATTCATAGAGTCACTGGCCAGGTGCTATGACTGGAGCTCTGCTCCCCGAAAGGATTAAAGCCATACGTACTTAGACCAAATCTTAAGTTCCTTGCGTCATCTGAAAATGACTTGAACTCTCTGTCGATTTTTCTCCACTGCGACCTGTCAGCGGGGTGTCTCAGCATCACATCTTTCTTACGGTCCTCTTTGTGCCATCGCAACAACTTGGCATGCTCTTTATTTTGGAACAAACGTTTCAACCGTGGTATTATAGGAGCATACCATATCACCTTCGCAGGAACCCTCTTCCTGGGGGTGGACTCGCCCTCAACATCGCCAGGGTCATCTCGCCTGATCTTATACCTCAATGCACTACATACCGGGCATGCATTCAAATTCTCGTACTCCTCGCGGTAGAGGATGCAGTCATTGATGCATGCATGTATCTTCTGCACCTCTAATCCTAGAGGGCAGACAACCTTCTTTGCTTTGTACGTACTAGAGGGCAATACGTTCTCCCCTAGAAGCATCTTCTTTATTATTTTCAGCAACTTTTCAAATCCCTTGTCAGAAGTACCATTCTCTGCCTTCCATTGCAGTAATTCCAGCGTGGTACCCAGCTTTTTCTGGCCATCTTCGCAATTTGGGTACAACAGTTTGTTGTGATCCTCTAACATTTTCTCCAACTTCAACCTCTCATTTTCACTTCCGCAGTTTATCTTCGCATCAAGAATGGCCCGACCCAAATCGTCATCAGGGTCTTCAAAAAACGGCTCATCAAAAATGGGCTCATCTTTAGCTTCGTCTTCCCCCATTCAACTATCACCATCTTCAGTGAAAATATGATAGTTGTCACTATCCTCTTCTTCTTCATTGTCTTCCAATATAACCCCTCTTTCTCCGTGCTTGGTCCAACAATTATAGCTGGACATGAAACCATTCTCCAGCAGGTGGAGGTGAAGGGTCTTTGAGGTAGAGTAATCTTTCATATTCTTACAGGAACTACATGGACAATAGATGAAACCATTCGACCGCCTGTTTGCCTCAGCCACGTTGAGAAAATAATGCATGCCATTAATGAAGTCGGGATGGCACCGATCACCGTACATCCATTGTCGATTCATCTGCATTATATAAGTATATCAAAAATCATTAATTACACAACATCATGGATATATGAGTGACCAACTTAATTAATATTCAAGTTCATCACATAAAACTAAGTTTTTTTATAAAAAAGAAGAGGCTCACCGAGGTGGTACGGTGGCGGCTAGGGGACGACGCTGGCGATCGACGGCGGTGAGGACGGGGATGATACTAAAACCTACAAAACATACTTTAATTTGAGCTCAAATTGCATAAAAAAAAAATCCCTAACTTAGGCATTTCATCGAACACCTTGCTAGCACTAGAAAAATAATACGAGTTAAACTAGCAAAGAAATGAGCTAAATTAGGAACGCCGGAAGAAAGGATGATATTGCTAACCCTTGGATAGATGGATGTCGTTAATCTTGTTAAAATGGTGGAGAAAAAATGAAGATTTGTTGGAGTGTGAGAGGTGCAAAATATTTAGAAATGTGAGAGAGAGAAGAGAAAATGAGAAAGGATCGGGGGGGGGGGGGAGCTGTGATCATATAGAGGCACCCTTTAGTACCGGTTCTTTAGATGAACTGGTACCAAAGGTCCAGCCCTGGCCCCACCCGCGCCTGAAATTCGGGCTGAAGACACGAACCGGTACGAAAGCCCCTCACGAATCGGTACAGATGCTCCTCGCCCGCCTGGGCGCCCGAACCGGTATAAATGACCCCTTTAGTACCGGTTCGTAAGGGAACCGGTACTAAAGGCTTAGACGGTTGCCCCTTTTTCTACTAGTGAGAGCTCTACTTGATTTCCTTTGTACATGCCCCAATGCGGCCAAAACGTTGTTCATGGTAGCACTCCCGCACAGCACTGAAGCTATGCCGTTGTTGCTAATTATTCTGCACCCTGTAAAGCACACGTAAGATATTGTGCAATTTTCAATTACTGAGTGACCATTATCCTGCATCGGTAATGTCAGCTCTAGGACGGTTATAACATCCCAAGTGAGCTACCATCTTACCTTGCCATGTTTGTGCATCATCTTTGCATCATACATGTCATATCATGTCACCTTTTGGTTTTGTTAAAATTGCAATTTGGTTTTATTGCCACCTTTATTGTATGTGCTTGCTTTCTCTCTCTCTTGTTCCTCTCTCTCTTGCTACATCACTTGTGATGTTACAAGTAAAAGCCAAAGCCAAACCCTAATCCACCACTTGACCTAATTTTCAAACTTGGTCAAGCCAAAAATTTCAAACCCTAACCCCTCACTCATAATTCTATATTTTATAATTAAGCATGCAAATTAATTTTGGAATAAAATGTTGTTTTGTTTGTTACAAATAAAGTAACTATTTTTGAATCCTCCCTCTTTTGGTTCAATTAAAAACAGAATTGATATTTGAATTCAATTGGTTTTTAAAATAGAAAAGAGAGAAATAAAGGAAAAACAGAAAAAACCAATAAAACCTAACCCTACCGGCGCGGCCTACTTCTTTTTCCTGCTCGCTCGGCCCACCTCTCTCTCCTTCCCTCTCTCTCTTTCGGCCCAGCCCACCACACCGTACCACTTCGACGTTGTCGTCTCCCTCGCAGCGCGCACATGGCGTGGGGGAGCGACGCGCTCGCCGTGGTCCCTCGCCTCACGCGCTCCTCACCTGCTCCCCCTCCTCTCTTTTATTCCGTGCCCAAACCCTGGTGCCTAGCGCTCCTCTTCCTCTCCCTCGCGCCTCCGCCTCCTTTCCTCTCTCTCTTTTTCTCTTCGGCACCGAGCGCGCCGCCGCTGCTTCGCTGTATCGCCATCGACTCCGGCCACCTCAAGCTGAACCGAGACCACCTCCAGCTCTGCCTCGACGCCGCGGTTCTCCTGGCGCAAGCAATTGATCTGGGAAGCCCCGCGCACGACGAAACCGTCCACGACACATCCGCCACGGCCGCTGGCGGATTTCTTCAATTCCGGCCACCATGGACCCCCTCTTGTTGATTTGAGCGCACCGGTGAGTTCCTGGCATCCTCCTCATCCTCCTAGACATCTCCTCCTTCTGCCTCGCTTCCTGCTTCGTCTTTTCACCGTGGTGACCGTCCGCCGCTCCGCAGTTCCTCGCCGCCGGCGACACTCCGGCGAGCTCCAGGACCGCGCACTGCCACCTCCTTGTCTGCCCCGACAATACGAACCAAACGCGCAGCTTTTCGCTTCCTAGAACACACGGTTTCACCATCGAGTTTCCATGCCTCACCGTCGGTGACCGCCGCTGCTGCGTGCGCAAGTTTCGCCATGGTGGCAAGCCACGTCGACGCCCGACCCCACCCGTCAGCGACAAGAGCTGGGTAACCCTCGGTGAGAAAAACCTAAACTAATGCAGATATGAAAACTTGCATCTAGCCCCTGCCGCTTTTGAAAAACAACCCGCAGCCCCTGCCTTTGTAGTTTTCACCGATAACCCCATGTCTCTGTTGCTTTTTAACCCGTAGTCCTGCCCCCTGTTTTAAAATTTATAATCAGGCCCTTTTCCCTTTTCTTTTTATTTTAATTTTTGTTTATTTCAGCACAATTTGAAACCTTTTGAATTTCAACTTTCAAAAGTCCAGTTCAAATAAATTTTATTTCCGTGAGTATCAGAAAAATTCAAACTTTCCAACTATGAACTTTGTTTTAACTTTCACACAACTAAAATTTGACAAGTTTTAAAATTGAGTTTTAAATTATTAAAACTTGGAAAATTCATAATTAAACAACCTTAACTCAAATTTGACAAATTTTATATCAATTTGTATTAGAAAAATGTGAGGAATCGAAATCTTAACTTGTCATGCATCATAGACCATTGCTTCTGTTCTGCCAAATGGCAATTCAACTAAAACTAAATGTTATGTGAGGGCATTTCAATTTTTGCTTGTTTTTTTCAATTGCCCCACTTAATTTTGGCAAGCATGAACCCTCTTGCACTTCATCATGCATCATATGGCGCATTGCACAACCTTGTATTGATTTGCGCACTTTCTTCTTGTATGTGTGTTGGTTCTTCTCCAGTAGACACCGACACCGAGCAGTTCGAGCAGGAGTTCCTCTACATCACCTCTGAAGATCGCGTTCGTGTTTTCTCTTCTGATCTGAGAGGCGAGCCCTCTCTCCTTCTCATATTTTACAGTTTTACTCCCGTTGCTCTCTTGCTATCCATATGTTGCGTTCTGTTCGAGGCCCTGTCCTATTCCCCTTGTTACCCATATGCGCCGTGTTTCCCTTCCGATACCTATCAAGCTTCGTTTGTTGTTTGGCAAGCCTTGCGAGTCGTAGCGCGAGTATAGTGTTCTGTTGTTATCTCGATCTGTTATCGGGATATGTTGGGTTTGTTGGGAAGTCTCACTTGCTATATCTGTTGTTGGAGATAATCATGGCTTACCTTAATGTTAATATTAAAATGGATAAGCAGAGGCATCGGTGGGTCAGCTATATTTTGGTTTTACCACGGCTCAATTGTGTCCAATAATATATTAGGACGAGTTCTTGTTATCTGATCGAAGGCTGAGCACACTAACCACACGTGGGAGGTTTTAATGGCCCCCCTTGACCTATTACTAGAACTGCTTCCACTGTTTAAGTGCCACAACTAGTTCGTAATGTTTTGTTTTCTCCTAGGCGTGCAAGCTCTTGTTTCTTTGTGGTCAGATGATTTTACTTTTGGGGAAGCGATGTGTGCCTTGTAGCCCCATTGCCTCTTGTACGCTCATAGGTTGCAGCACGCATTGTTACGAGGTCATCCTCTAGTGGGCTCTGAACCTTCTTAGCCGTCCTCGCAATAGCTAGGTCCGCCTCAGAGATTCGGCTGGACTCTGATACGGGTTTAACTTAGTTAGGTGGCTTCTTGGACTTGGTCTGTGGTGAAGGGAGAGGTTGTGTTGTGAGGTTTCGGTGGCAAGTTTCCTCTAAACCCTTTCTTGTGGAGTCGAACATGCATGTATGGGTACAGTAGTGCATCCCTGCAGGGTGACAATCTTTTGGAAAAGCCGTGTCCGCGGTTATGGATGACTTGGAGCTATTTAACTTAACCATAGAACAACATACACCTTATACTTGTTGCTAATAACTTGCTAATAAATTTGCCTAGTAAATAGCATTACTACAACTGATCTCTAATAAAACTTGTCAACCGCATGAGTGCCTGTACATTGCTTCTTCGCCTTGTGTGAAGGGGATACGTGTATTTAGCTAGGTTATGCTTGAGTAGTATCTAGTTGGTTCCTTATGCGCTCCCTTATCTTCTCTGCGTAGACGGAAGTTGTAGCGTGTCTCTATATGTTAGTTCAAACTTTACTGCCACTAAACTCCACCATATAGCCCGGCGAGCATAGCCAAGTTCTAGTCTCGCTGAGTACATGTGCCTTCGGTACTCACGCTCTGCTTTCTCCCTCTTTTGTCTTCCTTCCCCTTTTTGTCGGCAACCGTTGGCCCGATGTTGCAAGTTCGACAGGTTGCTAGTAGTCTCCAGGAGTTTTCCTTCATTGAGTTCACGGACGCCGACTTCGTCGAGTAGCGAGTGCGTTCCTAGGCAGCAGCCTGTGGCTTGTTGGTTATGGATCCGTCTGCTTTATCTTCTGGACTCTTAGTCCTATTTGGAGCTTGTCTGTACGTAGACGTTTGCTTCCGCTGATGTAATGATGTACTGTTGGACATGTGTCCATTGAGTGTCATTTGTACCTTGCTCTATTGAGCTTTTGCTATATCTTTTTCCATCTTTTGTGTCATAGTTGTGTATGATGTGATACATAACTCTGTATTACCACCCTTGTATCATGTGCACAGTGCGTGTACGTTGTGAAGTGCACAGGAAGGTGAAGCACTCAGGTCTAGGGCCAATCGTGAGCCCCATGATGTTTAGTTGCGCATGAGCGTGTCGAGATTCGTCTTGGCCTGCCGGTACTCCGGACTACATGGTGACTTCACGGTCCCTTGTAGTAACCTCATACGCAAGGATTCATCATGGCATGCGCGTTTTCTTGAGCGCTTACTCCTGGGGCTTACAACGGTCCAGTACAATTAACTCGGAATGCTACGAGATGGAAACCATGCTACAGTATGCAATGCTCCTACGGCACCTAACCAATCCAAATAGGAATTATAACTGCACAAGGTGAGCTGCGGACGACATGAGTGACCACGGCTGCAAAAAAATCCTGGAAAACTGAAGAACACAGGAAGTCAAGGAAAAACGAGAGAGGAGTCCGACAGGGGGAAATATTGCACCTGAAGCCTGGAACCTTTCTCATGCCCTTTCACTGCCGCGCTCCCTGCGCTCCAACTCACCGCCGCGGCTCTTCTAGAAACCACCACATCAGGTAACTGGGCTGTCAGAGCGATTAGTCGGTCAAACGATTAACACAGCCGATTAGAGGTATTCGACACGGTTAGGTCCCGCGTAGCGATTAATCAGCCTATTAATAGCTGATTCGTCTGATTTTTTGAACAGTGGAAAAAACTAAACAAATCAACAATGGAAACAATGAGATCTGGCCCCACTGGCCACTATCGCTGGCAGTGGCGAGCAACCCTCTAGCCATTAGATCCAGAACCGGCTTGGGGTAGCAGCCATAACCTCCCACTGCCCGCATTCGATGTGCGGAGCAAGCTTCCTGCCACCAGCTCCTAGTTAGGCCCCCGTGCATATCTAATAATTAATGTTGATATCGTCGTTGGCAAAAATCTGCCATATAAGATTTACCATGACGTGGTACAGAGTAAGTAAGAGAGAGAGAAAGCCTATATACACATGAACCAACAGCCCATGCATGCAAAAGCTCTCTAAGGTGGAAAGCGAGAGCACGCTTGTATATTTTATTATTTTCTATAGGACAAGTTAATGTATACTACTCTATTAGATTATTTGTACAATACATATGGACACTTTTACCCAGGTGCTAATTAACACACGAAACGCTAGACGACGATGACCACCTCTTGATTGATGCAAGTGGCTGTTTTGCTGAGCTTGTGATTATGGAGTCTAGACCCAATGTAGAAGCACAAACAGAAGCCCAAACAAACATGTCGAGAGGGATCTGTTTGAAACTTCTATGATGATATGTTATTTTTTGCAGAGAGGGATATGTCATTTTTTTGCAGAGACCTGGTGTACTCGGTATCATCATGATATTAATATATTACACTTTATCAAAATCAAAAAAACGATGATATGTTATTTCCTATTGCCACATCCCTTTAGCTACCCATCACTGTTGCTTAATCTACAGTATTTTTCCTACTTTTCCTCTCTAAATAAATGTAATTTATTTTACAAGGTACATGTGTCTATCATGAAAGCAAACTGTTTTATTGCCGTTCAAAGCACGGGAGATTTCACTCGGCAAAGAAGAAAAAAAAGAGGTAGAGAAACAGTATGCTAATAAAATTCCATTGTGCTACAATAGTTTGATATATATGTTACAACTGAAAGTAAATAAAATAAATGTTATGGTAATAAAATGTGCTAATTTCAGGAATTCCCTCGCAGGATGATTTTGATAAGTTGAATTAAAAAAATGTAAAAGAGGAAGGATTTTATGGGGATCAGTACGTACGTGTTTAACCAAACGGGTGTATTTTTATTGCAAACCATGAGCTTTACAGCATTATTTATATTAATAATATTACACACTTACATGCATATATATAATCCCTTGAGAGTATTTGATCCCATCGTGCTTATTCATTACACACATATGACACATATGTGTAGCCAGCTAGCTAGCTCGCTGGCATTTAACGTAGCATGCAGATCGAGCAGAGGTCTGCATTCTGGATGGGTAGAGTACATAACTAGCTGCTAGCTCGATATATATGTTTACAAGTGATTGATTCATGGCTCTTCCCGGAGCGGCCGAAGAAGCCGACCACGGCGCCGTTGTGCTCGCTGTCTGGCAGCGGAATGCTAAAGGCATTGCCCCTATCGCTCCCGAACGGGCCGTAGTCACGCTCCTGGTTGTCGCCGGCAGTAGTGCCACTGATCTTGTTCACATACTCGCCTTGCAGGTTCAGGTCGTGCATGCATGACGAGTTGTACTCAAATTAAAGTTGTCACAAGTGAGACAACTAAGTAGCTAGACCGTGCAAATCAATAGGTACAAAGGAAGTTAAGAATGAAATAACGTGGTACGTACGGTATGCTTCTCTCCCTTGATCATGCCCCAGGGGCCGACATGGATGGACTGGCCAGTCAGGTCGACGTAGGTGAAGGAGAAGCCATCGATGCGCCCATCGATGGAATCGGTGATGTAGACGATGACGCTCTTAAGCTGCACCGGCGTGGTGATGTCCACGGTACGCCACCGGAGTCGCCCCACGGACCGACATTGACCGGCGAGCCTTTCATCACCGGCACGTATATACCGAGCGCCGTGAGGCGATCGTTGTCGGAGCCGCCAAAGAAGGCGACCACCTTGCCATTCCTGAGCGGAATGCTGAAGGTCGTGTGCTCCAACGGAGAGCCGACCTCGTACGTGTGCTGGTTGGTGACCAGTTTGAGCGATAATAGGGCGGAGTCATCGGCGGTGCCGCTCAGCTCGTAAAGGTACTCGCCGGGACCCATCTGTATGTTCGTGATGGTGCGTTCCGGGTCGGCATTGCCCCAGGGGCCGACGTGGATGGGCCCCCCGTTCTGGTCGATGTACACATAGGAGAAGCCATAAATGCCCCCCCCAAGGCCTTGATGCTCCAGATGGTGATGCTCACCAGGGACTGGGGCATGCTGCCGATGGGGATGTCGCGAGGCTCTCCCCCCGGTGCACCCCATGGACCAACACTCACCGCGACCTGCATACAACATCCATGCATGCATGCATCACAAAATAAACAAGTCAGTTAATTACCACCATATTCTGACTCTACTTCAACATGCATGTATGCATTTCTGTGTATATACATAGCCTTACCGCCAATTTCTCGAGCTACTACGACAAAAAACTGAGTCTCAAGAGTGTGTGCGTGTGTTTGCCACTAGTAGAAAACAGGGCTACATGCGTGCAATCAACAGGTAGAAAGGAAATTAAGAATGAATTAATGTGGTACGTACGGTATACTTCTCTCCCTTGATCATGCCCCAGGGGCCGACATGGATGGACTGGCTAGTCAGGTCGACGTAGGTGAAGGAGAAGCCATAGATGCGCCCATCGCTGGAATCGGTGCTATAGACGGTGACGCTCTTAAGCTGCACCGGCGTGGTGATGTCCACGGGTACGCCACCGGAGTCGCCCCACGGACCGACATTGACCGGTGAGCCTTTCATCACCGGCACATAGATACCGAGCGCCGTGAGGTGATCGTTGTGGGAGCGGCCAAAGAAGGCGACCACCTTGCCATTCCTGAGCGGCATGCTGAAGGTTGTGTGCTCCAACGGAGCGCCGACCTCGTACGTGTGCTGGTTGGTGACCAGTTTGAGCGATAATGGGGCGGAGTCATCGGCGGTGCCGCTCAGCTCGTAAAGGTACTCGGCGGGACCCATCTGGATGGTGTCTTCCGGGTCGGCATTGCCCCAGGGGCCGACGTGGATAGGCCCCCCGTTCTGGTCGATGTACACATAGGAGAAGCCACAGATGCCCCTCCCCCAAGGCCTTGATGCTCCAGATGGTGATGCTTACAAGGGACTGGGGCATGCTGCCGATGGGGATGTCGCGAGGCTCTCCCTCCGGTGCACCCCATGGACCAACACTCACCGCGACCTACATACAACATCCATGCATGCATGCATCACAAAATAAACAAGTCAGTTAATTACTGCCATATTCTGGCTCTACTCCAAAACATGCATGTATGCATTTCTGTGTATATACATAGCCTTGCCGCCATATACATAGTCTGAAGAGTGTGTGTGTTTGTTTGCTAGTTGCGATGACCAAATGACCATGGAAGGCCACCTATTTATAGGGAGTCTGCTGCGCGCGTACCTGCCATCCATTCGTCTCGATCGATCGAGCAACACTAAGAGAAGTTCGGACTCATAGTACCATTTGCCGCTTAGCAAACAATAAGTAAATATACATCGACGTATTGATACGTTCATCAAACGAAAAGTGAACAGACAAATAGATAAATACGTGTAGATCAGGTATGCATATACAAATTTGATATGTATCATTTTATATGCGCATCCAAATTTGGAGGTTCATCCAGCACTAACATGAATTAGTACTCTAGGGATTTTCATAACACTATATAAACCAGCATTAATCATGAAAAATCATCCGGCATCATGTTTCTCTAACTATAACCTAATGTTTTGATTTATCTATCTGATGTCGCACACACAAGGAAAAAAAGCATTTTTGATGGAGCATATATAAACATATTGTTGGCCTAATGGGGATATTTTTATTTATATTGACTAACAAGAGTCTCTCCGGAAAATCATGTCTCCACTATATTGAATATATAATATGTGTGCATGCATATTTTTACATATAAAATTTTGAGATTATTGCGAAGCTCAACATAGGAAACATATTAACAAATTCATTATCATTAACAAATCCAGGCACATTAACAAATTACATAGCCATATTTTATTGCCATGCTAAAAAAACAGGAAATATGCATCAATATCTATTAGAAATATAGCAATTGAAAATATAGCCGTAAGAAATATATTGTTAGTTACAAAATATGAATAAAATATAGGTGACTAGGATATAGGGAGTGGGTTGGAGCTTGTCGAGAAATAGGGAGAGGCTATTTTAGAGTGGCTCCCTATATGGAAATATAGATAGCCAGGCTGGACACGCTCTACGGCAAATTGCCCGAGCAAACTAGCCTGGTCGGAATGATTCTAAATATTAATTATTTTTGGAAGCAATTAACAAATTTTAATCTTAATTTACATTTTCTCGGGCACAAAATAACACTTCATGTCGAGGCTACCTGGACAAGCAAAAATCAATAATTGAAAATTTAGGTCAAGCTCTCAGAAGGCAATTTCTGTCAGGCGCATTACTCTGATCACCAAATAAATTAGTTTGTTTGTTTGCCTTGTTTTGGTCAGAATACATATGAGTTCTTGGCCAACAAATATTCCCTGCACAATCGAATTTCTTACAAACAACTTTGATGTGAGTACATCCACGCTTGCTTTCATATGTTAATTGCTTCGACAATGACGTTGAAAGGTGCAAGTTTATGTATTCATTAACTAGTCAGATGCTAGTTGGCATGTCGAGGCTACCTGGACAAGAAAAAAATCAATAATTGAAAATTTAGGTGTAGCTCTCAGAAGACAACTTCTGTTAGGTGCATTACTCAGATCACCAACTAAATTGGTTTGCCTGTTTGCGTTCTTTCGGTGTGAATACGTATGACTTCTTGGACAACAAATCTTCCCTCCACAATCGAATTTCTTACAAACAACTGTGATGTGATTAAGTTCGCGCTTTCTTTCATCTGTTAATTGCTTGGATCTCGCTGACATTGAATGGTACAAGTTTATGTATTCATTCATTAGTTAGGGTACGGTTGGTAGACATGTTTGTGGTTCAATAAAGCACACCATGAGTAGCATCAATGTCATCTCTTGTCCTTCCTCAATGGTTTCCACGACGAGCGCGCCCACCTTGCTAACATCAACCAAGCGTACATCATCCTGGTGACGTAGGAAGATGATGGCTTCTGCCCAACGCTTTGCAAGGAGAAGAAAAAATTCGACTGAGGATCCGAATCAAAATATCCACAGAAATTTGTAAAACCTAAGAACAAAGCCATGGGAATGCATCTGACTCATTTTTAGACCTCCAATTAATTGGAATAGTACAAGAACCATGATCAATCCAGCAGTAGCTAGCTTGATAGGTGACACGGGAATGCATCCAACACATTTTTCGACCACCAATTAATTGGAGTTGTACAAGCACCACGATCAATCCAGCAGTAGCTTGATAGGTGGCGATGGGAACGCATCTGACTCATTTTGAGATCACCAATTATTTGTCTTTGTATGGCCTGCAGAATGAATGCTGCCATCCGCTGAGCCACTCTCTAGACATGGTTTCTAGCTCTTCAGATATAGTTACTTGGTCTCTTAATACAAGATTTCCATTATCAAGAAGCACGGCAATGGCAGAGTTAGAAGTGGTTACCGTGTACTCTGAGATAAAAAGGAGAGAGGCAAGCATGCCATACTCTGATACGCAAATTGATGATGAATAACAATCGAAATTCGATTCCGAATAAGGTTGCCAAACCAGCATATAATTAGGATTTCGGTACGGTGTGAGCACTTGAAACCCAACTTGAAGACGGCATTGTTTGAGTGTAGAGAATTACGGTCGGGTGTGATACCAGTCGCTATAGAGAAGTCAGACAAGAGAGTGGTTGGTTTTTTAGATTTGATTTGGCGAAAAAATACATTTTCATTAATTCGAAACAGAGGATGCAACGGTTGAAGAACCTGAACCGCTCTCCCGGATAATCATCAATCTCTCTTCTAGAGGTGGAAGAAGTTTCGATCAACGTACAAGGTTTGCCTTCTATTGAGATGGTGGGGTCTGAATTGCGTTTTGGAATTGTGAGTAAGTGACGTTTTGGGTGAACTCACATGTCTCCTAATTAATTCACCACGATAGGAAAATAGAGAGAGCACAAGACTTTTAAAGATCTTTTCTAATAATTCACATGCATTCTATTTGCTAGAACAGTCCAATCACCCACCTATATGTAAGATTTCCTTCTCCTTCTTTAATGGGCTAATAACTCCTTGATATTATTTCCTATAGTTTTCCGGTTCTGTGTCATATTCATGGGTTTCAACAATCATACGAACCAAAAGAAACAAATTAGAAAATACGGAGGCTGCAGGGAGATCGGAAGCAATTTGTTAATTAATTAAAAGTGTTTTTGCGATGGAAATAATTTACTAAAAGTTACTACGTAGGAGTGCCAACTTAACACCTCGGTTAATTTGTATCCTTATAACATGTCACTTTCCCTTGTTTAATTTATTGGTCCTTGGCAAACAACTGACTGGGACATTCAGATTTGTTTCCAAATTGATGATATCAACGCCAGCTCTGTCGTTTCCTTTGACCTCATACATGTATGTGGTCTGTTGGTAAACATGCGCCTTTGTGGGACTCGGTTGTGTACTTTATCATTCTTTGTACCGTTGTAACGTGAGAATTGTACATGTATTTTTTTTATAAAGGGCGCTTTATTAAATTTAAAAGTTCGCATCAAGGCAAATCCAATAGAGTTCACACCCGGCCTCTACATAGCTAGGACGCATGCATATAGCCGCATAACAAAAAAAACCAAAAAGACTACCATAATACTTGTAAATGGAAGCCTCGTAGAATGCCTATGGTGATGGCAGTGGAGGGCCGATCCGTACACTAAGCCGCCACCCATATTGAGAAAAAATATCCCTCGCCACCATTTCCAATCGTGTGACATCTGTAAACAGGTCTCTGTTCTCGAACCGGTGTAGAGATGATCACAAACGGAGCAATTTGGTACACCGATAAATGACCTGCAAACGCGAAGAATTGTAATCATTAAAAACCATATCATTCCTACATAGCCAGAACGACCATAATACGGCAACTTGTATCCCACCTAATTAGAATCATATACTTGTGATCTACTCCACGCAACCACTTGCCAAAGTTGTTTGCAACACTATGTGGTGGATACAAGTTAGAAGTGTTTGACACGAAAAATAATATAAATGAACAATTATTATCTCTCTACACGCCAGGGAAAATAAATATGCGGGCGTGCCAGTGTACCTAATTACACAATTAAAATATGGGGAAATGTGCATTTTATTAATCTCTCAGTGGAGAAACAAAAAGTACATGATCCCTTTATATATACTCTCCATGGCCTGTTAGCGCAGCCGATATAACTTGGGCGATTGTGTGTTCTCGTTCACGGGGCCAAGGTCGCGAACCACCTCCGATTAAGCTGCCGCAATGGTCGTCGTCTTCAAGTCTCTTCTTCTCCATGCGCTTGGTGTAGATGATGGTGATTTGATGGTGAAGTGAAAGGAGTGGTACATTCGTCGCCCGGCGATGCTTAGCCGTATTCCTCCGGTTTGTCTAGATCTTGGCTTGTGTGGATGTCCACCTGAGCCGGCGATGAACACAGGCGCACTGTTGTCAGCCACCCTCGGCGTCGGCGTCGGTTCGTGATGGGCATGGTGACGACGATGACGTCCACCTAGCTGCCCTTGGCATCGGCGTTGATGGAAGACAACGCGGATCCTTTGACATGCATAAGAAGGAGGTCTCGGTGGTGACCACAATGACGACACCAGTGGAGCTGGCGTGGTACGTGTCCGACACGTCGTCCGCTGCGTGTATCTGCCGCCATTTACATGCTCGACGCATCGCCCATTTACCTGCTCGGCGCGTCGTCTGTTGCGTCACGTCTCTTCCGTGTGTCTTCTCCTTTTTCAAGCTGCTAGCTGCTTGGTCCCTTTTATAGACGAGTGCTGCATTGGATATGGATAGCTACGGGCGGCGTCGCCAAGTTGTTGAGCCGTTCTTGCTTTTACGGTCCGGCTCGAGATGTATTTATCTTATCTTCTCGCGACGATGGTTCATCTGACTGTGGATTTCCCTAATGAATGTGGACATCAAACGATTATCGGACGGCCGGCACGACACCAAGAGTCATGTTCATGTGTTTTGCAAGTTGACCCCTTGAAAACCTGAAATAAACTCGGTGCCATTGTCGCTTCTTATCGTCAAGATCTTGGCGTTGTGTTGACATTGAACTTCATTGGCAAAGTCGATGACGGTCTTCTGAGTCTCACTCTTGAGCTGGAAGAAATAAACCCAAGTGTATCTTGAATAGTCATCGACAATAACCAAATAATACTTTTTCCCACCAAGACTATCGTGAGAGGGAGTGCAAAGAGGTCCATGTGAAGGAGCTCTAAGCACCTTAGAGATGAAATGATGGTCTTGCTCTTGTGGGTTGTCTCATGCATCTTTCCTTCAACACAAGCCATACAAATACGATCTTTGGCAAAAGAAACACCTTTTAGTCTGAGGATGTGGCCACCCAAGTGGAAACTTTGCAAAGATCTCATGTTGACGTGTGCTAAACATGATGGGATTCGCAGCATAGAAAACAAAAAAAAATCCTACGAGATGCGAACGAAACCAAGATCGAATCTAGGAAGAGCCAAGATCTAATCTAAGAAGAGGCAAGCAACAAGTAAAATCAGATCCACATACCCTTGTAGATCGCTAAGCGGAAGCATAATTAATGTTGTCGATCTAGTCGTTCTCCTCGCGATCCAATCCGATCAACGCCGCAACGAGCATGGCCTCCGAGTTATGCACATGTGCAGCACAACAACGTCTCCTCCTTCTTGGTCCAGCAAGTATAGGTGGAGAGGTAGATGGGATCTACAACCAGCAGCACGACGGCGGTGGTGGCTGTGGTGGAGAACTTCGGCAGGTCCTCGCCAAGCTGCTGTTGCGGAGGAGGAGATGAGAGAGGAGAGGGACAGCGACGGCTAGGGTTTGGTGTGCAACACCCCTGCCCCCTCCCCCTCTTTATATAGGCCAGGGGGTCGACCAACTTGGCCCCCTTTCCAAGCCTAGGGCCGGCGGCCCCCCTAGGGGGAAAACTTACCCCTTAAGTTTCCCCTTCGGTAGTCCCTGTCACACCCCAACTTTTGCAACCTTGTTTAGTTGTCCAGAATGCAACAATCAGGGGGAACAAAAACTTTTTCTAAAGACTTATTAGGATGATTTTCCTTGATCTATCTGTTGAGGTGAATTGCCTTGATGTGTTGTCTTGATCTGCTGGTTGAGTTTTATCTTGAGCTACCTCAAAGAACAACACCCCTAGTGGTAAAAGCCAGCAACTCACCTAATAAAACACATGTGTGGTTTAGAAAAAAATTGTTTTCCTTTTTACTACATCAAACCTTCTCTACTCATGGCAACATGAGTGTGCCTTCTTAGAATTCATCCTTGTGGTATAATCTAGCTCAACCCATCCTTGTTTCAAAACTTGGGATCATCTACCCCTTACTACATCCTTCTCATATACCCTAGTCAAAAACCCTCAAACCTCACAATTTTGGCTAAGTCCTAAATCTATTTTCAGGTTCCATTTAGGAGCCTCTGGATTAAGCTACCCTTGCCATCTAAGGCAATGCACTTGGTCCTGGACCTACCTTATCTTGAGCACTTCCCAACCACGTCCTTGCCTTGAACCAGATCACTCATAGGCCCTCTTATCCTTGATGGGTTTGAAGCCAAGTCAATAAGATGTCTTGGCAGGCTTAAAATGTTCAAACTTGGGCAGTTGATCTCTAAGCACCCCCAACTGTTATTGGCGAACTCAACGCATGGATCTCATCTATGCAACACCCTCTACAACTTCCACGTCTTGCATGTCCCAATCTACCCCTACAATTCTTATTTTCACTTGATCTTGTACCCTATCCACTGTTTCAGCACTAGATCACTTCTTCCTCTTTTACCTCTTGTTTTTCTTTAATCTCCACAAAAACCAAGTGTGTAGATGGTTGTTACATAATGTAGTGATCATATACCCTTGAGATCACTCCTACCAAAAAAATTAGTTTCCTTTCTCTTTCTCCAAAAATTCTCAAAAACCCCATACCCCTCTATGTGACTGTCAAAATATCTCTAGTTTCCAAACTACCTTCAAAACCTTCCTCAATTGAATTTTGGAAAGTGTTTATGATTTGCCTATCATATCTTTTCCCTTAAAAAAATTTAGTTGCTAGAAAGACCACTTTTGTTTTCACCAAAATGCATGTTATTGGTACACATGCCCTTCTTGCACTTTTTGCTATCAAACAAATTTCAAGAAAAACTACCATGCTTAGTTGTACATGTGCCTTTACTTCTTACCTTTAAATTCAAAGTACTACCTTGCTACTCTTTAAATCTTCAAAAAATTATTCAAGTGAATTTCATTCAAAACTTGCCATAGACATGTGTAGTGATTCAAACAACTCCCATTTGACCTTTTGGGAGAATATGTAATGCATTCTTTTTGCATGGCACTAGTGAAGTGTCGGCCATGCCATGCAAGTGCATATGATCATATCTCTCTCCATCTCATCTACTTTCAATAATCCCGAATCACCCTTGAATTAAATCCTTTACAAGATAGCTTTAGCATATGAGAACCTTACTCCACAACTAGGCAATCATCATGCACCCACTAGCACCCTCCCCTCTTTCTCTTTTCCCTCCAAATCTTTCTTGGTTTTCTTTTTCTCTCAAACGCATGAGAGGTGGCCGAGGCATATTTATGAATGAGAGATCTTGTGCTGATCTTCCTCTCCTTCCTAGCCGGTATCAACGTGGGTAGACATACCCAGCCCTGCTCTAACCCCGCCTGGCAGCCTCTCGGAGCCAGCCCTCCCTCTGTCCTCCCCGTTTCACCCTCTCTCACTTCATTGTCTTGGCTGAAGCGCCATGGGCATGACGACCCTTGTCTCCCTTCGCCTCGTCCCAATGCAGCTCGCCATGATGGCCCTCGGGCACGCCTAGGTTTAGTGCCCTGCACCCAATACCGAGCACAGCAGCCCTATGTCCATTATAGCCACGCCCAACTAATGACCACCTCGCTCTTGATCAGCACGGCAGCGAGCGCCCCAACTCCCGAGGCTGCGCCAGGGAGACGCCCTTTCATCCCTCTTCCCGATGCACATGCTCCCGAGGCCAGTGCTGCCCCACCGCAGCGTCTCCATGCTCGCCCGGACGCTGGTCACCACGCTGGTGGCGTGCCGTTGCGTTCCCGAATTTTGGGAGCATCAGCGGCCGTGCCCAGCTGCACACTGCAAAGGCACCATGTCTAGACCATGACGCAATGATCACTTTTCTCCCGCGTGCTCTCACCCTCCGTCATGACATATCGAACACCTGCGCCCTGACTTGATTCATGCCACGCGGTGACCCCTCCAGCAGGCTCCTCTCTCTCCCTTCACTCGCACGACACCTAAAACGCCACGCCTCACGAGAATCCACTGCCAGCCGAACCAATCCTCGCTTGAGCCAGTCACCGTGGACGTGGTGCACACTTCACCTCGGTGCACCGCGGCCTCGTCTTTTCTAGGGAACCCGAGCTCATACCCCATCCTCACCACACCCATTCACCTCTCTCCCATCCCAGACATCATCCAGAGAACGCCCTGGTGCCCCTCAGCTTGCTGCTCGCCGGAGAGGGACGCGCCGGGCGTGGTCACCGCAAAGGATGACACCCAGATGGAGCTTGCTTCCGACCCTCTCTGCCCTCCCTCTCTACGCCATTATCCTTCTCCCACCACCTAGGTTGTAACCCACCTCTCTGTTTCATCCTGGAAACCCTGCAGCTGCCGCCATCGAGGAACCTCCGAGCCGGACGTCGAGGAGAACGGGGACCATGCCGTCGCCTGGAGAAGCTGCTGCTCGAACGGAGGAAGCCCTAGACAGCGCCAGCGCCCCGCCACCACCTCGCCGTCGACCACCACCGCCGCCGGTAAGCCCCCTGGCCGCCCCCTTCTTCTTTCCCGAGCGGCGCGCGTGTGTAGACGGAGAAAGACGATGAGCCCCAGTCGTCCCGATGCGTGTGGCTGCGTGGCTTGCATGGCCACGTCAGCCCATGCATAGGCCTAGCCCGCCTGGCCCGCCTGGGCCCTCCCCCCCCCTTTCTTTTTTTTTATTTCCCTCAACTCCACCTAGAGCTCCTCCTGGGCCGGCCCAAGACTCCACACCCGCACGGCCCAGTAGTTTCCCGCCCGTTTAACCGTTTAAAAATTTGGAAATTGCTGAAAATGGTGATAGAAACCAGTGGCACTGTTTTGTTAATAACTCGAGATCTTCTTGCCCAAATTGAGTGAAACCAAGTGCATTAGTTCATAAATTTCAATACCTTTCCAATGCCTCTGACCTTGTATTTTTAGGATTTTTGTACGATTTGTAGTGCATTAAACATGATCACTGTATTCTGTTTAGTGTTTGTTATTTCTAAAATTGTAGGATTAATATTTTTGGATGAATCCAATTGTGTTGACCTTATTTTGTTACTGGCCATCTAGGAAAAATGCTGTTAGTATCTTTTCATGAAATTTTGTCTCTGTTTGCAAGTGTATGTGGGTCGCATGCAATGATGAATTTGAAATCTCTTTGAGTTATTCAAACCCTTGCCATAACTTTGTTTTAAAAATAGCCAACCTATGTTTTATTCTTGCCAAACAAAACCTCCCGAGTTTAAACCAAGTTCTATTGTTTTGCTTAAGATTTCAAAATGGTGTGGCATATTGTTTACTCCCTAGTATTGGGTAGTATTTGTGCAAGGAAAATAAAATAGGAAGAATGATTTGTGCCTTTCCAAAAATGTTTGAAAATAAAAGATGGATGCTTTTGATGCAAAACCAATTCACTTTTCTCCTTGGTGGTGTTATCTACCAGGGGGTATATAACTTGTGCCTTGGTAATACCCATAGAGGCATTTGCTTATTTTTTATGCTCTCATGCCTTTGTTAAGTAAGATAAATTGGTTTTCCTTTAAAGTTGTTTTGTAAGTGACTATAAATCCTTAGTATGATAGCCCGTAGTTGAGTGGTTAATTTATGATTGTTGCATGTTTGTTTTATTGGTGCAATGTGTTGATTGTGTTCCTTTTATATTTTCCGGTGATATATGCGAACAATTCCGGGGAAGAAGAAGAAGTGGTTCGGATGAGGATTTTATTTATATTGTTGGAATTCTTATTTGATGGAGTTGAAGAAGTCCAGGGACAAATGAGCCAACCAAGGCAAGCCATCTTTTGATCTCTTGCTATTTATCCTTCTTGTTGTGTTCATTGTTCCATTATATACTTGGTTCCTTGTATCTTGTATGTTGGTCCTCTACACTATGCATACTTACTCTCAAGTATGTTGAACCCCCTCGTTGATGTTATGCATGCTCACCCTAAGCATGTATGCCCCCTTGACCATCTTTGTGATCAACTTCTTAATGGTATGATGATTAGCATCATGACCCTTGTTGAATTATCCTATTTATGTTGTCCCTATACATGCTTATTCTAAGTATGTGTGATCCCATTGACACCTCATTCATCACCCCCTTAGTGGTATGATGGTTAGAATCATGCCATTGTTGTATCCTAGTTCCTACATAAAACTACAGGTTGGGAACCCCTTGGAAAATACCTTGTTGAAAAGAATTTTGGGAAACCTTGGGTGAGTTGGACTTACCTAAGTGTGTATTTATGAAAGGAAAGGATCTTGGCAAAGATGGTTGGAAGGAGAAATCTTGTTTTCAAAAACTTTGGCGCCTAAGTATTCACCCATGCCAATTACCTCGCGCAACCACATTACCCCAAACATGGGCACGGGGCTTAGCTCGTAGTTTGTTCTTCTTAACATGGGACACCGCACAACTATACAAGGGTAAGGTTACCCCCGAGTCTGGGTTGTCGTTGGTGGAGACAATAGTATAACGGGATGCCTTCGGGGCTACCCGTCCGGAAGATACTATGGGTCTCCTGGCTTGGCGGTGGAGCCACGCTCAAAGTGAGGTGAGCTGCCACGGTGCCGGGGAGGTACATACTCCATAGGGTAGGATCCCGTGCTAAGACGAATAGGCGAAAGGTTATGTCCGAGTTTCTGTCATGGCATAGTTGTTATGTAGGGAAGATGCCCACATGATAGACTCGCGGATTTTGTGGGGAAAGTGTGCAAACTCTGCAGAGTCAAATCTATTCGAATAGCCGCGTCCACGGTCATGGACGGTTGGAATGGCCGTTGCTTAGCCTAATGAGTTTTGTTTATGAAGTGTTTGACAAAGGAAAGAAAGGAACTTGTTTTCGGAGTACCGGAAGGGTACGGGAATGATTTGGTTGACCATATGGAGTTGGCCGGAAAGGAAATAAATCGGGTTACCCCCATCCTAGTGTTTTATGTCATTGAAACTCCTTTGAAGTATTTTCTTCAACAAAGATATAGAGATGTCTTAGCAAACTCTTGAGTGTCCCCTTCAACTGCTTCTCTTCTTCATGCTAGATCCACAAGAGAAATTAGTCTTTCCCTCTAGTCATCAGATTAGCACTTGTTATCTTGCACTCTTGCAAAATACCTTCTTGATGGTTTGCGAGTACAATTCCAATGTACTCACGGCTTTGTCCCTGGCTATTTACTTGGCCAGACTTGGGGGAATTCGACAAATGAAGAAGGATTGGACGACGTCTATGCGAGCTAGGAACGTTCTCCCAGTCAGTTGCCTGTAGGGTTATGGCAGATGACTTGGGCTCTGCGCTGTTGAAGTGATTCCGCTACTCTGGTGATTTAGTTAGGCCCTTCGAGGCTATTATGTAAAGATTGGTCATGTGACCTTATTGTAATTTTCTTATTCCGTTTTGTAATGGATGATGTAACTTTGATATCAGTTCGGTTATGTGTTCACGGCGCACTGATCATGGGATCGTGAACTGTATACATAACGGGTATTTCGGACAGCTAGTCCGGGATCCCGACAGTCCCCCCTTTAGGGTTTCCCTTGGGCTTGCCACATGGGCCATAGATGGCTGGTTCGCCTGGTCCATGTAGGCCTGGGTGCACCCCCTTGGTCCATGTGGTCCCTCTGGGAAGTGTGGGCCCCACTGGTGGCCCCTCTCGAACATTCTAGAACTTCCCCGATACGATACCTGAAAAATTCTGAACTTTTTTGAAACCCTAAAATGATCTTCCCATATTTGAATCTTATTCCCCAGACCATTCTAGAGATTCTCGTGATGTTCTGGATCCCATCCGAGACTCTGAATAAACCTTTGGTATCTATCATGAATATCACATTTCAACCCTAGCGATGTCGAGCGTTAAGTGTGTGACCCTACGGGTTCAAGAATCTATGGACATGATCGAGACACCTCTCCGATCAATAATCAATAGCAGGACCTGGATGTCCATAATGATTCCCACATAATCAACAAAGATCTTTATCGGTTGAACCATGATGTCGAGGATTCAAACAATCACATATTCCATTCCCTTTGTCTCGCGATATTTTACTTGCCCGAGATTCGATCGACGGTATCACCATACCTAGTTCAATCTCGTTCCTAGCAAGTACTCTTTACTCGTACCATAATACAACATTCCCTTTTGACTAACTCGTTAGTCATGTGCTTGCAAGCGATATAGAATGTGTGTTACCGAGTGGGCCCTGAGTATATCTCTCCGTTACGTGGATGGACAAATCCCACTCTTGATACATACTACCCAACAAGTACTTTCCGAGATACCCAAGAACACCTTTATGATCACCCAATTATGAAGTGACAGTTGATGCGCTCAAAGTATTCTTCCAGCACTAGGTAGTAGCGCATAATCTCATGGTCTAAGGATTAGGACACTTGACATTGGAAAACTACTCGTAATACAAACCTTGATATGATCTTATTGCTTTGCTTAGTTAGGTCTTTTCCATCATGTCATTCTCCTAATGACATGACCCCGTTGTTAATTGACAACACATGTCTATGGTTAGGAAACCTCAACCATCATTAACCAACGGACTAGTCTATTAGAGGCTCACTAGGGATGCGGTGTTGTTTACAAACCGCACATGTATTAATATTTCCGCTTAAGACAATTATAGCATGGGGTATAAACATTTATCATGAATAATGAAATATGATAATAACTATATTATTATTGCCTCTAGGGCATATTTCTAACAAAACGGCGTTGCCAAAGCCATCCCACGTCGGCTTTTGCGAATAGGCAAATCGCGGCCACAGTGGTTTTCCCCGAAAAATACACCACATACAAGCCATTTTCCACATATCCAACAAAAGCAACTTTAGAGTCTTGCTCCACAAGAGTACCACAAGGTCAACATCAAAGAATGTCGCAAGACCCGTAAAAGCAAGTTGACAAACGGAAAGTAAATTATAACAAAGGGTTTCAAAAAGCGTGACATTCACAAGGGACACGTCCGGTGTGACTACCACCTTGCCAAGACCCATTACATTTGAGCGCGTTTTATAGCCGTAGGAAATGGTTGTATTGGAAAGATTGGGCCTCAACTCCACAACGATATTTTTGCTTCTGATCATATGATTGGTGGCGCCACAATCAAGCACCCATTTAGATCCACCGGAAGCATAGTCCTACAAGAAGTCAATTCTTGTTTTTAGGTACCCATTTTGCAATGGGTCCTTGTTTGTTAGTCAAAAGGGTCTTAGGAACCCAAATAGACCATGCAACATATCCATGATATGGTCCAACATATCTAGCACAAACTTGTCCATAGTAGTCACGGAAAAGAACATAAGAGGGCTTATTAGCGCCAGCATAGCCGCATGAGGTTGGGCCGGAATTTCCGCCCCTCCTTTGGCAGGAAATTCCACCTTGGCCGGAAATTCCGTCCCCTCCTTGGCCGAAAGTTCTGGCCTCACGGTTATGAGCAGCACTCTTCTTCTTCTTCCTCTTGTTGTTGTTGTTGTTCTTCTTGGGCTTGGCAACAGACCCAAGCCCTTCCTTGCCAGCATTTGATTTTTGACTTGCATTGGCAAGGCCCTTCTCCAACTCGGGTTTCAACCTAATATTTTCCTCAACATCTTCACAACAATGGTTAGAGGAAATAGCACTTCAACTTCAACCTCCTTAGATGGTTCTTTAGTCGATTGAATTTGAGGTTGCTCATGGGACTTGGATAGACTAGAGAATTCACTCTTCAATGCCTTGTGAGCCTTGTCGAGCTTCTCAAAGTCCACAAGTAACCGAGCATGACCAACATCAAATTCAACCTTCTCCTTTTAAGCACTTTAACCATAGAAAGGGCATGGTCACATTCTTTATTGAGTTTTGAAATGTTCAAGTTGTGTGACACTTCAAGATTTGCCACACTCTCTTCAAGAGTGATCCTCAAGTTTTGCCCTTCTTCAAGAGCTTGAGATAGAGAAGCTATCTCATCGGCGGCGTCTCGTTCATGCCCTTCCTTCTCCTCAGGAAGATCTTGTGCTTCACCTAGTTGGTTCATGAGAGACTCCACATGCCTCTTGGTTTCCCCTTGCATGTTAGTCAAGAATTCATCCAATCTAACAACCTCAACTTTTACCTTGACACTACTGGAAACTAGGGTATTAACGACAAGCCACAAAATTGTTTGGTCGTTACTAGTAAGACTGGCCGCTCCCACGTCTAGCTTTGGCCCGTGAGACTTCCGCGATGACCAGAGGGTTTGCCCGTCATTAAAATACCCTCGGTTGTGGTCGTTGTTGATCAATAGCTTATTTTTCAGAGTAATTAGTGATTCTGTAACTTCTACCTCGAGAAAAAAGGATAAATATCACTATGACTAGGGAAGAAGATAAATACCGATCTGTTATGTATAGGTTTCATAACCTAATATTGAGATAAAGTACCACCTCAGTGACCATAGGCACGCAGGTGATGAGTGTTGTACAGCCGATTGTGATCAACAATCTGGCTAGCAAAGGGCCAATTCTTACAATCACGCCAAAACCCGCGGCTAATGATCATGAAGCCAGTAGAAACAAGGGACCTGCTCCTCCCAACGAGAAGAAGCCAATTGATCCAAAATATACTCAACCTGTATGGTGTCCTCCCGGCTTAACGAAGACACAGAAGAGGAAGCTGCAATGGCTGAGGAATCAAGACAAGGCGGAGAAGGAAGCTGAGCGTCTTAGAGACGAACAATTCGAAATTATTCATCCCAAAATACCTTCTCAAGTTTGGGTGCCTAAGCCAACTGACTTAGTTGCAGCTAACCCAGCTCCAGCTCTGGCTGAAGGACACTCAGCTGTTACTACAACTATGGAGGTTGATCCGGCTTTGGTCCAATCGGTGGTCAACTCGGATTTGGTTTCGGCTTTGGCTGGAGCGATTAGTCAGTCCCTGATGGAGACCGAAGAAGACTTGATCATCCCCACGCCAATCACTCAAGTTACATATTCCTTATGGGCTGATGAAGTGGAGGAGGCAGATTTGCAGGCTCTAGATGAGTTGGCAGAGACAACATCTAAGGCGGAATCAGCACCTAAGGCGGAATCAGCATTTAAGGTGGAATCAACACCTAAGGTGGAATCAGCAGCTAAGGCGCATGAGCCGGATGAAGAAGAGATGGTATATTACGCTGCATCGCTAGCTCGCATGGATATCAACCTGGTTTATTATCTGCCAGCTGAATTCCGTGCTGTTGACGAAGATGGAGAGGTAGCTCAAATTGACTTCGGACCTAGAGATGCCATTTTTGAGAAGCCAATGGAACCGGCTAAACATCTGAAACCTCTGTACATCAGGGGACACGTCAACGGGAAGCCGGTTTCTAGGATGATGGTTGATGGTGGTGATGTAGTAAATCTCATGCCATATTCGGTCTTCAAGAAACTGTAGCTGGAAGATGCCGACTTAATGAAGACCATTATGGTACTAAACGGATTCGAATGAAGGGAAGGAGTAGAAGCCAAATGGATGATCAGCCTAGAACTTAACGTAGGCAGCAAGACTTTGGCCACAACCTTCTTCGTTGCTGATGTGCAAGGGAACTACAATGTACTGTTGGGCCGTGATTAGATTCATGCCAACCAATGTGTGCCTTCTACAATGCACCAGCAACTCATCCAATAGGTGGACGATGAAGTGGAGATTGTCTGCACTGATAATTCGGCTTTTATTGCCTTAGCCGATGTGATGGTTGATACGTCTCAAACGTATCTATAATTTTTTATGCTCCATGCTTGTTTTACACCAATTCTAACATGTTTTACTTACACTTCGTTGCACTTTTACATGATTTCCGGCACTAACCTATTAACAAGATGCCACAGTGCCAGTTCCCTGTTTTCTGCTGTTTTTGGTTTCAGAAAAGTTGTACAGGAAATATTCTCGGAATTGGACGAAACAAAAGCCGAAGTCAATATTTTACCGTAACGAAGACAAAGTCCAGAGGAGAGTCGGAGAGGCGCCAGGAGGCGGCCTCACCTGCCCTAGGCGCGGGCCCCCCTGGCCGCGCCTAGGGGTGGTGTGGGGCCCCCCAGCACCCCACCGACCTCTCTCCTCCGCCTATTTATACATCTTCTCGGGAAAACCCCAGACACCTGAGCCTCCATCCACGAAAAGTTCCGTCGTGGCCGCCATCGCCGAACCCATCTCGGGGGGGGTCTGAAGCTCTTCCCGGCACCATGCCGGAGGGGGAGATCATCACCGGAGGCATCTACATCGCTATGCCCGCCTCCGAAGTGATGCGTGAGTAGTTCATCCCTGGACTATGGGTCCATGGCAGTAGCTAGATGGTTGTCTTCTCCACCTTGTGCTTCACGTATCGATCTTGTGAGCTGCCCTACATGATCAAGATCATCTTTATGTAATCCTATATGTTTGGTTTGCTGGGATCCGATGAATGTTGAATACTATGTTGAGATTGATCATATATTCATGTCATATGTTATTTGTGATCTTGCATGCTCTCCGTTGCTAGTAGAAACTCTGGCCAAATGGATACTTGTGACTCCAAGAGGGGGTATTTATGCTCGATAGTAGGTTCATGCCTCTAGTTTCTTGGGAGAGTGACTTTATAACTTCTAAGGTTGTAGATGTGCTGTTGCTACTAGGGAGAAAACAACAATGTTTTATCCGAGGGTAATTCTATTGTTTACATTAAACACAATGCTTAATGCAATTATCTGTTGCTTGCAACTTAATACTGGAAGGGGTGCGGATGCTAACCGGAAGGTGGATTTTTAGTCATAGACGCAGTTTGGATTATGGTCTATGTATTATGTTGTAATGCCCATATCAAATCTCATAGTAATCATCTTGTCATGTATTGATCGATATTCTATCAATTTCCCAGCTGTAATTTGTTCACCCAACATGCTATTTCTTTATGGAGAGACAACTCTAGTGAACTGTGGACCCCGGTCCTATTTCCTTTACTGATAAATTCAACTGCAATCCTGTTCTGTTTACTTTCTGCAAACATCCCCTTCCATTCGATACGTCTAATCCTTTGTGTTCAGCAAACCGGTGAGATTGACAACCTCATTGTAAGTTGGGGCAAAGTACTTTGGTTGTGTTGTGTGCAGGTTCCACGTTGTTGCTGACGCCGATAGTGCGCCCTACCACTAGTCAGCCAGCAACACCTTCAGAAGTCACTCCTTTCTCCTACTGGTCGATTAAACCTTGGTTTCTTACTGAGGGAAAACTTGCTGCTGTGCTCATCACACCTTCCTCTTGGGGTTTCCCAACCGCTTCCACAACAACCGCCAACAAGATTGTCTGGCGCCATCACCGGAGCACCATCAAGATTTTCTAGCGCCGTTGTCGGGGAGAAAGAGGATTTCTGCAAGGGGAGTCTCTCATCTCCAATCTCTTTACTTTGTTATAGTTTGCTTAGTTTACTTTACTTTGTTTTGTTTGCTTCATTATATCAAAAACACACAAAAATTAGTTTAGTTTCATAGTTGTCTTTATATCAAAAACACACAAAAAATTAGTTTACTTTTATAGTTGTCTTTATATCAAAAACAAAAAAAAATTAGTTCCTATTATAGTTGTTATTTTGTTGCTTTACCTTTTAGTTCATTATGTTTACCCCTAAGTACGTTCCGAAATACATATCAATAGGTAGTGGTTCTATAATTGGGAGAGATAACATTGAAGAATTCTTTAATCATATTAGTAAGCACAAAGATATTGAGGATAGATCCTTAGTAGAACTTGCTCCTAATTATGAAACTACTGCAGCTTATTTAGTTCAAATATTGGAGGCTAGGTTTGTTAACCTTAACCCCATAATGCAGCAAATGTTTCTTAAACTTCATGAAATTGAGAATGATGAAAAGAGAGATTTTATTCTAGAAACTTTCCTTAAGGAATTTAAAGATGTTGTTACAGAAGCTAGGAAAGTCTTTGATTGGTTTAAGATGCTAGGCTCATGTGCAGTGGCGGAGCGTGAACAAAATGCAAGAGGGGGCGAATTTCACAGAAAACTACAAATAAGCAAAAAAAAATGGAGCAAGTGACAGATCATAAGTAACATATTATCAGATGGCAATGGCATGATGATATATATGACTATATGAGTATTTTGTTCACACAAATACTACAGACATGAGTACTTAGAATATAACCTAGATATTGTGGCAAGTAATTTTTGATGATCCAAAAGTAAAGACCGTGTATACTGAGGAAAAGACAACTAAACATGGCTGCATATACTAACCAAAAGGACACATATACTGACCGAAAGACAACTAGCTAGAGAAATGCTCTTCGGTTTTTCTTGGCTTTGAAATCAGCAATTATATCTTCATATGGAATTTTTGAAGCAATTTCCCGTTCTATTTGTAGTAGCATGCTATCTGCAAGAAAATCGTCTTCCATTCGGTTGCGCAGCCTTGATTTGATAATCTTCAAGCTGGAGAAAGCGCGCTCAGCGCTTGCTGTAGAAACCGGGAGAGTAAAAAGCAATCGAAGCAACCGGTCAAGCCAATTATAGATTCTATCCCGTCCCGTCTCAACAAGGCATCGACATAGAGATGTAATGGTTGCAGGCTTCCTCAATTCTTCACTGTTTTTAGCATCCACAACAAATCGGTTCAATTGAAGCTCTAAACCATACCTTTCTTGTTGTGTAAAGTCAGCGGGATAATATTTCTCCACCATTTTACATAATTCTTTAGCACTGAAAGATGTAAATCCATGTCTAGGTATGAGTGTGACACTAATGGATAAAAGATCCATCACTTTCTCATTGAACCTGAGATTCAATTCAGTGAGTTGGCTGTCAATTGTTGCTCGATATATCTCGACTCGGAAATACCTTTCAGTAGTAAAATGATCAGGTTGACGACGGGCACGCCCACCACGCAAAATGTATGTTGCCTCCATGTCTGGAATATCCATGTCATGCTCCGCACAGAACTCAATAACCTTCAGAATAAAAACTTCCCATCCTTCATCTGATCTCATATCTTCTAGAAGAACTTTTGTGGAATGAACTAGACGAACTGCATTTACTATGTCTTGTGTTTTCTTCTGTAAAGCCTTTCCAAGATCTTCACTAGTTTCCAGTATTTCTCTCATCATGTATAGGATAAATACAAACTCAAAGGAGGTTAAGTAGGTGAAAGCGGTGTCTCCATCAGCCCGGTTTGCTCCTGCCGTTGAATCTGCAGCTAATTTTTCTAAAACAAGTTTGACTGGATTAAACAAGTGCATAAGACTAGAAACACAACCTAAATGGGAACCCCATCTAGTCTCTCCTGGTCGCTTCAATGAGCGAATCTGATTAGCTCCTTGACCTGTCTCAATCTGATCAATAGCTAGCAAACGTGCAATCTCATCCACTTGGGCATCATGCAACTCGTCATGTCGCTTTGAAGAGGAGTCAACTGTGTTTATAATAAAGAGAAGCTTCTGGAAAAACTGAGTGACAGGAACCACATCCTTTGCTGCACCAACAAGGGCAAGTTGTAATCGATGCGCATAGCAATGAACATAATATGCATAGGGGCAATCTTTAATAAAAAGAGCCTGCAACCCATTCAACTCCCCCTTCATATTGCTGGCCCCGTCGTACCCTTGGCCTCGCATATTCTGTACATCAAATCCATGCTTGGATAGTACTGAAGACAACTCCCTTTTTAGTGTATGTGATTTTGTGTTGGCCACATGTATGACATGAAAGAACCTTTCCTGTGAATAACCATCTTTATCAACAAACCTGAAAACTAGTGCCATCTGCTCTCTTTTGGAGACGTCACATGTTTCATCCACAAGAATAGAGTACTTGGAGTCTCCAATTTCTGCTCTAATATGCTCCCTAACTTTCATAGCATAAATTCCCAAGATCTCATTTTGTATTTCATGAGAATTGTACTTGCAAACTTGTGGAGCATTCCCATCGATTACAGCTGCAATATCAGGACAAAATTCTGCAAGAAGTTTCTGAATTTCAAGGAAGTTTCCTCTATTTCTTGACTCTGGTCTCTCATCATGGCCTCTTAAAGCACAAGACTGAAATGTGAGCCACTTAACACAAGCAATCGTCGTTTTCAGTCTTAAACGGTCCTTTTGTTTCTCCTCTTTGCTCTTCACCTCTAAAATATTTGCTAAATGATTTGGTTGATTCAATAAAGCTTGGCAATCTCTCACTGCATTGTTGTGTTGTGAGCAAGGATTTGATCCCATGTGAGTTAAAAATGCACACTTCTTTCCATCATGAACTTTCTTCCACCTATCAAAACCTTGTGTTGTGAAGACATCAAAGCCACCTCTCTTCTTTATATTTTTGCTGAAAATGAAGCAAAACAGACAATATGCACAGCCACTACTCTCAGAATACTCTAGCCATGATGGGAAATGACTGAAATAGCTGTACTGAAAACGCCTTTTTTGCCCCTGTATTCCGGTAGCTTTATATTTTTTGAGTTTAGGCTGCATAGGACCCAACCTCAAGTATGCTCTCTGCACATCATCTCTCTGGTTCGGAGGGTATTGCCAGATTTGTGGACGCAATGCGGGATCTCTCTCCAGAAAATCAATTCCGCGAAATATCACTTGTCCGGTTGCTTGTTGCTGTTCTTCTTCTTCTTCTTGACTACTAGGATTTTCTTGCTCTTCTTCATCTTGCATCGCTTCTTCATCTTGCATCTGATTTTGTTGTCCATCTTCACCTTGTGTTTGATTTACAAACACCACCAATGCCAGATCATTAGGAGCTGCTGTATGTTCTTCAACTTCGTCATCTCGTTTTCTTTTAAAAAACGATTGCATTTTCTGTTGCTTCCCCATTGCTACATAAATAAGAAATTTCATTGAATCAATTTTTCCATCAAGTAAAAACAAGTTCAGTGTAATGGACATCTAAATTTACCGGTCATAATAGTACTGAAATAAATAAAGGATGTGTTTTTACAGATCAGATCAGAATACTCAAAATTCAGAAATTGCAAACACTTATATATCAATTGCCTACAGGGCTACAGAGTACAGATTACAGAAATACTTGTAATTTAGAAACATTAGAATGGGATGATATTAACCTGGGCGTGGGCGGCAGGGTGCTGGCCGAGTGGCCGGTGGAGAAGAGACTGGACGGCCGCCGGTCGCCGGTCAGAGTGGGGCGCCGTCCCGCCAGGCGGAGCAGCAGCCGCAGCAGGGTCGTGGAGATTGGAGAAGGCCAAAAGGAGAAGGCCACGGACGGCTTGAAGAGGAGTGTCTTCGGACGAAAATTGAGGCAATCGAATCGAACCGTGAGTGCGGAGGACAACCTATCGATCTGCTGCCGAGGTCGCCATGGAGACTGCACGATCGCAGGAGACTAGAGGCGTACGCGAGAGAGACGGAGGTTCCTGGGACTTGCGACTGGGGGAGAAAGGAAGGCTGCAACTTGGGCTGATCTGTTCTTGGGTTGGGCCAAAGTTCTAACTAATACATAGTAAAAATTTTTTGCAGTTCGTAAAGGGGGGGGGTCGTAGCCCAGTTTCATCTCTACGACGCTCCGCCCGTGCTCATGTGTAGATGTTATTGGTACACTTGGAAAGATAGACCAAACCGAACCTGATAAGGAGGAAATCAAAATACCAATACCTTTCAAACTCGTAGGAATGCATGAAGCCTTAGAAAAGAATTTTAATTGGGTTGTTCCTGAAAACCCATTTGATGCAAATAGTGAACCCAAAGGTACTGAGAGAGGTTCTTCTAAAACTTATATTGATAAAATACAAATCCTTGTTGAAAAGACTTCTGGCACTGATCTTGATGCTTCTTCACTTGATAATACTTGATGCTCGCATTTTTACTGCGCCTAGCTGAAAGGCGTTAAAGAAAAGCGCTTATGGGAGACAACCCATGTTTATTTTCTGTAATTTTTCTTTTTGTTGAGTCTTGAAAGTTATTACTACTGTAATGACATCTCCTTATCATTTTTATTTCATGTTTGTGCCAAGAATAGCCTCTAATAGGAAGAAAGTAAGATTTGGGGAAGTTGCTGTCCAGAAACAGATTCTGTGCTGTTACCATAAAAATTCGTATAAATAGCCAGTAATTAATTTTGAGCTGTAATTTTTTATGCATATGCCACAGGTTATTATCTAACTTTCGTTAGTTGACCACTTTGCGAGATAAATAACAGAGCATTTTCTGAAATTTTGATCTTTACCTGCTGTTCTGTTTTGACAGATTTCTGCACTATTTGCATTTGCCTCTTAAATCTCTTTCTTTTTGAGTTCTTTTTTATCAGAGGACTATTTGAAAGGTTGCTACAGTATCTTATGCTTTAATAGATGTTTGATATATGTTATAGTACTGAACACAAGTGGATTTGTTATTTTGATTGCACTAATGTTGCTAATAAAGAATTGTGTGAAGTTTTGTATGAAGGAAGTTTTCAAGTGTAGGGAGAGAAGAATGGTGTGATGAGATGAAGAATGGACAAAAGCTCAAGCTTGGGGATGCCCATGTCACCCCAAGAAATATCCAAGAGGTACAAGCGTCAAAGCTTGGGGATGCCCAAGGCATCCCCTTATTCATCAACAAAACAACAGGTCATCTCTCTATACGCTATATTTTTATTGCTTCATATGCTATGTGTTATTCTTGGAGCATCTTTATTTTTGTTTTTAGTTTTCTTTTGTTTTGTTTGCTGTACAATAAAGTTGGACCCCAGCATATTTGTTTTGGAGAATGACACACTCTGTTTTAATTGCATAGAACACTCTAGTTTTCACTTTTATTGTTCCGCGAGTGTTCTAGTTTGCTAGTACTGTGTTTAGCTCTTGTTCTTTCACTTGAATTTTGTTCAGAGCACGTTAGTATTCTTTGTTTATGTATGATTAGCTCTCTGGTCCATAATGTATTTCATCTCTGAGAGTTATTTCAAATAAATTGATTGGTGTTGGAGACGAGTAAAATGTTTCATGCTTATAGTGATGCAAAAGGAAGCTTGTCTAGACTGTGGCATAGACTTTGGCATGTCATGTTGGATGTTATTCTTGTTATATGCTTAGTATTTATTGTTTTAGCATGACTTGTTTCAAATGGCTGAGAGTGCATAATGTGTCATTTAAAGAATCATGTGTTGTTTCTATCATAAAAGCATAATATTGTGGTATTCTCCTTTGATGCTTTATTTGGTTGACTTGGCACATGCTTACACCATGTTATGACTAATAACCAGTCAACTAAAGCCTCTATGATCATTTAGTTTTTGACTTGTAATATCACTTTATGCTTTAATTAATATTGTTTTGTCGCTATGCATGATTATGGCCATTATTGCTCTCTTAGTTGGTCGCTTTCAGTCTTTTGCTAGCCTTCACCTGTACTGAGTATGAGCTCTACTCGTGCATCCAACCACCAAAAACCAAAGTTGCCAATTGTGTCCACCATATCTACCTATATGTGGTATTTCACCGCCACTCCAAAGTAAATTGCTTGTGTGGGTAACATCCCAAAAATTTCAA